>NC_132782.1:133139053-133445839 GCF_048418805.1 Vulpes vulpes
GCTACAGAATAGGGATTTATAGCGTAGTGGCCTGAGTGGGCAAGGTAAATCTTCCTAGCAGGTATCAACCAAAGCTCTTTTAAATCCAGGGAGAACTTACCTCACCCCATCCAACGTGTGTCCTTCAGGAGGTTGAGGCCAATGCCCACCCTGGGTAAGTACACAACTGCAAACAGATGTGTTGGGAAAGAATTAACTAGGGCTGTTGTACCCAGAGGCATGTGTCATAGGAGCCACATTGTTTGCAATCACCATTAAACAGAAAAGCTTTGTGAGTTTTGTGTCTTTAGCACACCAGTCTGATCAAACATGAGCAGTACCTGGCATAGAGTCAGCTCTAAGCAAATACATGTGATATAAGTGAACGAATGAGTCATAATAAATACAAAATCATGTGCCTATTCTCATTTAATGAAGTTTTCTGGGAACTAAATGCAACTCGATTTAGTCAAAGCCATGAAAAAGTAGAGCGGAGAGTGGTATATTTTGCACTTGGAGCAAGAGCATATATCACAGTGTTTTTTATTATCAAATACTTTTGTGGGAGGTGAGATAGGGTGTGCCTTACAACAATAGGCATTGTTCTGTCACTATCACCTACAGAAGCATGGTCACATCACTGAAACTCAATCAACTTCAGCTTCCACATCTAGAAAATGATTACAGTGGAAAGAAATGAAATAGAGATTAAAAGAATAATAGAAGAGATAAGTGAAACTAAAAACTGGTTCTCTGAAAAGATAAGCATTTTTAGACAAACCTTCAGTTAGACATATCAAGTCAAAAAAGAGACAAGACTCAAACAAAATCAAATGTGAAAGACTGGTTACAACTGATACCACAGAAATACAAAAGATCATGAGACACTACTGTGAACAATTATATGCCAACAAATTGGACAACCTGGAGGAAATGAATAAATTCCTAGAAACCTTCAACCCACCAACTCTGAGTCATGATGAAGTAGGAGATGTGAACTACTGATTACTAGCAAGGAGATTGAATCGGTAATCAAAAACCTCCCAACAAGCAAGGTCCAGGACCAGATGGCTTCACTGGTGAGTTATACAGGACATTCAGAGAAGAATTTAATACCATCTTTCTCAAATTCTCCCAAAAATAGAACAAGGGGAAACTCTTCCAAACGCATTTTATGAGGCCAGCATTATCCTGATACCAAAACCAGGCAAAGATACCACACACAAAAAAGAAAATTATAGGCCTGATGAACCATAGGTGCAAAAATATTGAAATGTTACCAAAATGATTTCAACAATACACTAAAAGGATCATACCCCATGATCAAGTGGGATTTATTCCAGGGATGTACGGATGGCTTAATACCTGCAGTCAGTACAGTGTGATATACCACACACTGTAACAAAATGAGGATGAGAATCATATCATCTTAGATATAGAAAAGGCACTGGAAAAAATTCAATATCCATTTATGATAAGAACTTCCAGCAAAGTGGGTATAGAGGAAATGTACATTGATGTATATGAAGCCCACAGCTAACATTATATTTAATAGTGAAAAGCTGAAATCTTCTTCTCTAAGATCAGAAACAAGACAAGGATGACCACTCGTATCACTTTCATTCACGTAGTATTTGAAATTCTAGTAGGAACTATTAAGCGAGAAAAAGAAAAGGCATCCAAATTGGAAAGGAAGAAATAAAACTGCCACTACTTGTAGATGACACAATATTATATATAGAAAACCCTAAAGATTCCATGAAAAACTATTAGAACTAATAAACGAATTCAATAAAGTTTTAGGATACAACATCAATACACACAAATCTGTTGCATTTCTTTACACTAAAAACAGTATCAAAAAAAATTAAGAAAACAATCCCATTTACAATTGCATCAAAAAGATAAAAATACCTGGGAATAAATTTAACCAGGGAGGTGACAGACATGTATATTGAAAACTACAAGACATTAATGAAAGAAATGGAAAAAGATGCAAAGAAATGGAAATATATTCCATGTTCATGGATTGGAAGAATTAGTATTGTTAAAATGTCCATACTACCCAAAGCACTCTGCAAACTCAGTGTACTCCCTATCAAAATTCTAATGGTGTTTTTCACAGAAATAGAATAAATAATCCTAAAACTTGTATGGAGCTACAAACCCTGAATTGCCAAAGCAATCTTGAGAAAAGGGACAGTAATTCCTTTTTGTAAGAATTAAATGATCCAGTGAATGACGTGCCTTTTGCTTGATACAGACACCTAAGAGTGGCTTAATAAATAATAACTTTTCACTGAGAAAAGCAGCACAGGTTAGTAGTTAAAAGCAGAGATTCCATTGTGACTCCAGGTTTGAGTCCTGGCTCTGCCACTCTACTAGCTCACCTTGGGCAGGTTATTTGATTTGCCTATGCCTCAGTTTTCCTGACTGTAAAATGGAGATAATAAATGAACCTCCTTCAGAGGGTTAATATAAAGATTGAAAGAGTTAATATTTGTAAAATGGCTGGAACTAGGCATGACACGTAGTAAGCAAATAAGATTTTGTGAAATAAAATAAAACAAGCAGTAATTCTATTGCCTGCCACAGGAGACTTCTGAAAAGGGGTGTTGAAACTGTTGGCAACTCTTTGTGAGGCAAATGAACTGCACTTCAGAAAGGACCCAGGAGAAGCCTCTGTCATTACTTTTGCAAAACCTCTTAGGTGTCTGTGATACAGTGTAAAGAACTGCAGGGGCTGAGTTTCTGGCTCAGGGCTCAGACAGAGTTCTCTAAAAGCCTGAAAAATAATGCAGCTATGGGCAACTTTCCTCGGTTGAGAAAAATAGGAGCTTCTCAGCTATCTACCTCAGCAGGAGAAGCTGGTACCATCTCTCAACTCAACTGCTCTGCTGAGACCCTGAGGGCCCCATCCCCACTCAGAAGACTGATGATAATTAGCCTTGTTTATTGAGAACCTACTGTTCCAAGTGCTCTACAAACTCGTTATTCCTACAAACTCCATGAGGAAGGCACTATTATCACCATTTCACAAATGAGGAAATTAAGGCACAGAGCAGTTACTTCCTTTGCCCAAGGTCATAGCACCAGGAAGAGGTAGAGCCAAAAAGCAACCCAGGCTGTCTGACTCTGGAGCCTATATTATTAACCACTAAGCTATATTGTCTTTCTGTGGGTGAATATGTACGATTGCTCAGAAATTTCAAACTGTATTTTGAGTTCCGGTGAGCCTTCGTGTTGAAGTAGGGTGATGACCACTGCTTATGTTCATGCTTCTATAATTAGAGTGTGTGTATGCATGTGTATAGGAGGTAGATGTGTGTGTCTGTTTACTTCAAGGAATCCCAGGAAGCAGAACTTAAAATTATGTTTTGCTGGAAAAGCAGTAACTTAGAGTGAAGGGACAATGGGTGGAAATATTTGCCACAGGGGCAAATTTTCTTCCTCCTAGGGAGAAATATGTTCGTACTTTTATTTATCAAAACCCTTGGATAGTGCCCTCATACCTGCCTCTAGGTTTCACTCTGTGGCTTACTTTGGCCAATAATAAAATAGCAAATTATATACAAAAAAAACTTGAAGACTGCTTGTGTATTGGGGCTTTACCTTTCTTGCTGCTCGTGGATCTTTACTGTCGTGTAAGAATTCTTGGCTAACATACTTGATGATGTGCAACATGTAGTTATTTGTTTGTTGTTATCCTGTTGACAACTGCCAATCTCTGAACTTATGAATGAGACTGTTCGAGATCAGCTCGTCCTCTCTCCACCTCTCTCCTAACTAGAGACAAATGAGGAAACAAAGTATAAGCCTGCCCAGAAAAGAGCTACCCAACTGACCAACAGAACATCCTTTCTATTGCTACCCTCAGACCTTAGAAATTACTGCTAGAACAGCAGTGGTCAGATATTCATCCCTTCACTTATGTATTATTTATCAACTCAAATAATGTTTTATTTCCTTTTGTGCTACATCCTGGGCATAAAATAGTGGAAAGACAGGAACAGTTTTTAGGAAACTGCCTTGGAGGAACATACATATGGGTGAGAGAGGTAGTAAACCAACTTGTTATTTAGGCCATTTTATAGGCAACAACACTTGACAATCGTCAATGAGTGGGAACTTTGGAGAGAGATAATGAGTCTCTGACCGGTGATATTAAGTATTAGAAAATCATTTAAATATTAAAAATAAATGCTGCCTTATTAATATCACAAGTGGTAAAGCAGCTCAGATCAGAAAGAGGGAGATAGAGGTTGATTATATGCACTGAGTTGGAACCATACAATAAATGTTTTTTGATAACTTAGCCTTTTTATTAAATAATATATTATGTGATTAAACATTGTAATACAATAGCATTTTTAACTGCCACATATACCCACAATATATATTTCACAAATTCCTTATTGCTAGACATTTTTACAAAAATTAATATTATGAGTAATACTAAGATAAGCATCCTTTTTCTTATATATTAATTATACTTTATTACTTATATTATTATATTTTATATTTATATTTTATTCTATATTATATTACAAATTATTTATATCATAGTTTCTTAGAATTTTATGGGTATATGCTCATTTTCAAATCATTGAATGTCTACTATAAAATTTACCTCCCTAAAAATTGTACCAATTTACAATTCAAACATTTTATAAAATTTTGGGGCCTACTTCAAGTGGAATTTATTTAGTTACTTTCTTCATAAAAACATTGCCATGTTCTGCTGAGAAGAGTTATTACTGCAGTAAGTGTTGTCCACTAAATCTCAAAAGATTTATTTCACTTAAAACTTAATATGTACTTGCTATTGGCCAAACATTGACCCCATTGTTATATCATAATTAAACAGGAGTTGGGAAACGCAGAAAGAGACAGAAGCAAGCCAGATTGCACAGAACATAAACTTCATGGATACCTCCTTAGGAAAATACTAATAGAATGGGAAAGTTTTTTGAATTGATTATCAGGGGTCATCTTCATTCAACTCGGTTCCACTACTGGCCAACCATAATTGCCAATAATAATTAATATGTACTGGCGTTACTACAATAAACCAAATAATACATTCACTGTTTAAAAATATAACATCTCCTTTAAATTTTACAGTTATCCTAAGTACCATTATTATCCCAATTTTACAGATGAGAATGTTCATGCTCCAACAAGAATATTACTTGCCCAATGTCTCAGAGGTAATAGTTTGCAGGGTTCTGTTAAAAATCCAGTTCTGTGTCACTCTTGCGGTTTTTTTAATCTATTTTGTCACATTTCTAACGGACTGACTTTGGGCAAATCATTTACTTTTTTTAAGGGTCAGCTTATTCATACTTAAGGAATTTAAACTAAGTTGACTTCTGAATTCCTTCCATTTCTAATATTTTATGATTCAAACATTTCATGTTACCCATACTGTCTTCTTAGTAAACAGAGCTTTAAAAATCTTGACCAAACATTGCAGTAGGTTTGGAACTCTTCCTTCAGATAGGAACTTTCCAACTATAAATCTCTAATACTTTTTAAGTATAAGGTTAACTGTATTCTGATTTTGAAATCTCAGATTCAGTATTTTTCATCACCATATTTCCTCTCTTCCTATCTCTATGCTTTAAAAAAAATGGGGGTTGGTGGGGTGGGGGGGAATATATCTTTTGAGAAGAGGAGATTTGGAAGCACACTATTTCTAATTCTACTACAGCAGGGGTTTTAAACTTAATTATCTACTGGGAAATTTCTTTTCAAAATAAATATATGACATGACCCAGATGTAAGAGAGCACTGTCATACTAAGTTGTTTGCATTGTTACTATGGGTAATGCCTACCAGGTTATGTTGTTTTATAAAATACCATGTAGAGGATGTCTAGATAACATGGCAAATCACTCACACACACTTAACTCCTTTCTGTCCCAAAACTCAATAAAATGACAACAAAAGTAGGTATAAACCGTAAGAGCAAAGAGAATGGAAAAGGATATATATAAAAGGATAAGAGATTTCAATGTATTTTTTAATCAAATTAATACAGAAGTGGTACCTGCCTTAGCAGAGTAGAAGAAGCTACAGCCTAAAGCCTATATGGGAGGAGAAAACTAGCAGTAACCTGATATCACTTCACAGAACTCTGGAAAAAGACAGGCTTGGAGATGCCTAGTATCATAACACAGTGTGTGTACAGTGTGCGTGTGTGTGTGTGTGTGTGTGTGTGTGTGTGGTGTGGGAGGTGGGGGCAGGGTGTTTGACAAGTGGTGCTGACATCTGAGCAACTAGTTAAAATTCCTTAAACAGCTGTATTGAACCCCTAGCTTCTATCCCCATCAAGCCAGAAAATGTACTTCTATGCAGGAGATCAAAGGGATAGTTTCTGGATAAATTGTACTACAGAAACTCTGAATTTGAAAACAAACAAAAAAAGAGAGAGAAAAGCTGAGGTACAGGTCTAAAAAGTTTAGGGGTGAGTGTTTTTCTTCTGGCTCTAATTACTTGTCTTACTGAGAACAGCCAGAAGAGCTGTATAAACATTTTTAAAGGATCTATTTGAAGTTATAACAGAACTACCAAGGAATTTAGGATTTAAGGGACCAAGATCCCTGACAGAAGGAAAGTGTAAAGTGATAAGAATAACATGCAGCATTGCTTCTGTCTTCAGTTTATAAGGGACAACCAAGAGACTGCAGTTTTATGGGGATAGAGGGACAAAAGTTTAAGTTTGGAGTCTTCCAAGATATAAGGGTTTTGTATAATACTCCAGACCCCTAAAGACATATCCTAGAGGTAAGGGCAAACCTAAAATAAACCACATGCATAAAGACTACAACCTAGCTTCAAATTATTGACCACATAAGGAAGATAGTTTCTATGCTAAATTATCTGCTAGAAGGAAATATATATTAATTCTGGAGGATAATGACATTATCAAGAGCTTGAAATTTTCTCTGTTTGAAATGTAATGTTAAGGATTTAGTTTCTGTGAGGTTTTTTTTTTTGGCAAATCAGAAAAGATAAAGACATAAATGACTGAAAATAAAGAGGGAAAACAGAAAATACAAGTATCCAAAAGAAATCCACATATTGGAATTATGAGAGATTCCAAAATAACTATGATTGATATGTTGTGTGAAAAAATATATATAAAAACTCAGGAGATAAATGGAATCTATAAAAATAAATGAATATTTTACATCAGAAAATACAAAAAGTGAAATTAAGATAGCAATTTTTGAGATGATTAAAGAGCATTAAAGAGGGACACTTAGATGGCTCAGTGGTTGAGTGTCTGCCTTCGGCCCAGATCCTGATCCTGGAATCCGGGATCAAGTTCTGCATCAGGCTTCCTGCATGGAGCCTGCTTCTCCCTTTGCCTATGTCTCTGCCTCTCTCTCTCTCTCTCTCTCTCTCTGTGTGTCTCTCATGAATAAGTAAAATAAAGTCTTTAAAAAAAAAAGAGCGTTAAAGAAAGGATTAGTGAACTGGAAGATAGGTTGATTAAAAAACTAAAATATGGAGAAAATAAGGCTGGCAAATATAGGAAAAGACATAAAGGACTGATGGGACTCATGAAAAGATGTGTACCTTGCATAAGTCCAGTAGAAGAAAAGAGATAATGAAGAATGAACCAGTATTTAATAACTGCCAGAATTTTATGAAGTTGATAAAAGGTACCAAGCTATAGATTCAAGAATCTCTATAATCCCAAACATGATATATAGAGAAAACCATACCTAGACACACATCATAGTAAAACTGCTAACAAGAACAATAATAAAATACACAAAGAGAAAATCCATAGAAAAACCTTTACCTTCCAAAGAGTAATAGTAAGGCTTACAAATGACACCTCTATAGGAAAATGAAAGCCAGAATACAATAGGATATCTTTGATGTATTGAAAGAAAATATCTACCTAGAATTCTGTACCTAACAAAACATATATTTCAAGAATGAAGGCAAAATATATATTCAAACAAAATCAGATAACCAGTTATGAGCTGATATATACGAGAACAAACACTAATAGAATTTTTTTGGTATTTCCTTTTACTAAAATACATTTTTAGTGTATAGCACTAAACAGAAGTGCCAAAATGCAGAAAATGAAAAGCAGTGGGAAATACAAATAATGAGGAGGCTAAATGAATATTTTCTGTGTAAATATATTAAATAATGTCTTGTGAGGTTTAAAATATATTTGCTATTTAAAATATTGAAATATGTGACAATAAGCAAAAAGAAGAAATCAATAAAACTAAGTGAAGATGTCTTAATATTTCTAGGGTAACCATTACATGAATAATAAAAGAATATCATTTATCATAGTGAGCATTGAGTAATGTATGGAATTATTGAATCAATATGTTCTACACTTGAAACTAATATAACATTGTATCTCAATTATAGTTCAGTAGAAAAATAAATAAAAGAATATATAGTTAGGAAGATAATAAAAGGGTGTAATGAGTAATGAAAATACTTCTTTAATCCAAAATAAGGTAAGAAAAGAGAAATAAGGAACATAGAGCAGGGTAGGTCAAATAGAGGACAAAGAATAAGATGATGGATTTAAAAACAATTGCATCAGAAAATATATTAAATGTAAAAGATAAAACACTCAAGGAACAGTGTTTACATAAAAATAATTATGTGCAACTTACAAGAAACATATTAAATTTAAAGATTGAAAGCAAAAGGATAGAAAAAGATATATCATGAAGACACTAACTGAAAAAAAGTGCTGTGGTTATGCTAATATTAAACAAAGTATACTTTAAGGCAAGATCCATTACTGAAGATAAAGTAGAATATTTTATAAATGAATTATTGTGTTTATCAGAAATACATAATCATTAGAGATGAATATGAGCCTAACAATACAACATCAAAATATACAATACAGAATTCATTGAACTTAAAGCAGAAATAGACATATCTGTTATATTGGGAGGGTTTAACATGCTTATTTCAATATCCATTAGAACGGACAAAGTATCAGTTAAGACCTAAAACATTTGGGGGCGCCTGGGTGTTTCAGTCAGTAAAGCGTGTGCCTTAGACTCCAGTCATGATCCCAGAATCATGAGATCAAGCCCTACATCAGGCTCCCTGCTCTGCAGGGGTCCTGCTTCTCCCTCTGCCTCTGCCTGCTGCTCCCCCTACTTGTGCTCTCTCTCTCTCTCTCTGTCAAATGAATTCATAAAAAAGTCTTTTTTAAAAAAGACATAAAAGATTTTAACTCAATTACTTCTATTGACATATGCAGAAAATTATACCCGTAACTGAGAAATATATACTCTTTTCAAGTGAAAATGTATCATTTACCAAAATTTGCCATTTTCTAGGACACAAAGTAACTTTTATGAACATCAAAGGATTATTATCATTCAAAGTATATTCTTACCACAACAGAGTTAACTAGAAATCGGTAGCATAAAAGTTAACTAAACATCCCCCAGAGTTTGGAGATTAAGAAAAACACATTTTAACCACCCAAGAATCCAGCCCAAAGACAAAATTGCAGTTAGCAAATAATACTAATACTAAAAGTATATTAAACTGTGTGGGATACAAGTAAAGGAGTGAAAATATATAAGTATCCAACTCAAGAAATTAGAAAACAAAAGTTAAACCCGAAGAAAATAGGAATTAAGAAATAAAAACATAATAATTAAATAGAAAAGAAATATTTAATAAGGAATATTCATAAAACTAAAAGTTGGTTCTTTAAAAAGACTATAAAATTATAAACATCTGGAAAAGCTGTTTAAGAAAATACTAGAGAAGGCATAGATTACCAACATGAGGGAAAGGAGAGGAGATAATACTACAAATTCTACAGATATTAGAAAGATTATAAAAGGATATTTGGAAAACTTTAAGGCAATACATTTGAAAATATAAGTGACAGGAATAAAATTTTTGAAAAATAAGGTTTACCAAAACACCCACAAGAAAAACAGTCTGAATAGTCATATATATATATATAAAAGATTTTATTTATTCATGAGAGACACAGAGAGAGAGAGGCAGAGACACAGGCAGAGGGAGAAGCAGGCTCCCTGAGAGGAGCCCGATGTGGGACTCGATCCTGGATCCCAGGATCATGTCCTGAGCCGAAGGTAGACGCTCAACTGCTGAGCCACCCAAGCATTCCTAGTCCTATAATATTAAAGAAATTGAATTTAATTAAATTAAACCATCACACAAAGAAAATTTCAGGCCCAGATGGCTTCATTTGTGATTTTCCCCAAATATTTAAGGTATAAACATATACTAATATTACACAAAGTCTTTGAGAGAATAGGAAAGAATACTTCCTAACTCATTTTATGAGGCTAATATATTCTAAAAACAAAATCTGACAAAGACATTAGAAGAAAGCTAATTAGAAGAAAGCTATAAAGGATAATACCTCTTATGAACATAGAAGCAAAAATTCCAAACTAAATGTTAGCAAATAAAACCCAACCATATATAAAAATGTGATACATAAGACCAAGTGGTATATATTTGAAGAATAAAATATTGAATTAACATTAGCAAATTTAATATGTTCACTTCATTAACTGCATAAAGAAAACCCATCTGATTACTTCAACAAATGCAGGCAAAGCACTTGATAAAGTCAACACCTGTTTTTGATAAAAATACAACACAAAGTCTATATACAAAAATCAACTGTATTTCTTTTTTTATTTAATTTTTTTTTTAATTTTATTTATTTATGATAGTCATACAGAGAGAAAGAGAGAGGCAGAGACACAGGCAGAGGGAGAAGCAGGCTCCATGCGCCGGGAGCCCGATGTGGGATTTGATCCCGGGTCTCCAGGATCGCGCCCTGGGCCAAAGGCAGGCGCCAAACCGCTGCGCCACCCAGGGATCCCTCAACTGTATTTCTATGTACAAGTAGCAGAACATTAGAAAATGAAAACTTTTAAATGCATATACAATAGTATTAGAAATAAAACACCAAGAAAAGGAATAACAAAATATTTTAGAATGTCAAGAAAAATATGTTGCTAAGAGAAATCAAAAATCTTAAATTTAAAAAGAAGGATGTGCCATATTCATGGACTGGGATAGTCAGTGAAGCAACATGTGAAGTCTCTAAAATGGCCTGTAAATTCAGTGTAATCCTACATAATAATCCTAGTTCTTTTTCTACACCTTAAAAAAACTAACTGTAAAATTTATATGGGAATGTAAAGAATCACATGTCATCAAGACCAGATATCAGATGAAATTACCTTAAGCTTTGTGGACCAGAATATCCCTATTACAACTGCCCAACCCTGCCATTGTAGCCAGGAAACAGTCATAAATAATATGAGAATGAGAAGAAATTATTGTTTTCCAAAAAGTCTTTACTTGCAAAATCAGTTATTAGTTACACTGTTGGTTTGCCAACTTCTAGTCAAGATAATCCTGGAAAAGAACAGAGGTGGGAAACTTAAACTAGCATGGTACCAAGTTTTAAAATTACAGTATGCAGATGTGTGGTATTGAAGCAAAATAGACCAGTGGATGGGATGCCTGGGTGGCTCAGCGGTTGAGCGTCTGCCTTTGGCTCAGGTCCTGATCTCGGGATCTGGGATCGAGTCCCACATCGGGCTCCTTGCGGGAAGCCTGCTTCTCCCTCTGCCTATGTCTCTGCCTCTCTCTGTGTCTCTTATGAATAAATAAAATATTAAAAAAAATAGACCAGTGGAATGAAAGTCCATAAACAAATCCATAGTTATATGGCTATCTGCTTTATGACAAAGGTAGTATTAAAGAGCCTGTAGATGGCCTTTTCCCCTTAACTAATCCAATCCAAATGAGTGAAATCTTTTAAAATGTTGTCTCCAAGTTTAGCTGGACTATTATACTGTATGAAGAATGAAAAGCTTATAATATATGGAGAATGAAAGACTATATGACTGGAGGTGTGGTTTCTGTGGTTAGCCCAGAGAAAGTAGTAAAGCCTGAAAATTATTAGCCATAATCCCCCAAGAGAGGAATCAGTATAGCTTTTCTGAGTAGCCAAATCATGGTCTCAGGTAAATAGCAGAATTTTGTGCTAGGTAGTATTACTTTACATGTACATGTAACATGAAAGACTTGCCTGCCCTATGTGAGCGTGTTTGAATGTTAAGGACTCTGAGTCACTTTTGCATTGCCTGGCATACAGATGATGTACTAGTTAGGATATTGGTTTAGTTTTTTTAGCAGTCTAAATTAAAAATGACTTAAAACATTTCTCCTATGTAAGGGTGTGAGGTGGGACATGCTCAAGGGTTGGGTAGCTCAGTGAGGGCTTCCAGATATCCAGGTTCCTCCTGTCTGGTTGCTCTAGAACTCTCTAGGGTATGGGTCTCAAACGTTAACCTGCATCTGGGATTCCTATTCAAATGTGAATTTAAATTCAGTAGATCTGGGAATGGGACCTGAGCTGCTACATTGCTAATGAACTCCCCAGTGATGCCAATGTGCTGCTTTGGAGACCACATTAAAAAATATCAAGGCCTCTCCCTCCCCCCAAAAAAATATCAAGGCTCACACATTAGAATTAAACATCTGGATTCCTTCCACCTGGACATTATGTCAGATTTTCCTGTGGCCGCTGTAACGAATAACCACAAACTATGTGGCTTGAAACAACAGAAATTTATTCTTTCATAGTTCTGGAGGCCAAAAGTCCAAAATCAATATCACTGGGCCAGAATCAAGATGTCAAGATGGGCCTCACTGCCTCCCTCCAAAGTTTTTAAGGAAGAATCCATTCCCTTGCTTCTTCTAGCATCTGCTGTCTACCTGTATTCTGTGGCACAGAAGAAACTTGCCCTGCTGATATCTTAAAACCCATAAAATTTATTTTGGACTTCAACCTCCAGAACAATAAGAGAATAAATTTGTGCTGCTTTAAGTCATGGAGTTTGTGATAACCTGTTACAATGGCAGTAGGAAATGAATATAGCAATAGATCCGAGCTACACAATTGGGATTTTTGGACAGATTGACTTGGGTAGTTGCTGACACTGATATAGAAACTCATGTTTGTGAACAGGGCATGTGCAAGTAGCATATGGGAGGGAGGATCATAGCAGTCCTGTGGTGGCCCCGACCTGTGGCTCAGATCTGCTCAGCTGCTGCAGGGCTGAGTCTGAGAGCATGTGGAGTCCATTGTCAGTAGTGGGGAAGTGGTGGCAGAAATAGAGAGAGGTCTGGAGGGAGTAAGTCATGTCCAGTGGTCATCATGGTGCAGGAGAGTCAGAGGGAGTCAGACTGAGGGAGTCAGACTGTTGCCAGACTAATGTAGGGAGAGGTTGAGATCTGTGAAAAGGGTTCTTGTCTCACAGTTGGTCTGGCACTCTGGTTGTCTGGGCTCACAGATAAGCATTTCAATAGACCTAAGAAAGGCAGCTTGCCATGTGAGAAAGGTGCTGCCTGGCTGTTTTAAGAGTGCAGGTAGGTTGTTGCAATAACTTTTAAAAAGTTCAGAGGTACTGTTTGCCCCAAATCTTGGGTTTAGGATTTCTGTGTTCTGTGAAGATGATTTTCCTTAACCTGAATAAGCTGTTTGTGGTCTGTCCTTTTTTTCTTCCTCCTTCCTTCCTCCCTTCCTTCTTTCTTTCTTTCTTTCTTTCTTTCTTTTTCTTTCTTTCTTTCTTTCTTTCTCTCTCTCTTTCTTTCTTTCTCTTTTCTTTTTCTTTCTTCTTTCTTTCTTTCTTTCTTTCTTTCTTTCTTTCTTTCTTTCTTTCTCCTTCCTTCCTTCCTTCCTTCCTTCCTTCCTTCCTTCCTTCCTTCCTTCTTTTTTCCTTTTAAGGTTTTATTTATTTATTCATGAGAGACACACAGAGAGAGGCAGAGACATAGGCAAAGGGAGAAGTAGGCTCCCTGCAGGAAACCTGATGCAGGACTTGATCCCAGGACCTCTGGACCTCGGGATCACAACCTGAACCAAAGGCAGATGCTCAGTCACTGAACTACCCAGGTGCCCTTTCTCCTACATCATGCTTAAAAGCTCTTAAGGAAGTATAATAAAAAGGTGTTAATATGTTGACTTTTCATGAGAATGCAGGTGTAAACTCCTGAGTTGGAAAGCCTGTTTCCCTGACATCCTCCCCAAGCTTGTGTGCATACAACAGTAGCTCTGTCTTACCATCACCATGTATCATTGAGTGTTGATCATGTGCAAGCATTGTCCTAAGATGTTTAAGTATTTTATTTGATGTGCCCAAAACCATAAGAGAGAGTATTATCATCTACTTTTGTACATGAAGAGGCAGGTTTAGAGAAATTAGTGGCTTATCCAAGTTAAACAGCCATTACAATGGGTCTAAGTGACTCCAAATTTCAACCTTCTTAAGTATGGGGATCTATTGCCTTAATTTTTAAAGAGTCATCATAACCATTTTTAAGCATATACTTCCAAAGTGTTTAGTACATTCATACTGCTGTGCAACCTATCTCAGAACTCCAGAACCCTTTTGTCTTGCATAAACTATGGCTCTAACCCATTAAAAAGCAATTCCCCATTCTTCCTAATGTTAAGCCCCTCACAACCACCTTTCTACTTTCTGTGTATGAACTCTGGATAACATATTAGTGGACAAATACATATAGTATTTGTCTTTTTGTGACTGGCTTGCTTTACTTAGTATGTCCTTAAAGTTCATTGATGTTGTAGCATGTGTCAGAATTTCCTTCCTTTTTAAGACTGAATAATATTCCATTGTATGTATACATCATATTTTATTTATCCTTTCGTCCATCAGTGGACACTGGGGTTGCTTCTACTTTTTGATTGTTGTGAATAAAGCTGTGAACAGGGGTGTACAAATTTCTCTATAAGACTCTGCCTTTGGGATGAGCACTGGGTGTTATTCTATATGTTGGCAAATTGAACACCAATAAAAAATAAATTTATAAATTTAAATAAATAAATAAATAAATAAATAAATAAATAAAAATACTCTGGTATGGGTCTCTGGTATGGGTGATCCTAAATAAAGCTGAATTTATTTTGGGGGGAAAAAGGCTCTGCCTTTGATTCTTTTGGGTATGTACACAGAAGTGGAGTTGCTGGATCATAAACAATTTTATTTTTGTTTTTTTGAGTAGTCATCACACTATCTTCCATAGTGGTTGCACCATTTTATAGTCTCATGAACAATGCACAAGGGTTCTAATTTCTCCATTTCCTTGCCAACAACTGTTTTTTCTATATTTTTCTTATGTTTTGTTTTTGATAGCAGTCGTCCTAATAGGTTCACACCTCAGTATCTTGTGGTTTTAATTTGCATTTTCCTAGTAATTGGTGAAGTTGAGCATCTTTTCTTTTTTTCTTTTTTCTTTTTTATTATTTTTTTATTTTTATAAATTCATTTTTATTGGTGTTCAATTTGCCAACATATAGAATAACACCCAGTGCTCATCCCATCAAGTGCCCCCCTCAGTGCCCATCACCCAGTCACCCCCACCGCCCGCCACCTCCCCTTCCACCACCCCTAGTTTGTTTCCCAGAGTTAGGAGTCTCTCATGTTCTGTCTCTCTCCCTGATATTTCCCATTCATTTTGAGCATCTTTTTGTGGGCTTGCTGGTCATTTGTGAATCTTTAGAGAAATATCTATTTAAATCCTTTGGGCATTTTTAAAAATTAACAGATTTTTTTTTTTAGTGCAGTTCTAGGTTCACAGAAAAATTAAGTGGAAAATACAGGAATTCCTACATACTTCTTTTTCCCATACATGCACAGCCTACTCCATTATCAACTTGCTTCACCAGTGTTACATTTGTTATAATTGATGAACCTACACTGACACGTCATTTTCATTCAAAGTCCATAGTTTACATTAGAGTTCATTCTTGGTGTTGTTCACTCTTTTGGTTTTGACAGATGTATTTTGACATATATCCAGCATTATAGTATCATACAGAATAGTTTCATTGCTCAAAAAGATTCTCTTTTCTCTTCCTATTTATCCTTCCCTCTCCTCAACCCCTGACAAATAGTAATCTTTTTACCATCTCCATAGTTTTGCCTCTTTTGGAATGTTATATAGTTGGAATCATACTGTATGTAGCCTTTTTCTATTGGCTTCCTTTAATAATACATATTTAAGTTACTTTAATGTCTTTTCATGTCTAAATAGTTTATTTCTTTTTAATGCTGAATAACATCCCATTATTTTGATATACCACAGTTTATTCAGCTACTGAAGGGCATCTTGATTGCTTCTAAGTTTTGGCAATTATAGATAAAGGTTCTATAAACACCCATGTGCTGGTTTTCAGTTCATCTGGGTCAATACCAAGGAGTATGATTGTTGAATCTTATGACAAATGTCTGTTTAGGTTTGTTACAACCTGCCAAACTATCTTCCAAAGTGCCTATAACATTCTGTATTCCCACCAGCAATAATGAGGGCTGCACATCCTCACCAGAATTTGGTATTGTTGGTATTCTGGATTGTGGTGATTCTAATGGGTATGTAGTAGTATCTAGCTTTAATTTGCAGTTTTCTAATGGTGTCTGTTGAACATGTTTTCATATGCTTACTTGCCATTTATACATGTTCTTGGTGAGATGTCTCTTTAGGTCCTTTGCCTCCTTTCTAATTGCATTGTTCATTTTCTTATTATTGAGTTTTGAGAGGTTTTTGTATATATTGGATATCAGTCTTTTATTGGATATGCCTTTTGCAGATATTTTCTCCCAGTCTGTGGCTTGTCTTCTAACTCTTGACATTGTCTTCTGCAGAGTGGAAGTTGTAATTTTAATGAAGTCCTGCTTAATCAATGATTTCTTTTGTAGATTGTGTTTTTAGTGTTGTATCTAAAACAGCATCAGCATACCCAGTGTCATCTAGGTTTTCTCCTATAATGTCTTCTACAAGTTTATAGTTTTGCATTTTATATCTAGATCTATCATCTATTTTGAGTAAATTATTCTAAAAGGTCTAAGTTCAGTGTCTAGCTGCTGCCATTTATTTATTTATTTAGCACATGGATGTCTAGTTGTTACAGCACCATTTGTTGAAAAGACTATCCTTGCTCTGTTGTATTGCTTTTGTTCCTTGATCAAAGATTAGTTGATTATATATACATGGGTCTATCTCTGGGCTCTCTATTGTATTTCATGGAACTATTTGTCTATTCTGTCTCTAAAACCACAGTATCCTGATTAATGTAGTTTTATAGTGAATCATGAAGTTCAGTTCTCTGACTTTCTTCTTGCCCTTCAATACTGAATTAGCTACTCTTTAAAATCAGTTTGTTGATATCCACAATATAAGCTGCTGGGAATTTGGTTGGGACTACAGTGAATCTACAGATCAAATTGAGAAGAATGAACATATGACAATATTGAGTCTTCCTATCCATGAACATGGTGTATCTCGCCATTTACTTATTTCTTTGATAGCTCTCATCAGAGTTTTATAGTTTTCCTCAGATCTTTTTTATATTTTATTAGACTTACACTGCTTTCATTTTTTAGGTGCTAATGTAAATGGTATTGTGTTTTAAATTTCAAAGTACACTTGTTGATGTCTTGAATACAGAAAAGTCATTGGCTTTTTTATATTAACCTGCATTCTGTAACCTTGCTATAATTACTTACTAGTTCAAGAGTATTTTTGTTGATTCTTCAGGAATTTCTACATACACTACTTATGTCATCTGTTAAGACAACTTATTGCTTCATCTCAGTCCCTATAGCTTTTATTGCCTGTTATCATCTTATTCTATTAGCTAGGGCTTCCACTACAATGTTGAAAGGCAGTGGTGATAGGAAACATGTATGTCTTGTTCTTTATCCTAACTTCATGTTTCTCATTGTTAGTATGATGTTAGTTGTAGCTGTAAGTTGTTGTTGTTGTTGTTGTTTTGTAGATGTTCTTTAGCAAGTTGAGGAAATTCTTCTCTATTCCTAGTTTTCTGAAAGCATCATTAGTGGGTGCTAGATTTTGTCAAGGTTTTTATAAAATCCATTGCCATGAGCATGGAATTTTTATTCATTAGCCTGTTAATGTTATGGATTACATTAATTGATTTGGAATGTAGAACCAGCTCTGAATAACTGGGGTAAATCCCACTTGCTTGTGATGTATAATTCTTTCTTATATGATTCACTAACATTTCTTGACTATTTTTGCATCTATGTTTATATATACTGATCTGATGTTTTCTTTTTTGTGTGATGTTTGTGTCTAGTTTCGGCATTAAAATAATGCTGGATTGCCACTCACAAACTGAGTTAGGATGTATTTCTCTGCCTTTCAAAGCCAAAGGATGTATCTTCTGGAAGAAATTATAGAGAATTGGTAGAGTATCTTCCTTAAATGTTTGGTAGAATTAATCAATGAACCTATGTAAACTTGGCACTTTCTGTTTTGGAAGGTTATTGATTTTTTATTCAATTTCCTTAATAGATACAGGTCTATTCAGATTTTCTATTTATTCTTATGTGAGTTTTGGCAGGTTGTGTTTCACAGAATTGGTTTATTTCATCCAGCTTATGAAATTCTTGGGCATAGAGTTGTTCATAATTCTCCTTTATTATCCTTTTAATTTTCATGGGCTCTGTAGTGATGTCCACTCTTTCATTCCTGATATTAGTAATTTGTGCCTTTTCTCTTGTTTTTCTTAGTTAACCTGGTAAATCAATCTTTTTCAAAAAGCCAACTTTTAATTTTGTTTATTTTCTCTACTGACCTCCTGTTTTCAATTTCATTGATTTCTGCTCTAATTTCTATTATTTCCTCTGCTTTCTTTGCATTTAATTTTCTCTTCTTTTTCTATTTTCCTAAAGTGGAAGCCTAGATTATTGATTGTAGATCTTTCTTCTTTTCTAGTGTTAGACATTCAATGCTATAAATTTCCCTCTATGCACTGCTTTCACTGCATCCCACAAAAATTTTGGTAAATTCTATTCTCATTTTCATTTAGTTCAAAATATTTTTAAACTTGAAGTTCCTTTTTTGACCTGTGCATTGTTTAATCCCCAAATATTTGGGGATTTCCTAGCTATCTTTTTTTGTTGTTGTTGTTATTTATTTCTAGTTTAATCCCATTGTAGTCTTAGAGCAGACATAGTATGATTTCTGTTCTTTTAGATTTGTTAAGGTGTGTTTTACAGACCATGTGACCTGTCTTGGTGAATTTTCCATGAGAGCTTGAGAGGAATGTGTAATTGGCTATTGTTGAATGAAGTAGTCTACAGATGTCAATTACATCCAGTTGATTGATGTTACTGTTGAATTCATCTATATCCTTACTAATTTTCTGCTCGCTGGATCTGTCCAATTATAATGCAGGGATGTCAAATCTCTAACTGTAATAGTTGATTCATCTATTTCTCCTTGCAATTCTATCAGTTTTTGCCTCATGTATTTTGATGTTCTATTGTTTGCTTCATACACATTAAAGATTGTTATGTGTTGGAGTATGTAGCCTTTCATCATTATATAATCACTCTTTTTATCCCTGATAACTTTCTTTGCTCTAGAGTCTATCCTAATTGACATTAATATAGCTAATTCCATTTTCTTTTGATTAAGGTTAGCATAATACATTTTTCCCATTCTCTTACTTTTAATTTATGTGTCTTTATATTTAAAGTTGTCTTCCTGGAGGCAACATGTATTTGGGTCTTGTTTTTGATTTACTCTTGCAGTCTCTGTATTTGAATTGGTGTATTTAGATCATTGACATTAAAGATGTTTATTGATATACATGGATTAATATCTGCCATATTTTTTATTGTTTTCTATTTGTTGCCCTTTTTCTTTGTTCCTATTTTTGTATTCTATACTTTTTCTGCCTTTTATGGTTCTAACTGAACATTTTATAGGATTCCATTTTCTTCCCTTTCTTAGTATATTGATTAAACCTTAAAAAAATGTTTCTTAGTGATGCCCTAGAGCAAAGCCATTCAGTAACCAAATGCTCTCTACTCTCCCTGTTGTGACATTAAGAGAAACAAAGAGAGGGCAGATTTTCAGAACATAGACATAGACATTGCCTTCCCTCCAACAGAGGAAATTGAGAAAAAAGGGATAAAAGCCAAAACTAACAGTCTATACTCACCATCATTTAGGTGTAAGTTCATGCAATAAAAATGACTGCCTACATGGAATGGCCTTATTTAAAATGCTGACTGTGGTATATACCTAATTGAAGTTCTCTTCGGAAGCCAGAACAGGGTACTTGGGGCACAAGGGAAGGTAGGGACATCTCCTAATCCTAAACTACATGTCATACAAATTAAGCTATCATGGTCACAGAGCAATCATATACCCAAATCAAAGTTAAAGGGAAGATATTTCAAGTAGAAGGATTGCTGAGTGGCTTTAAATAGAGATAGATCTTGATCCTGAGAATGCCATGCATTTGACCCAGGAAACTGGCATTTATAGGGCCCAGGCCACGAATTTATGAACATAAAGAGTTGGGGGCGAGAGGTATTTTCATTATAAATTCATGCAACTTTAATCTACCCAGTAGGGGTCAACTTTAGAAGTCTGAAATTAACTGATAAATTCAGATAAAGTTGTTAGTGAGAACTCTTTATGCCATGTAAAAAAGCTCTTCAAAGGCTTGTTTCAGACTAGTGTTTCTCCTGATACTTAAATGTTTAATTAGATTGTAAACCAGTTCCATTCTGGGTATTGTCTTTTGAGCTCTTTTTTGCTAAGCAGACAAATAATGCAATGAAAGAAAATAATGTTTAGGAGCTTTCTGTACACCTGAACATAGTTAAAGTATTTTGGCAAGCATTAAGCAAGTTTAAATTAGAAATTATTAAACATTTTTTATTTGGATATATTTGACACACAATGTTACATTAGTTTCACATGTACAGCATGGTGATTGAACTTCTATATTATGCTATGCTCACTACTAGTATAGCTACCATCTGTCAGCATACAATGCTATTATAACACTATTGACTCTATCTCCTGTGCTGTGTATAAAGGGATATTTTTAAAACATTGTATGCTACAGCAGTTATTATTAATTATTATTGTTATTATTGTGATGATGATACTTGTCAGATAATTTTTGTACTATTGTATTGTGGAGAATGGTTTATGAATATTTAGAAAAACTTGTCTTCAGGATTCACTTAAAAATATAAAATGAAGAAACTGCTTAGAACATTCCTCTGATAAGATTCTTCATACCATTTATTAATGGGATATTTAATTTCCTCATAGACTTCGGAAAGTATAAAGGGAGTAGTGTTACTGCTGGACTGATTTTTAACCAACTATCTCTAATATCTTCTTGTAAGTAATAATTAGGATAATCTGGATATGGTTTATAAAGGTTTTAAAAGTTTGGAGACTGTTTCCAAGGCAGCAATTCATTAGAAAGGCTGAATTTGGTGCTAGGATGTTAAAATAGAATTATCTTGACATTAGAAACCACAGTTCAAATGTGACTTCTCCAGAATTGGGTCTTTTGTAATGGTAACTGACCATTCTATCCAAATATTTCTCCAGGTGAGATCTACAGATCCCTAGTTATTTTAAATACTCCTTGAAAAAGGGATTATATGGTCAAACACATTTAAGAAATGCTGTGAACTATTGTCTCCTCTTACTGAGTTTCACTGTATTAAGGGAGAGGTCTTGTACTAGGGAAACATGTTTAATTGTGTGTAGTTCAGTGGTTCCAAAATTAATTGTCCAAAGCAAATAATTTCATAGCCCACAGCAGCAGCATTCCACAGAATAAATGTGTATGTGTGAAAATTTATTATGTCTTATTAACAAAAGCGAAGCTTTTTACTTTATGGCACACAAATTATATGACAAGAATGATGGTCATTATGTGACTTGCTTCTCCCCCCACCCCCAGGTTTATTAAGATAAAATTGACATACAATAGGCTGCACTTATTTACGGTGTATAATCTGATAAGTTTTGACATGTTTATACACACCTGTGAAACCATACTGTCACTAGAATCAATGTAATATTTCTTTCACCCTTAAAAAGTTTCCTTGTGCTGCTTTTGCCATCTGTCCCTCCAACATAATGTTGAATACAAATGTTAAAGTAGACAACCTTATCTTGTTCCTGACTTTAGGAGGAAGGCATTTATTAATTATTTCACCATCAATTATGATGTTAACTACAGGATTTTTTGTAGGTGTTCTTTATCAGATTGAGGAGGTTCCCTCTGTTCCCAGTGTACAAATTTTTTGTCAGAGTAAATGTTGGATTTTTGTCAAATATTTTTTTCTTCATCTCCTGGGTTGATCTGTTAATATGGTAAATTCCATAGAACAATCTCCTAATGTTAGATGAACTGCCACTTGATCATGTTTTACCATTCATATGTGTATTATTGAATTCAATTTGCCAATATTTTGTTAAGACTGCTTGCATTTATTGTCATGTGGGTAATGTCTTTGTCTGATTTTGAGATCTGAGTAATGCTGACTTGGAATGAGTTGGGTGTACAACTTTTGATTTTCTGGAAGAATTTGCATAGAATTGGTATTATTTCTTTCATAGTTCTTTGGTAGAATTCAATAGTAAGCATCTGAACTGTGTTTTCTTTGTGGGTTCATTTTTCACTATTAAGAGATAAAGGAATATTCTTCTTGGTACTTAGCACCTATTTGGTAGTTTATGTCTTTTGAGGAATTAGACCATTTTTTTTTAAAGTTGTAGAACATATTGGCAAAATGTTCATAATATTACTATTTCCATATCTGTAGAATCTGTACTGGTGTCATCTCTCTTGTTCTGCATACTGGTATTTGTATTGTTTCTCTTTTTTTCCCTGATCAGTCTGAATAGAAATGTATTACTTTTACTGGTCTTCTCAAAGAACAAACTTCTCATTTTATTGTTATTTGTTTCTTATATCATTGATTTCTGCTCTGATATTTACCATTTTCTATTGCTTGCTTTAGGGATTAACTAAAATCTTTTTAGTCTCTTAAGGTGGAAGCTGAGATTATTTATTTAATACCTTCCTTATTTTCTCCTATAGATGTTTTAGTGCTATAAATTTCACTTTAGATACTACTTTAGCTGCATCCCACAGATTTTAATATTCTGTTTTCATTCTCATGTAAATCAGAATACTTCCTAAGTTCCCTTTTGATTTCTTCTTGACTTATGAGTAATTTAGAACAGTGTTGTTTTATTTTCAAATATTTGGAAGATTTTCCAGGTGTTTTTAAATTATTGATTATTAACTTCATTTCAGTCAGAAAGCATACTCTTTATTGCTTGAATTCCTTTGAATTTATCAAGACATTTTACAGCTCAGAATCTGGTCTATCCTGGTAAATGTTACATATGCACTTGAAAAAAATATGTATTTAGTACATAAATATGTACTAAATTGTCCAGTGAAACGTGCTGTGAATGTCAAGTGAAATTAGCTTATAGCATTATTTAATCCTTTTGTATCATTGCTGATATTGTGTCTACTTGTTCTAATAATTATTGAAAGAGGGATGTTGAAACAGCATGAATTGTAGATTTATCTATTTCTTCTGTTTTACCAGTTTTTCTTCTTTTTTTTAGGTGTAAAACATTTAAGATTTCATGAACTCCTCATTAACAGCTATTGCTGCTATACATTTTACTTTTCGTATATTATAAACCACAGAGTAGATTTTCATTATTTTTTTATTTAAACAGTTGATTTTATTTTAAGGAGATTTAATAGTAAGACTTTATGCTTACCCACATTGTCCCTTTCCTGATGCTCATCATTCCTTTGTTTAGATAGAAATTTACATCTGGTGTCATTTTTGTTCTGCTTAAAGGACTTCTTTTAACAATTCTTGTAGTGCATGTCTACTGGTGATGAGTTTTTTTTTAGCTTTTACATGTCTTAAAAAGTTTTTCCACATTTTTTTCCTCTACCAAACTTTGTTTATTCATTATTCATCTCCATACAATTAAAATTCCCAGAAACACTAACAACTTTCACATTTGTATTTGAAAGATATTTTTAGTGAGTAAAGACTTTAAGGTTGAGGATTTTTTCTTTCATCACTTTAAAAATGTACCTGTGCTGTCTTCTATTTTGATTTCTGATGAGAAATGTTCTGTCATCATTATCTTTGTGTCTCCATACATAATGTCTTTTTTATTTGGTCGTTTTTAAGATCTACACTTTATCATTTGTTTTAAGCAATTTGATTATGATGTGCCTTTATGCTTCTCATACTTGGATTCCCTGCGATTCTTGGAACTGTGAGTTTGAAGTTTTCATCAAATTTGGAACATTTTAGGTTATTTTGTCTTTTGTTCTATCCCTCCTCTCCTCCCTTTTAGAAATTCAAATAAAATGCGGACCGTACCACAGTTCATTGATAATCCTGTTTATTTTAGTCTTTTTTCACATTTCAAAATGAATTGTGTTTCATTTTGGATACTTCCTATTGCTGTGCATTCTAGTTTCTTAATCCTATGCAATATCTAATCCATTGTTAATTCCATCCACTGTACTTTTCATGTCAGACATGATATATTTTTCATTATTAAAAGTTTGATATGAGACTTCTCTGTAGCTTCCACATTTGAACTTACTATGTTCAATCATTCCTCTAGCTTCTTGAACATGTGGAATTGAGATACAGTCATTGTTTTAATCTCTTGTATACTGATATTTTTATTTGTGTCATTTCTGGGTCATTTTCAGTTCACTACTTTTTTTTGTTGTGTCTTCTTTTTTTGCTTTTTTCATGCCTGGTAATTTTTGATTGGGTGTCAGACATTGTGAATTTTATCTTGTTAGGTGCTATATATTTTGTATTCCTATAACATTCTTGAACTTTTTTAGGATATGGGTAAGTCACTTGCAGACAGTTTGATCTTTTCTTATCTTACTTTTAAGCCTTTAAGGTAGAATCATTCTAGGGTTAATTTTCTTCTCTCCCACTAGTACAGCATCACTCCCCTCCTGATTGTTCAGTAAAATTCAAAATTATGGCTTTCCTTTCTGGTTGCTGGCAACAGGCACTATTCCTGCATCTGTATGAACTACAGGCATTATTCCTTTTAATATTTTTGTTGTTGTTGTTTTTTTTTTTAGTAGTTTCTTGGTAGTATTCATGACTACATGAATGGGTTATTACTCAGCTGAATGCTGAAGAAAGAGCCTCTAAAAATCTCCGGGGCTTGCTTTCTGCATAGTTCTCCTGCTACTCTGCCCTGCAAGCAGTAGCTGCCTTGGCCTCCCTGGACTCCTGACTTTGTATTTTCATCTCAAAAAGACTATCAGGCTCTAGCTAGGATACCCCTCTTTCCCTGCTCTGCAGCCAAGAAACCCTTCCAAATTCTAATCTGGCCAATCATAGGGCTCATCTCGTTGAAGTATCACTCTCCTTCATTGTGTAATATCTTGTATATTATTGTGTTATTTTTATTGTTTTTATTTGTTTCAAGCAGCATTGTAAACCCAGACTCTATTACTTCTCTGGCTGTTGAAGAATATATTACTGGTATGTCTGAGTCTCTTTATATGCAAGACACATGGTCACACACTGGGCACAGACTATCAATTAGATAAAAAAAAAATCCTTTAACCTATAGGTCTTGTTTTCATCATTTTATAGGGAAGTCATATAAGATGAATAATGCCTAGCCTTTCTTTTTATCCTATGAGCATTCAAGCCCACCCTGGTTTGATGCTGACTTATTTGCTTCTGACACATCAAAGTAAGTTTTAGCCCTGAAACCTGGGCAAAACTGACTTTCCTGAGCTGGGTAATGTTTTGCCTCTGCATTTCCTTGAATTTTCTAGGTCCTATTTTCCTGCTACACAGAACAGATCTCTGTAGGTAGCATAGAGTGAGGATTCCGAGTCTTTTGTTGTGCTAAGACATAGAAGCAGACACAAAAGAAATGTAATGGATTGGACCAGATGCCTATGAGAAATGTAAAATAGCTTGGTTTCCTCCTACAAAGCCATATAAAGCCACAAGTTAAAAATCAATTTAAATTTGGGGAACTAGGGTGTTTGGCCAGTTTTAGGTTTAGCTATATTTAACTTTTGGGGATGCTGTTGGTTTTTAAATTTTTCTTTTTATTTAAACGAGTATATCCTAAAGATTAGTCCAAACCATTCGGGGTGTTCTTTGCTCCCTCTTTTCAGTCTCCGCCTCTGATTTGATTTCTGGATGAGCATAGGCTTAGATCCCTCAAGCATAGTGATAATTTCTCTTGACCAGCAGAGCCAGTCATTATTTATTGTACTTTGCTCTCACTCCTTCTCACTCTCCTAGTGGGAACATTGCAGTGGCTGCTGGCTAGAAAATTAGCCCAGGGAGCTCCTTCTGTTGGTCTCTTTCCTCATTATACTAGTAAAAAATTTAACAGTGACATTCTCAATCCCTTCGTGTGTGTGCACATGTGTGTATATATATTATATATACATATATGAAAATATATATATATAATCTCTATATAGGTTGGAAGCACACTGTAGGGGCTAATAGTGAGTAATTTAACTGTGGCTTTCTCACACATTTTACTCTCTTTCTTTCTCTAGAGTGGCTGCAGAAGTGCAGTGTGCTCATGTATTGTTGCTTCACATTATAAGCCGAGCTTGTGGGTTTATGTGTCATCTCACTGTTTCTGCTGGGTTGTTTTGTGCCTGGATGTGATATCGTTTCATCCATTGTCAGGGGGCTGCCCCAGATACCTGGGATGCTCAAGAGATACGACACTTACTTGCCATGTGATAGCAAAGGCTTCTGTTTATTTCTGTGTCTGCTCCTACTGCAACCCTCTGCGGGATCCATGGATATCCAAGCTGATTGGGAAGCTAAAACCCACACAACCTCACTGAGGCTTTAAGGATTTTTGCTTATGGGTATCTTTAAGTAAACAAAAGGCAACCATGAACTACAATTTGCAATGACTTTTTTCTTTTTTTCTTAAATGTCTTATTATTTTAAGTCTCTTCTGGGTCACAGTTCCACCGTTCCATGAGCTTTTAACTAATAGGCCTGTTAGTATTGCACAGCTTAGCTTTGGAAGGGTGACTCGTAGTCACCCAACTAGACTGAAAGCAGGGGCCATGTGTCATATCTCCTGTGTCTCCTCAGCATCTAGCTTGGTACAAGGCACTCTGAAAGTACTCACTGACTGAATGATCCATTTAGGACAAAATAGCCTATTTTCTTAGGATAGAGTTTTTGATCCAGACTGAAGACATGAGCCTTTGCCTTTTGTAATGGTTGACTTGCTTAACAGAATTAAGAGATTTTAGGTGGAGGTGATGAAAAAATGTTAATCCAAAAGGGTCTGTCAATTTCTGCAAATGATACAATCTCACTGTTAGTCTCAATTAATAAGAGCTCCCTGTGTATGTGATGTTGGGTAAGAAAAAAAGAAGAGAATGATAGAAGAAATGTAGAAACTAATATTTTAATTTTCTAATTCATAGAGAAAACTATTCTCTATATGCCTTTGGTTCTGAAGAGGCACAAACTGGTTATTAGAAGCAGTGTTGTCAGTAGTGACCAAAGCATAAGAATGTGGGATTCATTCAGCTTTGGAGAGAAACAGATTACATTTTCCATGTGCCTTAAAGCAATCCATTTAATTGACTATATGACTCTTCAGCTTTCTATGGTTTTTATGTTGTTTTAACAAGCCTTTCTATAATTAGATACAAGTGGTATGAGACAGTAACTGGTAGAGAAGCTACAGTTATTTTATATTTGTATCTCGTTAATGAGCCTTTAGATTAACATCACCAATTCATTTACAGGGAGATGTCACTATGGCCCATAAAATCCTTGTTCTCCAGCTCCTCAAGCAAAGTATGTGTAACCCTTAACCTAAAGCAGTGTCTTCCATTGGAGGCATGTGTGAACACTGGTCCTGTCTTTGGCTGGCCTTGTGCCTGTGAGTGGGAAGTAAACCTATGTATGACCAGTTCCAGGCCATGTGATGGTAAACTTCTGGGAATGGGGAACATATAGCTGATCAAATGAGCATTTCTGATTGTATCTCCCCTATTCCAGCTACTCTGGAAGAAGTCATGTCACCCCATGATGTGTGATGCTGCTTCAAACTATTTGCAAGAAATAATCTAAATGTCAAATTGTGGGTATCATGGGGCACTGCACATGTTGAGACAAACCAGAGTGTCAGAAAGCTTAGAGTGAAGCTGGTTTTGAAGGTTGTGCAAAAAAGAAACCCTAGTCATCAGGCACCAGGGAAATGCAAAGAGCTAGAAGAATCTTTGTTTCATATATTTCACAATCCAGTCCACGAAGAGCAAAATCATTATTTTAGGTATTTATGTATTTGTTTAAAACAATTCAGTACATTCATTCAACAAGCATTTTCTAAGTGTCTCCTATGTGTCAGACCCTGTTCTAGACATTAGGTATGTGGCAATGCACAAAACAAAGCTCCTACTTTAATGGGGGAATGAAGATCCTCTCAGGTGGTGATAGGTGCTATGAAGAAAAATAAAGCAGGGGAGAGGATCAAGAGTGCAAGAGGCAGTGTGCTATTTTATATAAGGGGTTAGGGAAGGTTTCTAAAAAGGTGACGTTGAATCATATGAGCTCCTTCAGGTCACAGTTCCCATTCATTCCCAAGCATCAGGTCACAGTTCCCATTCCTTCCCAAGCATAACAGCCTTCTTCTGAATTATCATCCTTGTTTTGCCTGTGTAGTCAAAGCTGTGACAATTTGGACATTTATGTCAAACTCATAATTTACTACATGACCAAAGATCAGTTTCGCCAAAATTCTCATCAACAAAATGGGAAATTAAGTGGTGTTATGTCCTCTTCCTGTTCTCTCCAAGCAACAAAGCACAGGCTATAGTTGACTCAAATGACCTAGGAACCACGACAGAAAAGGAATTCTGACATCTTAGAGGGACATTATGGGAAGTAAGTTTTAGTGAAAGAAGACCCCTGGAAGGAACACAGGAGCCAGCCTTGGATTTTAATCTTGACTTCTCTCCTTACCAGCTGGGTGATTTTGAACAAACTTTTAAATTTCCCTATGCTTCAGTTTCTTCAGCTGCAGAGGATAATAGGGCTTACCTCAGTGGGATCTGCTAAGAATTAAGTGGGATCTTTATGCAAAGTTCTTAGCATGGATTCTAGGAAGATATGCTCTCAGTGTTTAAAATGATTATCATCGTTGCTGTGGCTAGCACTGTCATTTATTGGCACAGTTATCTTCCTGTTTAGCCAGTGCTCTATGAGTATGTGTAAAGAATTTCTGGCCAGCATTATTCTTTACCTTGTTTCATTGATTCATTGAATCATTCATTTATTCAAGACATATATATTCTGTGGCTGGCATGTCGCTGAGCTCCCTGCTAGATCCTGTAGGGAGTAAAGGATTTACATGCTTTTTGACTTGTAGAGAGGAGTGAAGCATCAAAGTGGACTTGTTCCAGATGACCTTTAAAGTCCCTTGAAAGTTGGATTTCCTGTGACTCTAAGGCACTTACTATCCAACAGACAGAGGAGTGGAAGCTCTGGTAGTGCTGAGATCTGTATAGAGCCTCAAGAACAGCCCAAACCAGGAAATGCATCTTGGGGGCTCAGCCAATAGAAGAAGTAGTAACTAGTTTATGACAACCTCCATTCTCTTCCAGTTCCTCACATATTAAAAACATAATAAGAATCCTTTACGTTTGCACACTGATTTTTAGTTTGTCAGGCATTTTCACACATATCCTCTCAAATGATCCTTTTACTAAAACCAGATAGGATAAGTGCTGTTATCTTTTATCTTATGATGAGGACACTGAGGCTCAGAAGCTAAGTGAACCATCTCAGATCCCCTCGTGGCAAAGCCAGAACTCTTACAAAGAACTAAGCTGGGTTAGGAGTTCCAGGATTATAAGGGGCAAATGCTCCTGAATGTCAGAGTGGTCCTCCTTGATTAGGAAAGTCCTTTTACAACAGTCTGCCTCCTTGGGGAGGTGGTTACTGGCAGGACTAAGAAAGGGGCATGCATTTACCTGCCCAAAAACCAACCCTGGTTGTCCTGTATGAAGAGAGGCCTTCTCTATCAGCTTCCATACTCTTGTCCCCACATACCTTGTTGACCATAGGAATATTGAATTTTCTTTTGGGGCAATCAGGTGCAGATGCCCCAGAAACTGTGCCACCCTCTCCCTTCTCCCTGCCCAGCTCATGGCCCGGAGTCTGTGTGAGTCGCTGGCAAGTAGGCTGTAACTGTGCGTGATCATCCAGCTAATAATGCGCACCTATCTTCCCAGATGTCAGATACTGCTGTTGCCCCAAGGGGAGGAGAGTAAACAGAGCCCTTGCCCTCCTCCATTTGGGGATGCCTCTCTGTTTGAATTGCAGTGGCAGCGCTCTGAGCTAGGAAAGGGGCTGGCTGGTTCCAGCAGCTCACAGAGGTGCTCCCCCACCTTCTGATGACCACTGGAATAATTCAAAGAGAAGGAGAAGAAACTTACCCCAAGGTATGGAAAGTGAAAGAAGTCTGTGTGTACGTTCCACAGTATGACAAACTTCCTGTCTCCACTACTTCACCGGTTTGCCTCCCCTGGCTCACGTGACACCAGAGGAGCCAGGCCCTCCTTCCTGAAGGGGCTTTGCCTGGGAACTCACACCGGAGCTTCTCTTATCATGTCACAAAATGGCACGCTGCAGTTTGTCCCACTATATCTTGCAAGAAGCTGATATTCCAATGATGTTATTAAAAAGTGGCACCTTTTGCCACACTGTGAGAAAATCTTTCTGGTGGGGGCAAGGAGATGGCGATACATTTTCCCCAAGGAGCTCACTTCAGCTACAGCATTTGATGTATGGTGACATCTCCCCCACACACTGATACACATACGCGCACACGCACACACACACACACAGAGACCCCACAAACACATTTCCTAGCTGAGATGGATAAGGAAGTTCAGGGACTCGTTCAAGGTCACTCAGAGGGACAAAGAGGTCAAGTCATTTACACAGGGGTACAAAGCATTCGGCCCAGTGCTTCTTGGCTCTTAGTCCTTGTCTCTGACCTCCGATCATCCACCACCTCACCTCCTTTTCAGCTGAATAAATGTGTAATGCACACTAGAAATGCCACTGCAATTCAGTATATCACTTATGAACAGTGGCTTTTAGCTAACAAGAATGCTGATAACTCTTACTCCCTATGGGCATTTCTCAATTCTGGATTGTGTGTTTTTATTTTTGCTTTCTTGGAACTCAAATCTGTGCTCAGCTCAGCATAATATCCAGGTTTGGTGTACTGAGGAAAGCCTTGAATGAGAAAGCATCAGGTCCTCATTCTAGTCTCATCTCCCTTTCGGACTGCCCCCAGGCCTTGAGGTCGTTGTTCAGCATCTCCAAGGCCCAGCTTCATGGGAAGTACATTGGAAATTGCGGTACCTTCCCTGCCAAACTCACAAGGATATTGTGAACACCATATGAAGTTATAAGCTTGCAATGTTTTGAAATTAGCAGGAGGAAAAGGAACTTCTTCTGTCCAGAGGTACCATGAAACTGAAGCTAGTGGGCAGGGAGTCAGGCGGCGCTAGGTTCAAATCCTGTTCTAGTTGTGTGCTCTTGGGAAAGTTATGCTCTCTGAGAGTGTGTAAAATAGTGAGGTAAACCCCACCTGGCAGAGTCATGGGGAGGATTCAATGAGAGAGGATGCTGAAGGCTCCTAGCCAGAGCACCTGGCCCAAGGATGTTTCTTTCTTCCTCCTCCATGCCCCGTACCCCATGCTTGTGGAAAGAGACTCTTGAGACTTGCAGGGCGTTCCGTGTCCTTGAATACTCAGCCTCTGTAACTAAGTCTGCTGCATTACAGGAGCTCGACAAGTATACAGGTGGCTATGAGTGAATATATAGAGGAGGGATGGAAAATTTCTTTAATTTCAAAAATTCAGTGCAATGTTTGATACTGTCAGTGGACTTGTCTTCCCGATTGGGAACACGGCAATGATTTTGTCAATTTGTTTTCAGACAAATTGACAATTAAGTGGCAATTTGTGCATTTAACTCCAAGATTGGCTTAGGATGATCCAAATCTAGCAGCAGTTTTCTTCACACAAAACAAATCTGACTTATTATCTGGCCCAAGTCAACAGTGCAACTAGTTTCACAGCAGGAATTCACATAGACAAGTAAACACTTGGGGAAAATTCCCCTGTGAAGTAACCACATGTCTAGGCAGAATTATCTCATAATTTAGGAGCCAATTTTTAAAATAACTGTCAAATTAAGCTGGCTAATTGCTCTAGTCTCCATCTCCTCCACCACAGGTGGAGGGGAGGGGACTGATCTCAAAGGCAAAAGGAAGATATGCATAAAAGAGACCCCACAATGCCCCGAATGAAAATAATATTTGGCAGTGTGGCTGACAACATGTTTTTACAGAGTCCTCTTTCCTATCACTTTTCCTGGCATTTTTGGAAAGTGGTTATATTGGATTTATTTTTATTTGATTATACATGTATCACTCTTTTTAATATTACCCATAAAGTTGTCAAACATGATTCTTTCCATTAAATTTATCCCTAAACTAGCTTCAAATAATCTTGTTTTTAAAAAAAAAAAAAAAAAAAAAAAAAAAAGGAAACATTGTACCAGGCAAGACTGAAGCCAAAGGGTTGGGTATAGGATGTAGGAAAAAGCAAAGGAGGGGGGGTGGGGAATATCCTCAAGCTTTGAGAACTTAGGCTTGAATATTTTTTTTTCTCCTGCTCCCTGAGAAATTAATGAACAGACAACCCTGAAACTTCAAAGCTATCACACCCTGCTTTGGGAATTATAGCCTCCATCTTGGTTGTTTAAAAATGAGCACACATGGAAATGATGTATCAGCATATCTTCTCAAGCTTGTTTTTTTTTTTCTGTTGAAAATTAATCAACAACCCTCCAGTTATTTATGGCTTAGTAAATGTATACGGAAAAAAAAAATTAGATCTAAAAAACCCTAAAACATGTTTAATCACAGTAGTGAAACATGGCCTTGTTAAAATTATAACTGGACAGATTAAGGTGAAAAGCCTACCCAGTACCCCTGCAACCCTTACCCAGTACTGCATTGCAAGGATTAAGAGTTTTTTGTTTTTCCTTCCTGAAAATATGGTAAAATTTTATATATTTTTTACATATGTAAAAAATCCTATGTGTATATCCTTCCTATCCCCTTGTGATTAAGGGTATATTCAAATGTGAGTGCTCAGGTCTGAGCTGCCCCTCATCATCATTTTGTATATCAGACAGGATACGTGTGTGCTGGTAACATGACTGAGTAGCCGTTGAAGCCAGATGGCCCACGCCTATAAACTGTATGACCCCAGGTAAATCACCTAACTTAGTTATGTCACCTATAAGCAGAGTGACAATGCTGCCTACCCCATGTGCTCAGTTGGGACCGTTCAGTGAGTGAATATAACAGTGTCCAAACAGCACCCGGATCAGAGTAATTCCTCAGTAATGGTAGCTATGATCATAGCCAGACCTCTCTCCAGAGCTCCAAAATATTGCCTTTATTCTGATCACATGTATTTTCAGTTTTATATTTCCTTCAACTTAACATACATATATATTTTAATGTGGCATAAGAAGTAGGGTTATACATTTCCTCCCTAGCTGCTCTTTCCTCTGAAGCACCGGTACTTCAAAGGCTGTAACCGCGCTCCTCGAAAGCTTTCCGAACTTGGAGTGAACTCAATCACTCTCTCATTTGGTATTGCTCACGTGCTCCAGATGTGTATGGCCTATTTCCAACAGATGAGCTTATATCTGAGTTGTGCTGCATTTTAGGAATCTTCCAGCACAAAAAGAAAGACTTGGCTTCAGAAGGGATCATGACTGGCCAGTTGATCTGTTAAATAATATGCCAAATACTGTGGAAATCACAAGGAGGAGAAAATTACATTCACACTTCTTTATTGGTGCCATTAACAGTGTTTTGTCATCCAGCTGATGAAGCGATGCCATCTCCCCAAAAGCATTGCACTGCAAGACTATCTGGAGCCTTGTCCAACCCTTCACCCTTGGTGTCCCAGCAGGTCCCGCAACTCCAGGGCTAGAGGAGGCTGTGTGAGGACGTGCTAGTTCAGAGGAAGCCAAAGGACCAAACCACTCTCCATAAGACTCTCCAAAAGTGTAAAAGCCATCTCTATATTGGTGTTATCAAAGCAGTGGTGAGCCCCTTCCTCCCCTCACCACTCTGAAGGTCAGGGAACCCCCTTTGAGCCAGGCGGTAGCTCAGCACAATCCTCTGCCTCTCATTGTGCCTGCTGCTCCATGCTGGAGACCTTAACAAGAACAGCAGCCGCCCCCCCCCACCCTTCTGTCTTCTCCCCAGCTTATTAATACAAGTGCCTCTTTCTCATATCAGGCAGACTGGGGAGGAGGCCAGCTCTCTTCACCCATCTCTCGCCTCTCTCCCAATTATCTTGACTAGTCTAAAGCTCATTTCTCTCTCCACCTCATCCCTACCCACCTCTGTCCATCCTTTCTCAGGATCTCTCTAGGATATCATTATGTTCCAACAGTGGATGGTTGTCTTGGATGGAGATTATTTCCCTGGAATATGATAGGAAACTTCTATAAAGTATAAATTGAACTAAGTCACTCCCTAATTTAAAGTACATCCTAGGACTAAGAGCCAAGTCTTTTTTTTTTTTAATTTTTATTTATTTATGATAGTCACACAGAGAGAGAGAGAGGCAGAGACACAGGCAGAGGGAGAAGCAGGCTCCATGCACCGGGAGCCCGACGTGGGATTCGATCCCGGGTCTCCAGGATCGCGCCCTGGGCCAACGGCAGGCGCCAAACCGCTGCGCCACCCAGGGATCCCTAAGAGCCAAGTCTTACCAAGACTTTCAGAGCCTACTGATGTGGCCAGCCTTCAGCATCATTTCTTTTACTCTTTGGCTCACCACATTGGAGCCAGGTTTTCTTTCCATTAATAAAAATGACTATCATGAGCCAGGCATGCTCAGTCCCTACACATGAGAAAACCAAGGCACAGAGAGGTCAGTAATACATGGCTCTAGTATAGACTTAGAATTGAAATCCAGGGTGCCTTCACTCTTGGCCAATACATGGTGCTGCCTCTCACCAACATTTCAAGCATGCCAAATTCTTCTCTGCCTCAGGACTTTTGCACATGCTATTCCTCTGTTACTCTTCTCCCAGCCTTTCTACTGGATAGCTTCTCTTCATCCCTAGGGTTTGAGCTGAGGTGCTGCTTTCTCAGAGAAAAAGATGGCCCAGAGCGGCCAACACCACCACCATCAGTCTAAATCACCTCCATGGAGATGTTATTCTGTTGTTATTCATAGCCCTCTCTTCCTGTCCCCAGAGTTTTTATTATCCTTAATTAACATTTTTACTTGTAATTTTCAATATACTTATTTTACTTGTCCAAAAATATTTGCTGTGCTTTCTACCAGCCCACCTCTGTTGGGGGGATTAAACTTCCCTACCCCATTGACATCAAGTTTGGCCATGTGACTTGCTTGTGGAAAAAAAAAAAAATTGCTCTGAGAAAAAAAGGCTAAAGCTATTTTATGGCTCTTTTCCTCTACCACAAGGGGGCATGTCTCAGAGAGGGATTGATTGCTCCTTTAGCCTTGGTCCAAAATGAAGAGGACAAGAGGCAGAGCTATAGTGAACCTCATGTGAACAAGAAGAAAATCTTTCCTGTAGTAAGTTACTAGGATATGGAAGTTATTTGTTACTGCAGCATTACTTAACCCAGGTTGACTGATACATGTGCTTTATAAGACATTTTCTCCCCTCTACGCTATACGCTTCATGAACCAGGGACTGCATTTGTTTTATTTTATGCTCTTTACTCAGCATTTAGCAAAGGATTTGTCACATTTAAGGACTCAACAAATATTTGTTAAATGAATAAGGGAGCAATGCATTAATACAGGCACAAGCATATGAAGGCTGCCTTTTGGTGCATGTTGTTTATCATGCTGAATAAGCAATTTTTTTTTGTTAACTAATCAACTCTCACTTTCTACCCCATTGTACACTACTCCTACACTACTTCTGCACCTCTTCCCTTATTCCATCTCCCAGCAGACAAATAATTTTGATACTGCTTTAAATACATATGCAGTTGCTATGTAAGGTTCCTAGGAAGAAAGTCCTAGGAAGAAAGTCCCTTTATAACTATTTAGCTTTCACAGAAAAAAAACAAAAACAGAGAACTCTCTTAAAATGTCTTCTTTCCAATAAAGAACAGTTTGCCATCAAATGGTCAAGGGACTTAAAAGACCTATCACAGCTTTGGGTCTGCTCTTCATCCAGGCAAGCTGAAATAAAATACATATATTGCAGGAAGAGATTACTGAATTATATTTTGAAAATATAAGAAAATGCATGGGCCATCTCTGAAGCAGAAGATATTTTTCTGAGTTTAAACTATCCCTAACTTCTATAGGTGGGTTCATGAGTGCTTTTTCCCCTACAGGGGACTGCTAAAGATTTTAAGTAGTAGAAGATATATGGCCTTTTCAGTTCCTCTGAAAATAGTCCAATCTGTCCGTTTCACCATATACCGTGGAGGCCAGTTGTGTCAGCATCTTCCTGCCTGACCCCTGTCTTTGCAGATGAGAGTAGGACTACATCTTATCTATGTTTGCATCCTAGCACCTAGTCTAGTGCCTGGCACATAGTAGAGGTGTATAACAGAGGCTCAATAAATGTTTCTTCAGAGCGTGAATGGTTTTGTTTAAAACAAGAGAAACTGGAAGTGTTAGGAAGACGTAGGCCCCTTCTCATTTACATCTTACAGAGAAGTTGGACTCTAGTGGACAGGGTGGGTGGTGTACTAACATACAACCCATCCTTCACCCTCAAAACTCTCGTGTCAGGGGGCACATGGGTGGCTAGTGGTTGAGCATCGGCCTGTGGCTCAGGGTGTGATCACAGGTCCGGGGATTGAGTCCCACATCAGGCTCCCTGCATGGAGCCTGCTTCTTCTCTGCCTGTATCTCTGCCTGTCTCTCTGTGTGTGTCTCTCATGAATAAATAAATAAAATCTTTAAAAAAATCAAAAACTTCTCATGTCAGGACCTGGCTTCCAAACTCTAGTCAGTGTCACTGTCTCCAGTTATTTGGATCCTGTCAATCAGCCAACCAGTGGTGGGCTGAGAGATACGAAGGAACTACATTCTAGTGCTTCTCTGCCGTGAACCTTCTGGGAGCCTGGGCCTCATTTGCAAAATGAGCCTGTTACTCAAATGATCCCTATAATCTCTTCCAACCCTGACATTCTGTGCTCTTTCTGTGAAACACCCCAGACTTGGAAGAACTCTGTCTCTCACCACTGTTCCTTACCACCCGGTCCTCAGAGCTATATGTGCACTAGACCAATTAGCTGGGTAATTGTTCCTGAGTACAAGCTTATTCCTAATTAGACACTGTCTGGGTTCACCCTACAGCAATTAACCCCCAAATGGAATAATAACTTTAGAAGGAGCACAGCATAATTGTTTTGAAGCTCCCCCCATTCTTCTTACTGATTCCCCTTGGGCTGCAACAGGAGAGGAACTGTTTGCGGTGGGTTGGCCACTTTGTCCTTGACCTCTGCATGGTTTTTGCTATGTGGTCCTTTGCGTATCTTCACCACTGGCTCCTAGCTGCCTGGGTGTTATCATAGCCTGCTGTCAGGCCACTCCCTGACCTATGACATTAAAGCTTCTGTGGATATAGTGACAATCTCCCTACTGTACCTACAATCGTCCCATAGGCCACTCAGGGCCAAAACTCATGAATAAAAATGCCACTCAGAAACATGTAGAAAAGGGGACTGGGAAATTATGAGGTTTATTTTCAGTATTCACAAGATAGCAGCACGTGGGTTGCACAAAGTTAACTGCTTTTGCCTTTTTGCAGAACTTATGAATACATGGGTAAGAGAGAAAGCATTGCTAATATAACCCACAGCTACTCAGCCACAAGCTTCTCAAACAAGCTACATTTGATACAGCACAAATAGAGCAAGCAGTGAGAATGTTCTGTTACTAAATTTGTTAAAGTGATTCGTAGGTATTTAAACTTGAGTATGTTTTTACAGTTTGAGGTAATTGGCCTATTTTAAATAACTGGCAACACACATGCACTGTACTTTTTCCCCCCTTCCTTTCGCCCTGCTAAATGTTTCCTGGCATGCTGACAGCTCCAACCACACTGAGGATCAGGGTATAAGACAATAGACCAGAGGTAACACGATGAGAGATTTGTCCTTCGTCATAGAAAATCTGGTGTAGCAGCAAGAAAGGGGACCCACATCTGTGCTTGGCACCCAATTTGGGGATGAGTGAAAGATTTGTCAGCCATCAAGCAAGGTAGGGAGAGTAGAGCCGAGTGTCTGACAGTTAGTTCCATGTCAGAGGTAGGGCCATTGCATGAAAACTCCTGCCCAGCGTACCAGATGCCTAGGTACATCTGCAAATGTACCTAGAAGCTGTGTACCTAGTTCTATTAGCCTCAGTTTCTCGAGGTGTAAAATGGGGATATACTTATCCCACATTCTGTGAAACAACTGCAATAAAATGTGTAAAGCATTTCACATAGTCCCTGACACATGATAAACATACAATAAATGTTGGCAATTATAAGTAGTAAAATTAACAGCCTTGAATATGAATATGTTCAGTCCTGCCGCCAGCTATATGTGCAAATTTGAAAAATGTGCTCATTTTTTTTTTTTGAAAAATGTGTTCCTTAAAACAATTTACTTCTATAAAGAAAAAAAAATCATGATAAACAGCAGTCAACCTTAGTGGCACCCCCTAGAGTTGGATAATACACACGTGTATAATCCACCCACCTAGAAGCAGCAACCTCAAATAGACTTTTAGCAGTGGTTGGCCCTATGGTTTCATTATGTAATCCTGCACTACTCGCCTCTAGAAATGTTTAACAAGAATTGCTTCCTGCTATAGGGTGAATTCTTTCTCTTCCAAGTCTGTATGTTAAAGCCCTAGCCCTCAATGTGATGGTATTTGGAGATGGGGCCTTTGGGAGTTAGTTGGGGTTAGATGAGGTCATGAGGGTGGGGGCCTCATAATGGGATGAGTGCCCTTAAAAGAAGAGACCAGAGACCTTTCTCTCTCTCCACATGAAAACATGGCAAGAAGGTAGCTATCTGCAAGCTAGAAAAAGAGGCCTCACCAGGATCCAAATCAGCCAGCACTTTGACTTGGACTTCCCAGCCTCCAAAACTCTGAGAAAGTTAATTTCTGTTGTTTAAGCCACCTAGTCTACGGTATTTGTTGTAACAGCTGGAAAAAACTAAGACACTGCTCCTTCTGACAGTTTACACAGTACTTCTGCTCCAATGTAGCAATAATTCAATTGAATTTGAATTGTGTGCTTATTACTGTTCTGTAGTGGACTGTGAACCAATTAAGGGGCAAGGACTATATATTTTCACCCTATATACTTCCATATTTATCTAAGTAAATATTTTTCATAGACATTTGTTGAATGAAAAATGAGTTCTTCCCCTTCCAACCTAACACTAAACACTACTGGGTAAGGGGTCAAGTCTGTCTTGCACAACCCAGACTCAGACATCCATGCTTCTTGAGTCATTCTCAGGGACAGTGGATGATTCTTGGTGGCCCTGTAAAACATGAGGTCATCGAAATCACCTGTATATTCTACTAGGTAAGGCACAAGAAAGTGAATGAGTGGGAAAGGAAGAGTTTGATACTTAACAGAGTCCGGGTGATTCATAAGGGAATTAAATGTGTAGACTTCTTTTGGTAGTATAGACATTTTAACAATATTTGTTCTTCCAATCCATGAACATGGAATATTTTTCCATTTCTTTGTGTTATCTTCAGTTTCTTGCAAGTATGTTTACTGTTTTCAGAGTATAAATCTTTCACCTCTTTGGTTTGGTTTATTCCTGGGTATCTTATTGGTTTCGGTGCCATTGTAAATGGATTTTTTTTCTTAATTTCTCCTTCTGCTGCTTCATTATTAGTATACAGAAATGCAACACATTTCTATACATTGATTTTGTATTCTGCGACTTTACTGAATTCATTTATCAGTTCTGGTAGTTTTTTGATGGAGTCTTTAGGGTTTTCCAAATATGGTATCATGTCATTTGCAAATAGTGAAAGTTTTACTTCTTCCTTACCAATTTTCATGCCTTTATTTCTTTTTGTTTTTTTATTGCTGTGCCTGGGACTTCTAGTACTATGTTAAATAAAAATAGTGAGCGTGGACATCCCTGTCTTACTCTTGATCTTAGGTGGGAAGCTCTGAGTTTTTCACCATTGAGTTTGATGTTAGCAATGAGTTTTTCATATATGGCCTTTATTATGTTGAGGTATGTTCCCTTTAAACCTAATTTATTTAGAGTTCTTATGAATAGTTGTTGTGTTTTATCAAATGCTTTTTCTGCAACTATTGAGATGGTTATATGGTTTTTATCCTTTCTCTAATTGATGTATGTGTCGTGTTGAGTGACATGTGAATTTGAACCACATTTGCATTTCTGGAATAAATCCTCTGCTTATGGTGAATGATTTTTTTAATGTATAGTTGAAGTTGGCTCTACTATAATATTACTAAATATTCAACTAAAATACTACCAAATATTTTGTTGAGGATTTTTACACCTATGTTCACCAGAGATATTGGCCTATAGTTTTCTTTTTTTCTTTTGTAATGTCTTTGTCTGGTTTTGGTATTCGTGTAATGTTGGCTTCATAGAATGGATTTGGAAGCATTCCTTCCTCTTCCATTTCTTGGAATAATTTGAGAAAACAGATATTAACTTATCTTTAAATGTTTGGTAGAATTCACCTTGAAGCCATCTGGTCCTGGGCTTTTGTTCATTGGGAAGGTGGTGGTGGTTGTTTTGTTGTATATTTGTTTTGTTTTGTTTTAATACTGATTCAATTCTATTGCTAGCAATTGATCAAATTTTCTATTTCTTTCTGATTCAGTTTTGTGAATTCATATGTTTCTAAGAATTTATTTCTTCTAGATTATCTGGTTTGTTGGCATATAATTTTCCTAATATTCTCTTATAATCCTTTGTATTTCTGTGGGGACCATTGTTCCATTGTTAGTTCTCCTCCATGTTTCTGATTTTATTTATTTCAGTCCTCTCTTTTTTTCTTGATGAGTCTGGCTAAAGTTTATATCAGGTTTTTTATCCTTTCAAAGAACCAGCTCCTGGGGTCACCTGGGTGGCTCAGTCAATTAAATGTCTGCCTTTGACTCAGGCCATGATCTTGGAATCCTGGGAGTGATTCCTGCATCAGGCTCCCTGCTTGGCTGGGAGTCTGCTTCTCCCTCTGCCCCTCCACCTCACTTGTTCTCTCTCTGTGTCTTTCTCTCTCTTTCAAACAAATAAATAAAATCTTTTTTAAGAAGAAGAAGGAAAAAGAAGAAGAACCAGCTCCTGGTTTCATTGATCTTTCCTATTTTTTTAGTCTATCATTTGTTTCTGAGCTAATTTATATTATTTCCCTCTTCTACTGGCTTTGAGGTTTGTTCTTTTTCCAGCTCCTTTAGGTTTAAAATTAGGTTGTTTATTTTAGATGTTTCTTGAGGGTAGGCCTGTATTGCTATAACTTTCCTCTTATACCTGCTTTCCCTGTGGCACAAAAATTTTGGACTGTTGTTTTCATTTTCATTTGTCTCCATGTTTTTTCTGTAGTGTTGGTTGTTATTTCTAATTTGCTATTTCATTTATTTGGATCCTTTCTCTTTTCTTTTTGATAAGTCTAAGCTAGGGGTTTATAAATTTTTAAATTTTTTCAAAGAACTAGCTCTTGGTTTCATTGATCTGTTCTACTGGGGGTTTTTTTCTATATCATTTATTTCTGCTCTAGTCTTTATTATTTCCTTCTCTTTCTGGCTTTAGGCTTCATTTGTTGTTCTTTTTCTAGCTCCTTTAGGTGTAAGTTTAGGTTGTATCTTTGAGACTTCCCTTGTTTCTTGAGGTAGACCCCTACTGCAGTATACTTCCCTCTTGGGATCAGTTTTGCTGCATTCTAAAATATTCCATGTATTTTTTTTATTTCTTCTTTAATTTCTTTGTTGACCCACTCATTCTTTAGTAGGATGTTCTTTAACCTCCATGTATTTGTGGTTTCCTTTCCAATTTTTTTTTCAGTTTCATAGCATTGTGGTCTGAAAATATGCATGGTAGGATCTCATTCTTTCTGTATTTGTTGAGGGCTGAAATGTGACTCAGTATGTGATCTATTCTGGAGAATGTTCCATGTGCACTTGAAAAGAATGTATGTTCTGTTTTATGGTAAAATGTTCTGTATGTACCTGTTAAGTCCATCTGGTCCAGTGTGTCCTTCAAAGACATTGTTTCTCTGTTGATTTTCTGCTTAGATGATCTATCGCTGTAAGTGGGGTGTTAAAGTCCCCTCTTATTATTATCAATGAGTTTCTTTATGTTTGTTATTAATTGATTTATACAGTTGGGGGTATGTTTACAATTGTTAGATCTTGTTGGATAGACCCCTTTGTTATGATACAGCATCCTTCTTCATCTCTTGTTTCAGTCTTTGGTTTATGGTAGAGTTTGCCTGATATAAGTATTGCTACTCTGACTTTCCTTTGACAACCATTTGCATGGTAAGTGTTTTTTTTCATTCCCCTCACTTTCAGTCTGCAGGTGTCTTTAGGTCTAAAGTGAGTCTCTTATTGGCAACATATAGGTGGGTCTTTTTTTTTAAATCCATTCCAATGATAATCTATATCTTTTGATTGGAGCATTTAGTTCATTTACAGTCAGTGTAATTATTGATAAATATGAATTTAGTGCCGTTTTATTACTTGTTTTTGTCATTATTTCTGGAGATTTTCTCTATTCTTTCTTTGTCTTTGTCTCTTTTGATCTTTTTCCCAAAGAGTTCCCTTTACTATTTCTTGCGTAGCTGGTTTAGTGGTCATGAACTCCTTTAGTTTTTGTTTGTCTGGGAAACTCTCTCTCCTTCTATTCTGAAAGATAGCTTTGTTGGATAGAGTATTCTTGGTTGCAGGTCTTTTTCTTTCAGCATTTTGCATATATCATGGCACTTCCTTATTTGTCTACTGCTAACCTTATTTGTCTTCCCATGTAAGTTAGGGACTTCTTTTGTCTTGCTGCTTTTAGGATTTTTCCTTATACTTTGCTAATTTAACCACACTGTGTAGTTGCTTTTGATGGGAGTTCTCTGTGCCTCCTGAATTTGGATATCTGTTTCCTTCCCCAGATTAGGGAATTTTTCAGCTATAATTTCCTCAAGTAAACCTCTGCTCCCTTTTTTCTCCTTCTGGAATTCCTATAGTATGAATGTTGTTATATTTCATGGAGTCACTGGTTCCTAAGTCTCCTTTTATAATCCAAGATTTTTCTTTCCTTCTTTTTATCGGGTCCATTATTTTCCATAATTCTATCTTTTGTATCGCTTATTCATTCATCTGCCTCTTCCATCGTCATGGTCATGACATCTAGTTGGTTTCAAATGTCAGCTATTGCATTTTTCATTTTGGCCTGATTTTAAGTTCTTTTATCTCTGTGGTAAGAGTATCCCTAGTGTCTTCTATGCTTTTCTCAAGCCCAACTAGTATCTTTATGATTGTTGCTTTAAATTCTGGATCAGGCATTTTACATCTGTTTTGATTAGATCCCTGGCCATGATCTTTTCTTTTTCTTTCTTTTGCGATAAATTCCTCTATCTTGGTATTTTGTCTAGGTCTCCATCTTCTGTGTGGTAGAAAAGCCTGTTATGGTTCCTACTCCTGAGAGTAATGACTTTATAAAGAAGAGGTCATATAATGTCCAGGGCCTGGCAGGAAGTGTCTCTGGTAGATGCTGTATGCACTGTGCTCCTATGTTATGGATGCTCTATCCCTCAGGTCAGTCCTCTGCAGAGTTTCTCCTTGCCTGCCTCAGGGAACATTTGGACCTTGGGCAGATTATGGTGAATTTTAACTAGGTGTGCTTCTTAAGAGAGACTTGATGCTATTTCCACAAGAGCTCATGTTTTGCAGTACTGTGGTCAGTAGATGTGGTGTGTGGACAGATTGGGGCTGGTCCTCTGAGGGAGGGGGGCCCCCTGGGCTTGTTCTGGGGCATACTTGCCTGAGAAAAGAGTACCAGCAGAGTGCAGGAGTGTAAGGCTTGGTGTAAACAGATTAGGCAGCCAGTATTGACACTGCTATTTACTGAAGTTAGTTTATGCTGAGGGGTGGGGGGAGGAAAATGGTGCCAGCCATTTCCTTTGTCCCTGGAGAGGGGAGTTTGCGCTTGTTGCTTTCAGGGAAGTCTTCTCAAAGAGTGAATAATTTCCCCTAGTGCATCCTAGGTGTTTTTCGGATTGCTGTTTTCACACTGTGTCTGGGTTGCCTGCCTTCCTGGAGCAATACAGTAAACTCAGCTCTATCCCAGCCAGGTGGGCTGATTTTTAAACTCCAAACTTTAGAGACCTGGTGTGGTAGGGACCTGTGTTGGTCTTATGGGGGAGGATTTCATCACACGGGGATTGATACAGGTTTGACCTAGAAAGGCAGTTGCACCAGAGCACAGGAACATGGGTCTTGGTGCAAAGCACACTAAAGAGCCACTGTCCAGGTAGTCCTCAGTAGGCATCTCAGGCAACTATTCTGAGGGGCAGGGGAGGGAAATGGTGCCCAGCAGTTCCTTTGCCCCCAGAGAGGTAATGCTACCTCTCTCAGCACTCCAAGAAGGGGCAACCCTCTCTCCCAGTGCATCTCAGGTGATCTTTAGAATGTGCTGTCTGCCCCTGGGTTACCTGTCTGCCTTCTCTACAGGAGTACTGTAGTGCCCTCAAGGCTCTATTCCAGCCAGGCTGGAGACCTCTAAACTCTAGTTTTTGGGCCCACTAGTTGGAATAACTTAGGAAAATCAGCCCCTCTCATTTTCTCAGACAATGCTTTGGGGAAGTGTTTTTCTTATGTGACTCCCTGTGCCCTCCTCTCTCACCTCTCTCCATGACCAGGACTCCCACAGCATCCATGATCCTTTTCTCCCCCAAACCATGTCTCTGCACATCCTACATTCCTCAATATGACCTCCTCTCTCCCTCTAGTTGTGTTTTTTTCTGTCAGCCCTCAGATTTCTTGGGTATTCAGAATGATTTGATATAGATCCAAGCGGTGTTCTAGGGATAGGGCAAGCCTAGGGTCCTTCTACTCTGCCATCTTAGCTCCCCCACACCTCCATGTATTTTTAAATTTCTTCTTTGATCTCTTGGTTCACTTGTTCATTGTGTAGTAGCATGTTGGTTAGCCTCCATGTATTTGTGTTCTTTCCAGATTTTTTCTTGTAATTGATTTCCAGTTTCATACCATGGTGGTTGAGAAGGATGCATGTTAGGATTCCAGTCTTCCTGTATAAGACTTGTTTTGTGGACTAACCTGTGATCTGTCCTGGAGAATATTTCACGTGACGCACTTGAGAAATATATTCTGGCATTTATGGATGGAATATCCTATATATATCTGTTAGGTCCATATGGTCTAATGTGTCATTCAAAGAGGCTATTCCCCTTTTGATTTTCTGTCCAGACGATCAATCCATCGATGTAAGTGGAGTGTTAAAGTCCCCTATTATTATTGTATTACTGTCAATTCCTCCCTTGATGTCTGTTAATATTTGGTGTATGTATTTAGGTGCTCCCATGTTGGGTGCATAGATATTTACAATTGTTTTATCTTCTTGGTGGATTGTTCCCTTTATCTTATATAACGCACTTCTTTGTCTCTTGCTACAGTCTGTTTTAAGGTCTATTTTGTCTGATGAGTATTGCTACCCCAGCTTTTTTTTTCTTACTTCCACTTGCATGGTTAATGTTTTTTCATCCCTCACTTTCAATGTGCATTTGGCTTTAGGTCTGAAGTGAGTCTTTTGTAGACAGCAAATAAACAGGTCTTGCTTTTTTATTCATCCAATTACCCTTTGTCTTTTGATTATTTAGTCCATTTACATTCAAAATCATTATTGATAAGCATGTGCTTATTACCACTTTGCTAATTACTTATAGTTGTTTTTGTAGTTCTCTGTTCTTTCTACTCTTGCTCTCTTGTCCCTTGGTATTTGATGGCTTTCTTTAGTAATATGCTTGAATTCCTTTCTCTTTTTTTGTGAGCATATCTATTATAGGTTTCTGATTGGCATTGACTTATTTTACCAAACTGTGAAAAGAATTTTAGAATATTTGAATTTCAGAAATAACCCAAACTGTTCAGACTCAGATATAAGTACTGAGGCCCATAGAAGTTAGATGTGTCAGGCAAATTGGAAAAGAGGAAATAAAAATTAAATTTAAGGGACACGTGGGTGGCTCAGTGGTTGAGTGCCTACCTTCGGCCCAGGGCGTGATCCTGGAGCCCTGGGATCGAGTCCCACATTGGGCTCCCTGCATGAAGCCTGCTTTTCTCTTTGCCTATGTCTCTGCCTCTCTGTGTCTCTCATGAATAAATAAAATCTTTAAAAAATTAAATTTAATGAAGTATATTGCCTGGCATATATTAAGTACTCATATTTTATATACTTTCTCATAAGAAAGTATCATGTCTCCCATTTCACAGTTGAAAATGGAGGTTACAAAGCTAATATTGGTGATCTATCTTTATACTAAAAAGCCAGATATCCCAACCATTGGGCAAGTCCTCTTTCCAGTGCATGACCCTGCCTGTTCCCAAATCTTTGAGGAAATTTAAATAATAATTTTAAAAACATGATCCAAGGGTCCCCAAATAGTAAAACATGAAGAAAAAGTTTCTCTCCACAGAAGATACCTTAGAACCTTGAATCTATTCTCAGTACATCAACATGAAAGGTGAGAGATGGGGATTAAGATTTTTCCCCAAAGGAAATTCAGGGTACCACTATCAAAGCAAGGGGAAAACAGATGCTGGTGGCCAACAGTGATGCCATTCATTACACATTTCCAATAGTGCCACATCTCTCTAGACAGATGCTTTTCTCTTTGAAATCACACTTTATTTATAAACATATACTAGTTCAGTCGAATAAGAATGGATAGTTTTTTTTTTTTTTTTAAGGTTTATTCTAGAGAGACAGTGTACAAGTGCAAGGAGGGGAAGAGAGACAGAAAGAATCCTCAAGCTGACTTCCTCCTGAGCACAGAGCCTGACCGGGGCTCGATTCCAGGGCTCTGAGATCACAACCTGATGTGAAATCAAGAGTTGGCCACTTAACTGACTGAGCCACCCAGGTGCCTCTATAGCCAGACTATTTACCTCACATAATATGAGGCTACTAAAGGTATTCAAAACTTTTTGATATTGTGAAACTATTTATAATTTGGTTCTGGGCAATTGATGAGATCCATGAGATCCATAATTTTATGATCTCTTTGTTACTCAAGTTAAGTAAAATCTTTGAAATGATTTTGGGGCATTATTTTATTCTTGAAGAGGAATAATTAAGTTATATGAATAAAACATGTTTGATGCTTAAGATATTTGGCAGTTATAGTGTATATCTGACTCTGCAGGCAAAGAAGCTGAAAACTAAGTGTATGGTAAAGCAGGAGGCCTGGCTTAGATCACAGTCACATTGTTGATCACTTAAGCTATTGATTACTTACGGATTATTGATTAGGCCCAACATATGCCTCCAGTACACAGGGGTAGCCATGCATGCTTCATGGGATCACATCTTACCCTTACCACTTACTAGCTATGTGGCCTAGAGCAAGTTATTCAACCTCTTCCTTATTTGTAACATGGGAATAATAGGAGGACTGCTTTACGTGGTAGGGTAAGATTTCAAGGATTAAATGAGTTAAAGTTTGTAACATGCTTAAAACAGTGCCTGGTACATAAGTGCTATATATGTATTTGCTCAAAGCATTTAAGAGTTTTTATAAGACCTTTCTGATTTCAGTTTACTTACCTTTGCAGGTAAGTAACAAACATAATAGTATCTGCAATTTCCCAGGATATTAAATAATTGTATGTAGAACTCCTAGCACAGAGCTTTGCATAAAGCACAATTCAGTAAATGTGGTTTTTCTTTCTCCCTTCTAAGACTGAAAGACTATTCAGGTTAATAAATATTGGAAGGGAACCTAATTCCACTCCAGTAATTTTCTCTTTCTGCATCTTTCAATATTTCTCTATGGCCCTTGCCAGCACACTCCCACTAGGCCATCAAGTTTACACTACACACATACCCTGGCACACATTGATTGGCAAATAGAAGATGCTCAATAAATAGTTGCTAAATAAGTAAGCCATTATTCAGCCATTCTCTTCAGTGTACTTTGTCGACCCAGTGGTATCTTTAATTCAGCAAAATGAACAACTCATGATCCAGACGATTTTTTTTCTTTCTGTGTAAAAATTCCATTTATATAAAAATAACTGAGCAGGGCTGCAGCCAGCTGTCACTTCGTGTAGACATGTGCAAGCACACAGCCCTGTGTGACGAGCACAGTTCTTGAGTTGTGCCGTGTTACACTCTGTCAAATGGAATATGTTAGGAAAAGAAGTGTTAGCCCACAACTTTAAAGTTACAAGTAGGTATTTTGCAGATAGAAAAATAAGGGATGTGAAAGATACGTACTTTTAAAAAAACCTTTTTGCTTTCAAAGTTTTAACAAGATAGGACTGATCTTAGTCTAAACCGTTGTACCAGAAGAAGCTTTAGGATGTTTCTCATCTTCTCGATCCTCTTCCATTGTTTCTATTGTCCTGGGCAATAAATTTCAGTATTTGATCAAATAATGGCAGATTCCATGCTATCTCATTCAGGTATCCCCAGTTTATCTATAATGATTTTCCTCTTGTCAGCTCATTTCTTAAACCTTTGCTGAATCTGGTTTCAGTGGTACTATAAACAATCATCATTGCATTGTAAAACTGGAAACTCTCCACTAAAATAGTGTTTTGATCCAGGTTGCCATAGTAATAAGTGTATGCTCCCCTCTTTGGAGGCCTTGTTATATGAAGTATCTGTGATTTGCTCAGAATGGCCCCAGTTCATCTGTCAAAATGGGTTTTTCCTTTTTTAAAATAATGATCTAGAAAATCCCACAGCGGCCACAAATATTTTACAACCATAACGAGGAGCATTGGAGTAGTCAAGCTTTATAAATCTATGCCATTATTACATTAGAATAAATCATGTTTCTTAGGTATATTACATAGGCCTATGTAAGCCTAATTTCAGGTTTGCTATGCAACAAGGGTGCGGTTGTTTATAATGAAAAGAGAATTATTAAGTGTGACTTCAAAAATGCATCATATGTCAGTTCATGTAGAGAGACCCTGGAGCAAAAAAATGGAAATTACTTCTTATTTCTATCAAAATACTGCAAATAGCTATTCAGGTTCAAACTTAGTTACAATTAGAATGTGATGAGCAATGATTTTTTATAACAGCATGAAATTGTATATTCCCTTCACGTTTTGATTCAAATTATTCATTGGAAGGAGGGAGGAAAAAATGAGAAATCCTGCAAATTTATCAGTGTCACCATGAAAAAAAAATATGATGGTACATTATTTGAAATAAAAATGTTCCAGTCAGTTACAGTAATTTGATACAAGAACTATGGTATTTTTTTTTTCCTGCAGGAATGAGAGTAAACAAACACTACATCAACAAACCAGCAATAGAATCCACAAAAAGGTGTAAGATCATTTTTCATCTAAGACAAATGGTTAAGTTGGTTACTTTCTGTAAGTCACTACCAGCTACAGGGTTATTTTATGTAATTCACTGCTGGCTACTGCCTCATAATATCTGATGTGGGAATATTAAAAACATCAGTGGGCGAAAGAACAGAAGAATCCATCTGTATTCAATGAATTCTAATTAAAAAGTAATTACAGCACAATGAGGTAGCTGCCAACTTTATTCCCTTTTCCTGACCACAAACCACACACATGGCGTATTAGTCTTCTGCTATTTGTATCCTGCTAAACAAGCAGAAAGCCAGCCAGGAACCAGACACACATTTCCTTGCATTTTTCAGGTGACTTAGTTTTAAACAACTGCAGCCCCAGAAGACGTTCAGGGGCAGAGGTGGTGCACATCTTCTGTTATAATTGACCTGGGCTTTGAGATTTCTCTGTCATGATGTATCCCAGAATGATGCATGATGGGAAGACCCTTGTTATTCCTCCACCAGCCGAGCCAAACGGACAAGATCAAGTAGGCCTGGGACTTGGGAAAAAAGGGAAGAAATATTGACAGATAAGTAACCACTCCAGGAAATGACAGGCAGCTGGAGCAGTGTCGGGACTCTCAGGATTCAGATGTAATCCTTTAACCTCATGCTCAAACTCTGTAATCTTTCAATGAGATGGAAGAGAGGAAGGAAAAAAGCAAATTGCTTAATCAAAGCCCTTAATATGTGACCAGGATTAGTAACTAAGTCAGAATGACAACCTGCAGGTATAAAAAGGCTTCGTAAAATAGACTCAGGACTAATGAAGTTGTGTCTGTGGAGCTGAGAATAAGGAAAAGGTAACCTGGCATTTCAGTTGGCACAGATGCCTTTCTCTGTGAGAAGCAGGCACTCAAAACTGTTTTCCTGACTACCACAATTTTCCTTTGGCTGCCAAGAGGAAGGGCTATAGCCCGCATTCCTTCTGGGTGGCGGAGCTCCCATTTCACCCATACTGTATAAAATCTTCTTTATCTAATAGACATCATAACAGGTGTCAGTAGGGTTTCCGTCTAAAGAAGAAGAATAGGCTTTGGCATAAGTCATTTGCTGCTGGGGGCACTAAAAGATGTCGAGGTTCTTCTTCAGAAAGGAAGTGCTAACAGGCTAAAGTGGCCCTTGTCAATTCACATTAAAAATGGAAAATAATAGCACGCTGGATTTATACAGCATCCTTGGAGGCAACCATCCATGTTATGAGTTTTTGTATTAACTTTCAGAAATGGTGGGAAGTGTGCATCAATACCTCCATTATATGACAGGGCATTTTTGTTATCACTATAATCATAGTTAAGTAGCAAGAGCATTTTATTGAAAGCAATGTATTTCGGCCATTTTACCTTCTTCCTTCTCCCCAATACATTAGCAATCTTCCATGAAGTAAGCAAACAAAAATGCCTTATATCACTCTGAGAGGCCGGTCCTGGATGACCTCCTAGAAGAATAGGATATGGGGTTTGCAATTGACCCCCCTACTGCCTCTCTTCTAGTTTTTTATTAATTATCTATCACTGTATAATATATTTCCCCAAAATGTAAAAGCTTAAAATGAATTTATTATATTACAGTTCTGAATGTCAGGAATCTGAGACTGGCTTACCGGGATCATTTCTAAAACAGATCTCTCCTGCTGTCAGCCAGGGTTACATCACATGAAGGTTTCATTGGAGCTGGAAGATCTGCCTCCAAGAAGGCTCACTCCCATGGCTGGTGGTTCCATTCCTTACAACCTCTTTGTAAGGTTTAGGACATGGCAGCTGGTTTTTTCTGGAGGTGATCTAAGAGAAAGAGAGTGGGGGGAGAGTGTCCTTTATAACCTAATCTTGGCAGGGCATATTATCACGTCCTCTGTATGTGCTTGCTCACACGGACTAACCCTGGCATAATGTGGCAGATGACTGCACAAAGTAGTGAACACTAGGGGACAAGACCCCCTGGAGGCTAGCTGGAGACTGGAACAACAATGCATACTACTAAATAGGTATGAGGTCTTTGGTTATTTTGGCATAAGTTAGGAGGAATGATGTTGTTGGTATAGAAAAGTGTGTGTATATTTTGCTGAATTCAGAAAAAGCATTGTGATGTCTACTCTCAGTTCAGGCTCTATAGAGAGTCCATAGACCAAAGCAGAGAGGCCCTTCTCAAAGTGGACTTTGAACATGAACAGTGTTGATTCTGCATCCATACGGTAAAGGGTTACTCAGAGGGGGAGAGACTTTGACTTCGCTTGCAACATGTGGCTGCAGTGCCTGCTGTGTCCACCAGGGGGTCAGGGAGGAGCGGTTCCCTCCAAGGATTGGGACAGCCGTGGTGAAGAGATGGGTCTTTATTTTTTTTTATTTTTTATTTTATTTTATTTTATTTTTTTTAATTAATTTTTATTGGTGTTCAATTTACCAACATACAGAAAAACACCCAGTGCTCATCCCGTCAAGTGTCCACCTCAGTGCCCGTCACCCATTCCCCTCCAACACCCGCCCTCCTCCCACCATCCCTAGTTCGTTTCCCCGAGTTAGGAGTCTTTATGTTCTGTCTCCCTTCCTGATATTTCCCAACATTTCTTCTCCCTTCCTTTATATTCCCTTTCACTATTATTTATATTCCCCAAATGAATGAGAACATACACTGTTTGTCCTTCTCCGATTGACTTATTTCACTCAGTATAATACCCTCCAGACCTGCCCTACGACCCAGCAATTGCACTGTTGGGGATTTACCCCAAAGATTCAGATGCAATGAAACGTCGGGACACCTGCACCCCGATGTTTCTATCAGCAATGGCCACAATAGCCAAACTGTGGAAGGAGCCTCGGTGTCCATCGAAAGATGAATGGATAAAGAAGATGTGGTTTATGTATACAATGGAATATTACTCAGCAATTAGAAACGACAAATACCCACCATTTGCTTCAACGTGGAGAGATGGGCCTTTAAAAGGCCTTTACAGAGAGACCATGAGCAGTGGGATTCTCCTTAGATAATAAAAATATTTGGAAAGTCAAAATGCTGACACTATGTGGATGGATACTAATAAATTAGTGAAGTTCATCAACAGTTATGTGTTCTTGTTTGAACTTTCAACAGTGAAGTTAAAAACTATATAGATCTGCAGTACATGCTCTGCATAGGCTAAGGTAACTCAAATGTCACAGACCTTGTCTCATTAGATTCCCAAGCCACACATGCAACAACTGAGCATACAATGTGAATTCTTTGTTGAACCAGCTTTCAACATATCCACCTCTTTTTTGTCTCTGACTTTCCCCTTTCTAATCCCTACAACATCTCTCTTTTCTTCTGCTCCATCCCAATAATGAGCAGACTTAATATTCTCCATCTCCATAGCATCTCTTCAGACATCCCTGGTGCATTTTTCCTTGGAATCGCCTATTTGTGAGCTGCATGAATAGATCACTAATGGAGGAACCATATTACCTTTTTTTTTTTTTTAAATCTCCAATACCTAGTATAGCATCTGGCATATGAAGGTCTTGACTCAGTGTTTAAATCCAAATGAATTATAGCTCTACTCCTGACTTGTATGCCTCCTTTAATGCCTCAGCAGTCTTAACTTTGAGGATATTCTTACTAACATCCTAATGTCATTTATTTTTCCATTTTTAGTTTGAATACTCAGTATATACCAGACTAGGTGCTGGCTTTGCAGTGATGGGCACACCTACAGGTTTGTTCCCTGGAAACCCATCTTTAGTAGATGATATCATGGATATGTGATAGTTTTTTTTATATATTTGAAGGTAACTATTTCATGAGAGAGATGCTAAACTGCTATTAAGAGGACAGAATTGGCTCTAAGAGTGGCCGTTACCAGGACATAGAGGACAATTTAGTATTGGGGTTGTTGAACACTGGGAAGGAATCACCTTGGGCTATAAAGTGCTTTCCAGCACTAAAAGTCTAGATGATCATTTATCAGGAATACTATATGAATACTAATAACAACAATAGTGGCTAACAATTATAAGGTTATTACTGTATACCAGGTGCTATACATACTATGAAGAGGGTACTAGTATCATTTTAGAGACAGCTGTAGTTCTTTAGGAGAGTTTCCATTCAAGATGGCAATGTAAGAGGACCCTGAACTCACCTCCTCCAGGGGCACACCTTCTGAAAGAACTGAGGGCTGACTAAATAGCTTCTAAGAGACATGGTGGAAGGGTCCTCCATCCTGATGCTGCAAACTGCAATAGGGAGCTATAGTATTGAGAGACTAGGAGCAGATTTGCCTACCTGGGCATGGAAAAAAGCCATGGCTTAAAAGGCAACGAGAATTTAAAGGAACCAGCCCTAGAACTCCATGAAATGGCAGGGAAGTTACTGGAACTCTTTCCAGGTCAGAGAGTCTGGCAAGCACCATGGTTTATAATCCCCCTTTACCTCAAGTACAGATGGGAGCAGGGTCTGGATGCCATAACTGGTGGGCAACCTCAGTGGTCCCCAGGCCCCTCCCACACCATCCCCAGAGGCCCTGAGGCACAGAAAAAAAGCCACAGTTTAAAAGAGCCAGCCCTAGAACTCTATCAAACAGGAAGCAGGTGGAGGGACTGCTGGAACTCTCTTTGCATAGGAAGGGCTGGGGACTGCTACAGTTTACATTCCTCCTCTACCTTGATGGCATGAACAGGAGCAGCTTCTGGGTGCCCAAGCCAACCTACCATGTTGGTAAGCTCCAACACAGCACACACTAAGCCACCCCAGTCAGCCCTAACTACAACTCCAGCTCTTGTACCAAGGTAACACAAGCACAAAGCACCCCCAGAACACTCCAGGCCTGTACCACTTTGCCTCAAGACAGCTTGCTCAGGTACTTCTGTCACAGAGTACTCTAGGACCTCACAGCTCATACCTGCTTTAGCTTAAGTCACCCCACTAGGGTGCCCCGTGCATGGAGTACCCCAGGAACACCTAACCCTCGCCCATCTTGGTTTAATCCATCCTATCTTGGCACCTCCTATGCTTAGTATCTCAGCCTGAACCCCACTCATCTGTCCTGCTATGACACCCTTTTTGCAGAGAGTCACTTTTTGTCCGGGACACTTTAGCTCCAGCAACTCTGCTGTGGCACATGCTAAGCAAACAGCCCAGGAACACCTCTGCTTAAATCCATTTCAGCTATCTTGCCAAAGTGCCCTCTGCATGTAGAGCCCTAAGACCCCCACAGCCTGCAAGCATACCCCCTCCTCAGAGAGCCCCAGACCGCCATAGACTATGCCCACTTCAGCTCCAGCTATACCACCAGGACAGCCCCAGCACAGAGTGCCCCATGAATCTCTGTCCATACAAGCCACACCCCTAACCACTAGCCAGTGAAAGTCACCAAGCACACAGAGTCTACATTGACAGCCACATCCAAGATCATCCCTGCAAGTTTAGGAGGAATAGCTGTTCTACCTAATTCATAGAAACACATACAGAAAGTCAAGGAAAGTGGAGAGCCTGAAGAATATACCCCAAAAGAAAGAATAAGACAAAACCTCAGAAAAAGAACTAAATGAAATGGAAATAAGCAGTATACCTGATAAAGAGTTGAGAGTAATGATCTTAAATGTGCTTGCGAAATACCCTCGGGGAGGGGCAAGATGGCGGAGGAGCAGGGTCTCCAGGTCACCTGTCCTCAACAAATTACCTAGAAAACCATCCAATCATCCTGAAAATCTACGAATTCGGCCTGAGATTTAAAGAGAGACCAGCTGGAACGCTACAGTGAGAAGAGTTCGCGCTTCTATCAAGGTAGGAAGACGGGGAAAAAGAAATAAAGGAACAAAAGGCCTCCAAGGGGGAGGGGCCCCGCGAGAGGAGCCGGGCTGAGGCCGGGGCGAGTGTCCCCAGGACAGGAGAGCCCCGTCCCGGAGGAGCAGGAGCTGCACCGACCTTCCCCGCGGAAAGGCCTCCCGGGGAATTGGAGCAGGATCCCCAGAAAGGCGGGGATGCCCTCGGGCTCCCTGGGACAGTCAGAGGAACTGCGCCCCGGAGAGTGCACCGAGCTCCCTAAGGGCTGCAGCGCTCGGCGGGACCCGGAGCAGCTCGGAGGGGCTCGGGCGGCGGCTCCGCGGAGGGGGCTGCGCGGCTCCGGGAACAGCTCAGCGGCGGCGGCTCGGGCGGAGGAAGAAGCTCCGCGGAGGGGGCGGCGCGGCTCCGGGAACAGCTCGGAGGGGCTCGGGCGGCGGCTCCGCGGAGGGGGCTGCGGGGCGGGAGCGCGAATCCAACAGCGCAGGCCCCGGAGCACAGGGCGCCGGGACACAGCCCAGGATCCGGCCTCCCCCGGGACAGGCAGAGGCCGGGAGGGCCCAGGACAGCAAGGACGCTCCTGCCTGGAGCTGAGCAGATCAGCGGCCCCGCCCGGGAGCCCCCAGGCCCTGCAGACGGAGAGCCCCGGAGCTACTGCGGGAGCTGACCCCAGGGCTCCAGAGCTTCCCCCGCCACTGTGGCTTCCTCCCGGGGCCTCACGGGGTGAACAACCCCCACTGAGCCCTGCACCAGGCAGGGGCAGAGCAGCTCCCCCAAGTGCTAACACCTGAGAATCAGCACAGCAGGCCCCTCCCCCAGAAGACCAGCGAGACGGACCAGTTCCAAGGGAAGTCAAGGGACTTAAAGTACACAGAATCGGAAGATACTCCCCGTGGTTTTTGCTTTTGGTTTTTTTTGTTTTTGTTTTTGGTTTTTTTGTGTGTTTTTTGTTTGTTTGTTTGTTTTGTTTTGTGCTTTTTTTTTTTCTTTCTTTCTTCTTGATTTCTGATTGCTTACCCCGCCCCCCCTTTTTTTTTCTTTTATCTCCTTTCTTTCTTTTTCTTTCTTTTTCTTCTCTTTCCCCCCCTTTTTTTCTTCTTTCTCTTTTTTCTTTTTCTCTTTTCTTTCCTTCTCTCTCTTTTTCTCCTTTTCCCAATACAACTTGTTTTTGGCCACTCTGCACTGAGCAAAATGACTAGAAGGAAAACCTCACCTCAAAAAAAAGAATCAGAAATAGCCCACTCTCCCACAGAGTTACAAAATATGGATTACAATTCAATGTCAGAAAGCCAATTCAGAAGCACTATTTTACAGCTACTGGTGGCTCTTAAATGTGCTTGCTAGCTTGGGGAAAAGAGTGGAAAAACTCTGTGAAACCTTCAACAAAGACATAGAAAATATAAAAAAGAATCAATTAGAGTTGAATAGTACAATAACCAAAATGAAAAATACATTAGAGGGAATCAACAGTAGATTAGTGGATGCAGAACAACAGATCTGTGATCTGGAAAATAGGATAATGGATAGCACCCAAACTGAACAGCAAAAAGAAAAAAAGATAATTTTAAAAAGCGAGGGTAAATTAAAGCATCTCTTGGACAACATTAAATGAACAATTTCACTATATAGATCCCAGAAGGAGAAGAGAGAGACAGGCAGAAAACTTCCCAACATCAGGAAGGAAATAGACATCCAGGTTCAGGAAGCACAGAATTCCAAACAAGATAAACCGAAGGAAGTCCATACATGACACATAATTAAAATGTCAAAGGTAAAGACAAAGAGAGTATTTAAAAAGCTAGGAATAAAAAATAAAATGGTTACATACAAGGGAAACCCCATAAGGCTATCAGCTGATTTTTTAGCAGAAACTTTTCAAGCCAGAAGGGAGTGGCATGATGTTCTTGAAGTGCTTCAAGGAAAAAAACCTATAACAAACAATACCTAGCAAGTTTATTGTTCAGAATTTAAGGAGAAATGAAGAGCTTCCCAGGCAAATAAAAGTTAAGCACCACTAAACTAGGATATACTGTCCTTACTATACATAAAAAATGGAGGATTCAGTAAAGAATTTTAGAATATATTTGATCTTAAATGATCATCACTTAATATAGACCTCTATATACTTAGGATGTTATATATGAACTTTATGGTAACCACAAACCCAAAACCTGTAATAGATACACAGAAAAGAAAAAAAGCCAAACTTAACACTACAGAAAAGTCATCACAAAGAAAGTAAAAGAAGAATGGAACAGAAGAACTACAAAAATAATCATAAAACAATTAACAAAATGGTAAGAAGTATATGCCTATCAATAATTACTTTAAATGGAAACGGTCCAAACACTCCAATCGAAAGACACAGGGTAGGTAGCAGAATATATTTAAAAACATGATCCAGCTACATTCTGCCAAAGGGGCCTCACCTTTTTAAAAGATTTTATTTATAAATTTATTTTAGAGTGAGTATAAGCCAGGAGGAGAGACAAGTAGACTCCCCGCTGAGCACAGAGCCTGAGGCAGGGCTCTCTCCCACTACTCTGAGATCATGACCTGAGCTGGAATCAAGACTTAGACACTCAACCAACGGAGCCACCTAGGTACCCCAAGGGACTCAATTTTATCTAAAGACACATATAGACTAAAAGTTAAGAACTAGAAAAAGATATTCCATGCTAATGGACATAGGGGGAAAAAAGCCAGGGGTGTTATGTTTATATCAGGCAAAGTAGTTTTTAAAATAAAAACTGTAGCAAGAGTCAAAGAAGAGCATTATATAAAGATAAAGAAAGCAATCTAATAAGAGAACATAATAATTATAAATGTCTATGCATCCAACATGGGAGCACCTAAATACATATAGCAAATATTAACAGACACAAACGGAGAAATTGACAGTAATACGATAATAATAGGGGACTTTCACACCCCACTTACAGCAATGAATAGATAATCCAGACAGAAAATTAATAAGAAAACAGTGGCTTTGAACAACACATTAAACTAGATGGACTTAACACATATATAACAAAACATTCCATCAAAAAACAAAACAAAACAAAACCCAGAATACACATTCTTTTCAAATGCACAAGGAACATTCTCCAGGATAGGTCACATGTTAGGCCACAAACCAACTATCAATAAATTTAAGATGATTGAAATTCTATGCTATTTTTTCAAACCAGAACAATATTAAAGTAGAAATCAATTGCAAGGAAAAAACCACAAATGTGTGGAGCGTAAACAACATGCTACTAAACAACTAATGGTTCAATCAAGAAGTCAAAGAAGAAATAAAAAAAATGAATAAATAGAGACAAATAAAAATGAAAATACAACAGTCCAAAACCCTTGGGACATAGTGAAAGCAATTATAACAGGGAAATATATAGCAATAAAGGCCTACTTTAAGAAGCAAGAAAACGTTCAAATAATTGAACCCTACATGTGAATGAACAAAACCCAGAGGAGAAGGAAGGAAATAATACCAGAGCAGATATAAATTGCATACGGTCTTAAAATAATAAAATCTTTGAAAATACAAATAAAATTGCTAAACTTTTAGGCAAATTCATCAAGAAAAGAGAAAGAGAACCTAAATAAATCATAAATGACAGAGGAGAAGTAACAACTGATACCAGAGAAATACAAAGGAATAGAAGAGAATACTATGAAAAAATCACACACCAACAAACTGGACAATGTAGAAGAAATGGATAAATTCCTTGAAGCATATAACCTTGTAAAACAGATTCAAAAAGATATAGAAAATCTAAACTAAGCAGTTATTAGTAATGAAATAAATTGGTAATCAAAAAAGCTACCAAAAAATAAGTAAATAGAAGTCCAGGACCAGGTGGCTTCATAGGTTAAATCTAACAACACATGAAAGAGAGTTGATATGTATTCTGCTCAAACTATCCCAAAATTGAAGAGGAAGGAAAGCTTTCAATTACATTCTACAAACCAATATTATCCTGATGCCAAAATCAAACTAAGATATCACACACAAAAGAAAACTATTAGCAAGTTGCATTAAACAATATGTTAAATGGATCCATTCACCACAATCAAGTGAGACATTCCACAGACACAAGGATAGTTCAATATTTACAAATCAACCAACATGATATACCACATTAATGAAACAAAGGATAAAAATCATATGACCATCTCAGTAGATGCAGAAAAGGCTTGTGACAAAATTCAACATCCATTCATCATAAAACTTCTCAAAAAATAGGTTTAGAGGGAGCATACCTCAATACAGTAAAGGCCATATATGAAAAACCCAAAGCTAACATCATACTCAATGGTGCAAAACTGAGAGCTTATCCCATAAGATCAGGTACAAAACAAGGATGTCCTATGTCACCCCTCTATTCAACATAATACTAGAAGTTCCAGCCATAGCAATCAGACAAGAAAAAGAAATAAAAGCCACCTAAATTGGTAAGGAAGAAGTAAAACTTCCACTATTTGCAGATGACATAATACTATATATAGGAAACCCTGAATACTCCACAAAAAAGCTATTAAAGTAATAAAGTCAGTAACATTGCAAGATATAAAGTTAATACCCAGAAATTGGCTGTGTTTCAGTATACTAATAAAGTAGCAGGAAGAGAAGTTCAGAAAACAATTTCATCAAAGAACAAAACACCTGGGAATAAACTTAAGCAAAGAAGTAAAAGACCTTCTGTACTCTGAAAACTATAACCAATTAATAATATATATTTCATGCTTGTGGATTGGGAGAACTAGTATTGTTAAAACTTCCCAAAGCAATATACATATTTAGATTTAGTGCAATCCCTAGCAAAATAACATTCTTCACAGCATTTGAACAAATAATCTAAAAATGTGTATGGAACCACAAAAGACCCCAAATAGGTAAAGCAATCTTGAAAAAGAACAAAGCTGAAGGCCTCACAATCCCAGATTTGAAGATATACTACAAAGCTACAATAATTGAAACAGCATGGTACTGGCACAGAAATGGACACATAGACCAATAGAACAGAATAGAGAACGCAAAAAATAAACCTATGCTTTTATGATCAATTAATCCATCACAAAGAAGGCAAGAATATACAGTGAGAAAAAGGCAGTTTCTTTTTTTTTTTTTTAAATTTATTCATGATAGTCACAGAGAGAGAGAGAGAGGCAGAGACACAGGCAGAGGGAGAAGCAGGCTCCATGCACCGGGAGCCCGACGTGGGATTCGATCCCGGGTCTCCAGGATCGCGCCCTGGGCCAAAGGCAGGCGCTAAACCGCTGCGCCACCCAGGAATCCCGGCAGTTTCCTCAATACATGGGTGTTGGGAAAACTGGAAAGCCACATACAAAAGAATAAAACTGGACCATTTTCTTACCACCACACACAAAAATGAACTCAAAATGGATTAAAGACCTATATGTGAGACCTGAAACTGTAAAACTCCTAGAATAAAGCACAGTCAGTAATTTCTTTCTACAGCTGATGCCAAACGCTTTTCTAGATATGTCTCCTTAGACAACTGAAACAAAAGCAAAAAGAAACTGTTGGAACTATACCAAAATATAATTATAACTTTGCACAGTGAAGGAAGCTGTAGCCAAACAAGACAACCTTATGAATGGGAGAAGATGTTTGCAAATGATATGTCTGATAAGGGGTTAATATCTAAAATACATAAAGAACTTATAAAATTCAGCACCAAAATAATAGAAATAACAATAATCTGATCTAAATAATGGGCAGGGATGCCTGGGTGGCTCAGTGGTTGAGTGTCTGCCTCTGGCTTAGCATGTGATCCTGGGGTCCTGGGTTCGAGTCCCGTGTCATGCCCACCATGGGGAGCCTGCTTCTCCCTCTGCCTATGTCTCTGCCTCTCTCTCTCTGTCTCTCATGAATAAATAAAATCTTTTTAAAAAATAATGGGCAAAGGACCTGAATAATCATTTTTTTCGATGACCAACAGACACATGAAAAGAGGCCCAATATCACTAATCATCAGGCAAATGAAAATCAAAAACATTGCATCTTATATCTATCAGAATGGCTAGAATTATAAAAATAAGAAATAACAAGTGTTGGCAAGGATGTAGAGAAAATGCAACCCTCGTGCTTTATTGCTGGAATGTAAAGAGGTGTGACCACTGTAGAAAACAGTATGGAGGTTCTTCCAAAAATTAGAAATACCATATCCAGTAATTCCACTCCTGGGTATTTACCTGAAGAAAATGAAAACACCAATTCTAAGGATACTTGCTCCCCTTTGTTTATTGCAACATTATTTACAATAGCCAAGGTATGGAAGCAACCCAAGTATTATGATGAGTAGATAAGGAAAATGTGGTATATCTATATACACAATGGAATATTAGTCATTAAAGAAGAATGAGATCTTGTCATTTGCAGCAACATGGATGACACCAGAGTGTTAATGCTAAGTGAAATAACTCAAAGACAAATATCACTTATTTGTGATCACTTATATATCACAGTGATTTCACTTATACGTGGCATCTAAAGAACAGAGCAAATGATTCAGCAAAGAGAAAGCAAAATGAGACCTACAGACAACAAACTGAAGGTGGGGTGGGGGTGGGGGTAGAGATGAGCAAAATGGGTGAAGGAAGGTGGGAAAACATGCTTACAGTTATGGAATGAATGAGTCATGGAAATAAAAGACACAGCACAGGGATTATAGTCAGTGCTATTGTAATGGCATTGTCCAGTGACAGATGGTAGCTACACTTGTTAGCATAGCACAGCATACAGAGGTGTTGAATCACTAAGTTGCACACCTGAAATTAATGTAACATTGTGTGTTACCTATAGTCACATAAAAGAAAAGCAACCAAAAATGTACTTTAAAATATTGAAAAACACAAAAATATCTATAATCCCGCCACTTAAAGACTAATCAAAGAAAGAAGAAGGAGGACTCAGCCCCTCCAATTCTGCCCTCCATTGTTCATAGCTTGGCTAAATTCATGAAAAGATAAAGGCAATTGATAACATTAATGAGAGTTAATAATGAAAAGAAATAGGTGACATGGTGTTGGTTGACATATTTGTGTGTATTTTTTCTTTCATAAATACACACACATAAATACATACATAATTTTAGAGTTGACTGATTAAAATCTTGACTTGAACTGCATCTGACTCAACATTAAGAATGGAAACTTTTAAAATAAAAACCTCAGGGGAGGGAGGAGGGGCAAGACGGCGGAAGAGTAGGGTCCCCAAGTCACCTGTCCCCACCAAATTACCTAGATAACCTTCAAATCATCCTGAAAATCTACTAATTCGGCCTGAGATTTAAAGAGAGAACAGCTGGAATGCTGCAGTGAGAAGAGTTCGCGCTTCTATCAAGGTAGGAAGACGGGGAAAAAGAAATAAAGACACAAAAGGCCTCCAAGGGGGAGGGGCCCCGCGAGGAGCCGGGCTGAGGCCGGGGCGAGTGTTCCCAGGACAGGAGAGCCCCGTCCCGGAGGAGCAGGAGCTGCACCGACCTTCCCCGCGGAAAGGCCTCCCGGGGCATTGGAGCAGGACCCAGGAGGGCGGGGATGCCCTCGGGCTCCCGGGGACAGTAACAGAGGAACCGCACCCCGGGGAGATGCACCGAGCTCCCTAAGGGCTGCAGCGCTCGGCGGGACCCGGAGCAGCTCGGAGGGGCTCGGGCGGCGGCTCCGCGGAGGGGGCGGGAGCGCGAATCCAACAGCGCAGGCCCCGGAGCACAGGGCGCCGGGACACAGCCCAGGATCCGGCCTCCCCCCAGGACAGGCAGAGGCCGGGACGGCCCAGGACCGCAAGGACGCTCCTGCCCCGAGCTGAGCAGATCAGCGGCCCCGCCCGGGAGCCTCCAGACCCTGCAGACGGAGAGCTCCGAAGTTACTGCGCGGGCTGAATCCAGGTTTCCAGAGCTGCCATAGCCACTGGGGTTGTTCCTCCAGGGGCCTCACGGGGTAAACAACCCCCACTGAGCCCTGCACCAGGCAGGGGCAGAGCAGCTCCCCCAAGTGCTAACACCTGAAAATCAGCACAGCAGGCCCCTCCCCCAGAAGACCCTCGAGACGGACAAGTTCCAGGGGAAGTCAAGGGACTTAAAGTATACAGAATCAGAAGATACTCCCCCATGGGTTTTTTTTTTTTAATTTGTTTGCTTCCCCCACCCTTTTTTTTTTTCCTTTTTCTTTCTCCTTTTTCTTCTTTTTTTTTCTTTTTTTCTTTTTCTCTTTTCTTTCCTTCTTTCTCTCCTCTCTTTTTCTCCTTTTCCCAATACAACTTGTTTTTGGCCACTCTGCACTGTGCAAAATGACTAGAAGGAAAACCTCACCTCAAAAGAAAGAATCAGAAACAGTCCTCTCTCCCACAGAGTTACAAAATCTGGATTACAATACAATGTCATAAAGCCAATTCAGAAGCACTATTATACAGCTACTGGTGGCTCTAGAAAAAAGCATAAAGGACTCAAGAGACTTCATGACTGCTGAATTTAGATCCAATCAGGCAGAAATTAAAAATCAATTGAATGAGATGCAATCCAAGCTAGAAGTCTTAACGACGAGGATTAACGAGGTGGAAGAACGAGTGAGTGACATAGAAGACAAGTTGATGGCAAAGAGGGAAACTGAGGAAAAAAGAGACAAGCAATTAAAAGACCATGAGGATAGATTAAGGGAAATAAATGACAGCCTGAGGAAGAAAAACCTACGTTTAATTGGGGTTCCTGAGGGCACCGAAAGGGACAGAGGGCCAGAACATGTATTTGAACAAATCATAGCTGAAAACTTTCCTAATCTGGGAAGGGAAACGGGCATTCAGATCCAGGAAATACAGAGATCCCCCCCTAAAATCAATAAAAACCGTTCAACACCTCGACATTTAATAGTGAAGCTTGCAAATTCCAAAGATAAAGAGAAGATCCTTAAAGCAGCAAGAGACAAGAAATCCCTGATTTTTATGGGGAGGAGTATTAGGGTAACAGCAGACCTCTCCACAGAGACCTGGCAGGCCAGAAAGGGCTGGCAGGATATATTCAGGGTCCTAAATGAGAAGAACATGCAACCAAGAATACTTTATCCAGCAAGGCTTTCATTCAAAATGGAAGGAGAGATAAAGAGCTTCCAAGACAGGCAGGAACTGAAAGAATATGTGACCTCCAAACCAGCTCTGCAAGAAATTTTAAGGGGGACTCTTAAAATTCCCCTTTAAGAAGAAGTTCAGTGGAACAATCCACAAAAACAAGGACTGAATAGATATCATGATGACACTAAACTCATATCTGTCAATAGTAACTCTGAATGTGAATGGGCTTAATGACCCCATCAAAAGGCGCAGGGTTTCAGACTGGATAAAAAAGCAGGACCCATCTATTTGCTGTCTACAAGAGACTCATTTTAGACAGAAGGACACCTACAACCTGAAAATAAAAGGCTGGAGAACCATTTACCATTCAAATGGTCCTCAAAAGAAAGCAGAGGTAGCCATCCTTATATCAGATAAACTAAAATTTACTCCGAAGACTGTATGTAGTGAGAGATGAAGAGGGACACTATATCATACTTAAAGGATCTATCCAACAAGAGGACTTAACAATCCTCAATATATATGCCCCAAATGGGGGAACTGCCAAATATTAATAACCAAAGTGAAGAAATACTTAGATAATAATACACTTATACTTGGTGACTTCAATCTAGCTCTTTCTATACTCGATAGGTCTTCTAAGCACAACATCTCTAAAGAAATGAGAGCTTTAAATGATACACTGGACCAGATGGATTTCACAGATATCTACAGAACTTTACATCCAAACTCAACTGAATACACATTCTTCTCAAGTGCACATGGAACTTTCTCCAGAATAGACCACATACTGGGTCACAAATCGGGTCTGAACCGATACCAAAAGATTGGGATTGTCCCTTGCATTTTCTCATACCATAATGCCTTGACATTAGAACTAAATCACAACAAGAAGTTTGGAAGGACCTCAAACACATGGAGGGTAAGGACCATCCTGCTAAAAGATGAAAGGGTCAACCAGGAAATTAAGGAAGAATTAAAAAGATTCATGAAAACTAATGAATGAAGATACACCATTCAAAATCTTTGGGATGCAGCAAAAGCAGTCCTAAAGGGGAAATACATCACATTACAAGCATCCATTCACAAACTGGAAAGAACTCAAATACAGAAGCTAACCTTACACCTAAAGGTGCTAGAGAAAAAACAGCAAATAGATCCTACACCCAGCAGAAGAAAAGAGTTAATAAAGATTCGAGCAGAACTCAATGAAATCGAGACCAGAAGAACTGTGGAACAGATCAACAGAACCAGGAGTTGGTTCTTTGAAAGAATTAATAAGATAGATAAACCATTAGCCAGCCTTATTAAAAAGAAGAGAGAGAACACTCAAATTAATAAAATCATGAATGAGAAAGGAGAGAGCACTACCAACACCAAGGAAATACAAACGATTTTAAAAACATATTATGAACAACTATACGCCAATAAATTAGGCAATATGGAAGAAATGGATGCATTCCTGGAAAGCCACAAACTACCAAAACTGGAACAGGAAGAAATAGAAAACCTGAACAGGCCAATAACCAGGGAGGAAATTGAAGCAATCATCAAAAACCTCCCAAGGCACAAAAGTCCAGGGCCAGATGGCTTCCAAGGGGAATTCTATCAAATGTTTAAAGAAGAAACCATACCTATTCTACTAAAACTGTTTGGAAAGAGAGAAGGAGATGGAGTACTTCCAAATTCGTTCTATGAGGCCAGCATCACCTTAATTCCAAAACCAGACAAAGACCCCACCAAAAAGGAGAATTACAGACCAATATTCCTGATGAACATGGATGCAAAAATTCTCAACAAGATACTAGCCAATAAGATCCAACAATACATTAAGAAAATTATTCACCATGACCAAGTAGGATTTATCCCTGGGACACAAGGCTGGTTCAACACTCGTAAAACAATCAATGTGATTCATCATATCAGCAAGAGAAAAACCAAGAACTATATGATCCTCTCATTAGATGCAGAGAAAGCATTTGACAAAATACAGCATCCATTCCTGATCAAAACTCTTCAGAGTGTAGGGATAGAGGGAACATTCCTCGACATCTTAAAAGCCATCTACGAAAAGCCCACAGCAAATATCATTCTCAATGGGGAAGCACTGGGAGCCTTTCCCCTAAGATCAGAAACATGACAGGGATGTCCACTCTCACCACTGCTATTCAACATAGTACTGGAAGTCCTAGCCTCAGCAATCAGACAACAAAAAGACATTAAAGGCATTCAAATTGGCAAAGAAGTCAAACTCTCCCTCTTCGCCGATGACATGATACTCTACATAGAAAACCCAAAAGCCTCCATCCCAAGATTACTAGAACTCATACAGCAATTTGGTTGTGTGGCAGGATACAAAATCAATGCCCAGAAATCAGTGGCATTTCTATCCACTAACAATGAGACTGAAGAAAGAGAAATTAAGGAGGTAATCCCATTTACAATAGCACCCAAAAGCATAAGATACCTAGGAATAAACCTAACCAAAGAGGTAAAGGGTCTATACTCTAAAAACTATAGAACACTTCTGAAAGAAATTGAGGAAGACACAAAGAGATGGAAAAGTATTCTATGCTCATGGATTGGCAGAATTAATATTGTGAAAATGTCAATGTTACCCAGGGCAATTTACACGTTTAATGCAATCCCTATCAAAATACCATGGACTTTCTTCAGAGAGTTAGAACAAATTATTTTAAGATTTGTGTGGAATCAGAAAAGACCCCGAATAGCCAGGGGAATTTTAAAAAAGAAAACCATAGCTGGGGGCATCACAATGCCAGATTTCAGGTTGTACTACAAAGCTGTGGTCATCAAGACAGTGTGGTACTGGCACAAAAACAGACACATAGATCAATGGAACAGAATAGAGAACCCAGAAGTGGACCCTCAACTTTATGGTCAACTAACATTTGATAAAGGAGGAAAGACTATCCATTGGAAGAAAGACAGTCTCTTCAATAAATGGTGCTGGGAAAATTGGACATCCACATGCAGAAGAATGAAACTAGACCACTCTCTTGCACCACACACAAAGATAAACTCAAAATGAATGAAAGATCTAAATGTGAGACAAGATTCCATCAAAATCCTAGAGGAGAACACAGGTAACACCCTTTTTGAACTTGGCCACAGTAATTTCTTGCAAGATACATCCATGAAGGCAAAAGAAACAAAAGCAAAAATGAACTATTGGGACTTCATCAAGATAAGAAGCTTTTGCACAGCAAAGGATACAGTCAACAAAACTAAAAGACAACCTACAGAATGGGAGAAGATATTTGCAAATGACGTATCAGATAAAGGGCTAGTTTCCAAGATCTATAAAGAACATATTAAACTCAACACCAAAGAAACAAACAATCCAATCATGAAATGGGCAAAAGACATGAAGAGAAATCTCACAGAGGAAGACCTAGACATGGCCAACATGCACATGAGAAAATGCTCTGCATCACTTGCCATCAGGGAAATACAAATCCAAACCACAATGAGATACCACCTCCCACCAGTGAGAATGAGGAAAATTAACAAGGCAGGAAACAACAAATGTTGGAGAGGATGCGGAGAAAGGGGAACCCTCCTGCACTGTTGGTGGGAATGTGAACTGGTGCAGCCACTCTGGAAAACTGTGGAGGTTCCTCAGAGAGTTAAAAATAGATCTGCTCTATGACCCACTGCTGGGGATTTACCCCAAAGATACAGATGCAGTGAAACGCCGGGACACCTGCACCCTGATGTTTATAGCAGCAATGTCCACAGTAGCCAAACTGTGGAAGGAGCCTCGGTGTCCATCGAAAGATGAATGGATAAAGAAGATGTGGTTTATGTATACAATGGAATATTCCTCAGCCATTAGAAACGACAAATACCCACCGTTTGCTTCGACGTGGATGGAACTGGAGGGTATTATGCTGAGTGAAATGAGTCAATCGGAGAAGGACAAACATTATATGGTCTCATTCATTTGGGGAATATAAATAATAGTGAAAGGGAATAGAAGGGAAGGGAGAAGAAATGAGTGGGAAATATCAGAAAGGGAGACAGAACATAAAGACTCCTAACTCTGGGAAACGAACTAGGAGTGGTGGAAGGGGAGGAGGGCGGGGGGTGGGGGTGAGTGGGTGACGGGCACTGAGGGGGGCACTTGATGGGATGAGCCCTGGGTGTTATTCTGTATGTTGGTAAATTGAACACCAATAAAAAATAAATTTATTAAAAAAAATAAAAATAAAACCTCAGGGATGCCTGGGTGGCTCAGGGGTTGAGTGTATGCCTTTGGCTCAGGGTGTGATCCCGGGGTCCTGGGATCGAGTCCCGCATCGAGCTCCTTGCATGGAGCCTGATTCTCCCTCTGCCTGTGTCTCTCCCTCCCTCTCTCTCTCTCTCTCTCTCTCTCTCTCTGTATTTCATGAATAAGCAAATAAAATATTTTTTAAAAAATCCTTAATTTTATGAATCTTTTCTTCAATTTCTCCTTTCACCTAAAGGCTAAATACAGGTGAGGGTTTTCAAATTTGGGGAGTGTCTTCTATTCATCTTGGCTTCAAGGTAAAGCAAGGCAGAGTGGGCCTGGAAGTGCCTATATACTCATGGAGAGGTGGCAATTGTGCGTTCCCCCCCAGGATGCATGAATAATCTACAAGAGCGCTCTCAGAGCAGTTACTTGCTCTTTCTTCTGTGAAGCCATTCCTCCTCCTGTCTCCCTCATCTCCAGAAATGGCACCTTCCATGCCGCTCCACAGGCCAAGTACATAGGAGTCCTCCTTGATTTCTCCCTTTTCCCATACTCTCCACATCCAGCCCATCCGCAAGTCCTCACGATGCTGCCTCCAGACAGATCCCAGAACCGACCACGTCCCTCCACCGTCTAGGCAAGCAGCATCTCCCGCCAAGGATATTGCAATAGTTTCCCTGCTTCCTCTTATTATCTATAATCCTTTTGCACATAGCACTCAGAGTGGCTTACTTATTAAATATAAATCCAGTATTGTCATTCTCTGCTTAAAACCTTCTAGTGGCTTCCCATCACATTTAGCAAATACTCCAACCTTCTTACTTTGGCTACAAAGCTCCCACTGACCTGACCCTGACTGCCTCTTCTATACCTTTCTTGAACTCTCCCAGCCACCCTGGACTTTGGTCTGGTCCTCACAGGTACCCTGCTGGTGCCCACCTGGGAGCTTCTGCATTAATGGTAGCCTCTGCCTCAGTGTCCCTCACACTCAATGCATGTCTCTGTCCTCCTTTTGATTCAGGGCTTAGCTTATATTTCCCCCCACCGAGAGACCTCCCTTGACTGCCTTGTCTGAAGTCATTATTCCACATCCACTCACCTTATTTTAATTCTCTGTGTAGCTCTTATATGCTGATTTATTCCTTTCTCTGTTTCCTCTCTTGCTTTCTTATCTGTCTCTCCCACCCGAATGAAAGATCCCCTTGTCAACCCGTGAATCTTCAGCTCCTAGAACAAAGCCTGTATATAGTCAATGTCCGATAAATATTTGTTGAAGAAATGAGAATGTGAATGATTAGTGGCACCAGATACTGAACATCCACTCCACTGATTTTTGCTTCTACCCAAGCTCTCCTGGTCCTGACTGGATAATGTCAGGCTTTGCGTGTCGTGGTAATGAGCCCAGCTCTGAGATCTTGGAGCCACTGAATAAAAAGCCTAACTCTCGGGGCAGATTTGTGAACATGTGTGAAATCAAGCATGAAAAAGAAAGCAAGACTTTCTTACATGGGTCTAATTTGTGAAGATAACTGCTAAGAAACTAGAATAGGTTGGAAGGAAACATCAAGATCAGGCAATTCCCCATTTGCTCTCAACACCATTAGCTCTTGTCTGTTAAAATGCCCTCACTGAAAGGAGGAGCCAGAGCCAGAAAGCTTAAGCTCAACTTCTATAAATTAACACTGTGAGTGCCCTGTGTTCTTATGGTGGTTATGAATTGTATCAATGTTGGCCAAAATGAGAGGGATGAATGAACCTTTTATTACCAAAGTCACTGTCCTGAACAAAACTCCAAAATGATTCCTATTGAATCAAGTACCTATCATATTGCAACCATTTTCCTATGTATTTTTTTTCCAAAATATAATTTAATTCTCACTCTATCAGTTTACCCATTCTATAGATGGATTGACTTTGTCCCAGAGAAGTCAGATCACTTCTCAAGGCCACACAGCAAGGCGTAGATGGAGTTGGAACCTTGACTTCTTAGCTACTTAGTGCTCACTTCCCTTGCAGACCTCAACCTTCTGGTTGTAATTTGGCATGTCATTTAGACCTGCCAACAGGATTGCAATTCTTTTTTTTTTTTTTAAGATTTTATTTATTCATTCATGAGAGAGAGAGAGAGAGAGAGAGAGAGAATGGCAGAGACATGGGCAGTGGGAGAATCAGGCTCCATGCAGGGAGCCTGATGCGGGACTCAGTCCTGGGACCCCAGGATCACGCCCTGAGCCAAAGGCAGATGCTCAACCACTGAATCACCCAGACATCCCAGGATTGCAATTCTTGATGTAAACTACTTATTTTGCATTCTGCCATGGTGAGCAACTTCTAGAGCACCCAGCCATCAGGGAGCAGCCCCAAGAAACCAATTACCCCTAGGGACCATAATGGTTCAGAATTTTTGGACACACAAACCTGACGACCAGACCTCATGACCACCCTGCAAGCCAGTCCCAGGTGCCTGGTTCTAGTGGCCTCCCAGATTCCTGAGGTGACATTATTTCCACACCTGTACCACAGGTCAGGTTTCATCGCTAGTCTGCCCACACCACCTCCTTCCCTGGGGCAGTCAGTGAATCTCTGCTCATGCTCTGCTTCATTCATCTTTCCTACCTCAATCAGTCTCACAGCTTAAAAAAAAAAAAAAAAAAAGATATCTGAGGGAGTTTAATGAGTGGTTTAAAAAATAATGCTTTCAAAAATGTTATTTTTTTAATCTCTCTTTTGAGACTAACCTGTGTGACATCAGGCACTACTTCAGTGGCAGAGAAGGCGCAGAGTGAGCCCTTGGCTTGGGCAGCTGGCCCTGTCATAGGGACACCAGACAAGGACCTGAGTACTCATCAGACTCTACCTACCCTGGGCCCACCATACCCACAGACTCTCCCAGAGAGCTCCAGAAGAAAAAGAAGATTTGAGTGGTAAGCCTTTTTAAAGCTATTAATTTTACACTGTATCAACTCCTGTTCCACTTGGCCCTTTGGCAATTGGCAAAAACTGCATTTTAAAAAGTATACTTTTCCCACAACTGCAGAAGAAAACCTCTGAACACCCATCAGCTTACAAACTGCAGAGAAAACAATCTTCTGTTCACAATTGCGGGAATATTATCTCAAAGGCAGTCTTAGTGTTCAAACACTGATAATAAATCATACTTTTAAAAAATAGAAACCATGTAGAGGGGATTTTAGTGATAGGAAATATCATTAAGCGAGAAGATTTTAGTTGAGCAATGCAAAACTGATTAAAATTTCTACATGAGTCACCAAGTACTATATTCACTAAACTATTTTAATAGCAAAAAGTCACGTCTTTCACTCCTTTGCTAAAATTTTGATCCTTCATTCACCTAAAATAAAATGGAGACATTCCATATAGAATTGTTTTTAAAAGGTAATTCAGTCAAATAAAAGTATATTATAGTTACTTGTGAGGCACTTAGATATGATATTTGATAATAATAGCATTTTTTTAAGTCAAGAATTTAACTGGCTCCATCTTCTCTTTTTAAGAATAGTTTTGGAGTAAAAATCAAGCCCGTGGATTCATGTGGCCCCAGAAAGGGGGCAAACTTAACTGTCAGTAGATAGAGTGCAGATACAGCACACTGAGCTCACCAACATTTCCCTCCAAAAACAAAATATTCATGTGAACTATGTTTGTGAATGGAATCACTGTATTTTTAAATGGAATTGCTTATTGACTACCACAAAACCTAATCGCTGACCCCTCGTATTTCCTAGAGCATGTAGGGAACACCAAGACAGGACACAGGAAATTACCAAAGGCCTTGCTCCATCCTAGTTGGGGTCCAAGGTTGGGCTCCTTTTGATGTTCCCCAAGCCAATTACAAAATCAAAGAATTATTTAAAATGAAGCAATGCAGAAAGAAATAATAAGCAAGTTATTGATTGAGTGGAGTGGAAATTAACAATACAAAATGGTTTCTAAACCGAGAGTAGGGGGGACGCCTGGGTGGCTCAGTGGTTAAGCGTCTGCCTTTGGCTCAGGGCATGATCCTGGAGTCCTGGGATCGAGTCCTACATCGGGCTCCCTGCATGGTGCCTGCTTCTCCCTCTGCCTGGGTCTCTGACTCTCTCTTGCTCTCTCTGTGTCTCTCATGAATAAATAAATAAAAATCTTAAAAAAAAAATGAGAGTGGGAATAAGCTTCAAACAGGGTGTTTCTGTTGGAGACAAACTTGCTTAAGTGTTAGCATTTAAATGCTCACACCTTGGCTTTGAACTTAACACTCCATTAGGGGGCTGAGGGAGCTCACACCTCTGTCTGTGGTGCCTTTCACTCTTGTTGCAGCCCAAGGAAGAGACCGGGAGGAGAGGAAGAAGAGGCGGGGCACCCACAAAGGGAGCACTGGAAAAGGTGATGATCCATCCTGGTTATGCCTGCTGTCCTGGTGCAGTTATTAACAGCATCTGCTTTCACTCCCCAAAGTGTCCTGATTTGGATAATAAATTGTATGGTCACCCAAATAGGGTATAGAATGTCCAAAACCAGAGTGGCAAGGCAAAAGTCTTTCATATTTGTCATAAAAATGGAAATCACAACGTTTGTTCCTTGGGTGGTATGCTTTGGTTCAGGTATTTCTAATGTCATTTTTGCAAGCTTAGGCTAAGTGTTCCTGAATACATGAGTAGCATCAAAGAATTAAAGAATCCTGCAAGGGGATTCTAGAAGCTACGTAGCTGTCATTTCACAAATGAGAAACTGGGGCTTAAAAAGATTGACTTGCCTAAGGCCACACTGCTAGTTAATGGAGACGCTGGGAATAGGATTTCAGTCTCCTAACTGTAAATTATACATTTTCAGTGCATTAAATATTTTTAGGAATGTAAATAGTGTTCTCAAATGGAGGGATAAAATTGTGATAAATTATATAGACTCCCTTTTCTACTAGGTCCAAGGGTGCAAAGATCAGTAGGAGGGGTTGGGGGATGTAGAAGACAAGCACTGGCTTGAGGGTAGGGGTAGTTTCTGATGTTCACTGTGATTTCAGCTGAGAAGCAAATGCAGCAAACCTTGGAATGAGCAAAAGCCAGGGATCACTTTGGTTTCTGGTTTAGCAGTTTAATAGCTGATTGATCCTGGTCAAAGATATGGAATGTCTTTAAAATTCCCTTATCCTCATCTATAAAATGGATATAAAATCAACATTCATCTCAGATGACTCTTGTGAAGGTTAAATAAGACGATATGTGTGTAGTGCTAGGCCAATGCCTGGCACATAGTTATATATTTAGAAATGTTCGCTATTGGCTTCCTCCATCCTCTCTGTCTTAATCATCAGTGCCAGCAGCAGCAGCAGCAGCAGCAGCATTTTCCCTCCTCCACCTAGCCTGGCCTGCTTTGAATTGTCTGCTGATTTCAGAATTCAACTCACCTCCTTTTCTCTTATGGAAAGTTCTATTTAGTTTCACCTCATTTAGTTTCATCGAGATAGATATTGTTCCTTTTTAACAGATCAGGCAATAGGCTAAGACTAAATCATTTGTTCATGACTACACAACCATTAAGGAGTGGAAGCAGAACTCAAACCTAACATCTTTTCAATCTGGCTGTCTCTGGTAAGAAACTGTGGGGTGAAATGCTGAGATGAAAGAGTAAGGAGGAGGAAAGGCAGCTGCGATTTGGCTCTGCCTAAAGGGTATGTATTTGCCAGGCAGACCACTCTTTTCTCTGCCGTTTCACCCACACACAATCAAGATTTTTTTCCCCCTCTAGATAATCAAAGGATATAAGCTTAAAATCTGGAGAAACAGAAGAGATGCCATTTGTCTCAACAGAAAACCCTCTAATAAGACCCAGAAAAGAAAGTCAAGGTGAGACAGGAGCACCAGTGCCCCTGAGATGAGCCCCTACACTGAGCCATGACCCATCTAAGCAAGGAGACATGGGTACTAAGAAGGTACTGGGCACTCTGCATGTTTCAGACCCTTTGCTTAGGAGGAAACCAGTGCAGGAACTCAACTTCTCTGTGGTTCATGCTTTCTTGTCTGTTCTTGGGATATTCAGCATTAATTTGGTCACTATTAGGACCCTTCCTGTGAAATGATCCTTTGTATCATCACAATTAGTTGATTTGGAGTGATTTCTCATCACACAATTAGGACTTCCAGTGAGGAACAGAGAAATTCTACTTATAAAAGCTAATTAGTAAAACACAAGCCAAACAGAGGCCAAATAGAGATCCTTCTCTATTCACACACCTCAGAACATGCACAATGAAGAGACCTAGGGTCCTCACATTCCCTGGGACTTCCCAGGGGTTCTCTGGTTCTATCTCCACATGACTAGACAATAACTTCCAATAGTTCAGCAATTATAACTGCATGTTTTGAAGTCAGACAAACTTGAGTTTGAATTTTGTCCCTACCCCTTCCATGGGGGGAGTGACAGGTGATTTCAACTCTCTAAGCCATCGTTTCCTTACATGTAAAGTGGTGGTGAGAACACTTAACTCATAACGTATGCAATGTACTTAACTCTATCCTGGCACATAATAAATGCCCAGGAAATACCTGGAAGCCATCCTCTTCTGCTTACATCCTTGCTGAGAAGTGTTCTATCTGTGGCAAAAGAACACACCTCTCCATGACTCTCCTACCCCCTTCAGTCACCTCCCTCTTTGGAGTCTATCTATTGGATTAGCCTTTGGCCCTCTTGCAGCTTTAGGATTAGGTAAACACGTAAGGTAACATTCTCTTCCTACTACCTTAAGGGTCCTTTCTTTGGCTATACCCTTATTATTAATTGTATCATTTAACTCATTGAACTGTTCATCAAATCTGCAAATTACACTAAGCCAGGAGAAATGGCAAACACATTTAAAGAAAGAATTTGAACCAGAAAATCTCAATAGGTTTTCAGAATGAATAGAATCTAAAATGATAGAACATGATCAAGACAAGTAAGAGGTCCTTCATTTGAGTCCAAACAAATCCCAGATGCACGAAGATCAACTGAGGAAGAAAAGCAAACAAACAGGCTTTTTTTGAAACTAAATTTAGTTCATACTATAATATTTCTACCAAAAGAATGGACATAAATTTGCCCAACATAAAGACCCATGGCTTGTCCTAGAATGAGGGCCATGGTCCACCAGATATGGCACAAGTCAATAGATTTTTGCCTTTTATCCTCATTTCAAGGATAAAGAGTTAGTAAATTCTGTTACACTAGAGTAGTTCAAGTGCCAGCTAAATGAAGACATGATTGAGGCATTCATTGCTAAGGAAATTTAAGTATCAGATGGATATTTGGAATAAATGCCATTAAGGTCCTTTTCAACCAGAAAGCATCCTTCTGGTAATTTGCTGTCCCTTAAGGCCAAAAATCTTCTTATCAGAGCACACATTTGATCCCTTTATAACTACTTCAGGAAGTGAGCAAATAGATAAAAGAATCCAAGGTCACAGATGGAGGTTTCTTTGTTATTTTGAGTAACAAACTTCCCTGGGTCTGACTATTCTCATTACCCCCAAGTTTGGGTCTTTCTCAAAGAAAATTGTTTTCCAAAAGGAGGTATGACCTGCCTTCTCCAGACCCTGCAGACATCTTAGTCATTTCCTCCCCTGGGCTTGTGTTTAGCTGCCCCTGCCCTTTTGAATGCCCCAACATCCTCTTGCTACTAGTCTACCACCTCTTTCAAAATCTGGCTTCATGCTGGCCTCCTCTAAGACAACTTCCTGGTTTCTTATATTCTTCTAAGCTTCTCAAGGGCTCTCTGTAGTACGCCCACACTTGCTTACATATCGCCTATGAATCACTCTTCAGTTGTTTTATGTTTCTGTGACTCTCCAACTGAACTCTTAACTCCTAAAGGGCAGTGAACCTCTATCGATGGAGATAAAAAGAAGAGCTCTGGATTTTCCTAATGATCACAAAACATTGGGCACAAAGCAACCACTGGGGGCCTAAGACCCATCAAACAGCAGTGAAATTCCACTAGGATTAAGGTTAGATGGGGCAATTCAAGTTTTGAAAGATCAGAGACATGCACATTCTGTTCTGAGTAGTTCAACAGTCCTTCCAAATCACCAGGACTGCAGACATAAAAGTTTCATCTAGCCACTAGCTCTAGCTGAACATATCACAGGTTACTTAAAGTGCAATTTATTTTTAATAGAAAAATTGATTCTGGAATGAAACATGAAGTGGTACTTTTTTTTTTTTTTTTTTTTTTTTTTAGTAGTAGTAGACTAACCTTTTAAAGAATAGCATTCTTGCCCTAGAGAGGGGCATAAAAGTTTAAAAGGTTATTTTCTACATTACACATAACCCATATGCTCACCTTTTCCTATTTCTTTGCTGGATCTGTGCTCAGGGTGCCTGTGGTGCTAACTCCCTGAAAATATTGGCTCCATTAATGCATGATTTACTTTCCTTTACTTGGCAAAGCACAGAGCCTATCTTTCAAAGGAAATTCAAGCTTTTGTAATTCATCACCTACTTCATGAAACATGATGACATGGAGTTTTCCCTTCAAAATGAGAATGAGCAAAGCAAGTGAAGACAGGTCTCTCCCAACCTACCCAGAGGAGTTGGTTGCTCCCTGATGGGAGTTCCTATGGCATTTTTAACTTACTGCTCTCCTTAAATTTGTCATGGCTGATCACAATTATTTGTTTACAGGTCTGTTTCACCTATACCAACCATTAATTCTTAAGAGAACAAAAATTCTGTCCTATCCATCTATTTGTAACCTCTTGTTGTGGGTTCTGTGGTGTGCCATCCAGATTCCTCTCAGGACAAGGCTCCAGGTTCCCTGGCTTCTGGGATTGCTACCTGCTGTGAGCTCACAGCTGAGTCTCTTTTCTGGAATTGTACACAGCTGAACAAAGCTGCCAGCCCAGGCATTCGACCTCATCCAACAACTGGTCATTATGAATGCCCAGCCTCACTACCTCAGTTTAGGATAACTCTGAAGTCTTTACTTGCCCCCAGTCTCTATGCTATCAGCCAAGTCCTCATTTGCAACTGCATCACCGCTCAAATTCTATCCAGCTCTCCTGCCTACCTCTGCTTTCACTATTCCCTCATAGATAATACTGGAAATCCTCCCTGCAAGTTTCCAGCACACAAGTCTCTATCTCAGAGTCTATTTCCCAGAGAACCAAACTTAAAGACACTCAGACCCTAGCCCAGTGTTTAGTGCACAGTGGGTATTCCATTAATACTTGATAAAAGAATGAGTGAATGAAGTACACAGAAAATTAACAAATAACAGTTATGCATTACAATATTCTACTCCCACTGCTGTCTCTGCCCCATCCTCTGTAAGACTGTGATCCTTAACAGTTAACATAGACAGTATTAGCTGAGCTTCTATGTGCTAAGCGCTAGTGAGGCAGAGACAACTCAGGCTCTCCTTGACTATTAGCACCAGCATCCATGGATATTGCCCTACATGCAGCACAGTCAGGTTTTGTGTTCCTTGCAGATTAGGACACTGTAGTAGTGATTCCATTTACTTCTGTGATGTAGAATTACATCCCTAAGCATTTTATGTTTACTCCTAGCTTTTCCTAGGTAGCATCACATGGAGACTTTGAGAATAGAATGACTATGATTCCTTCACCTTCAAGATGGGTCATTGATTCTGTTTTCTTTTTAGAAGATGTTAACAAGGGGAGAGGCCAGCAGAGTACCCTAAGAATGAAGACTGTATTTGGCATATAGAAGGGTAGACTAAGCTACTCAAGAATTTCTGGGGATAACATAGCCTTGTTAGAATTAAGATCTAGAAAAATCCAAAAATCCAAATGTTATAGTCAAGAATCCCTATATGCAGAGAACAGAATATTTTTGAGTCAAAGCAGGCTGTGCAGGTTCTAAAACTCTAACCAAGGCAACACTTAGCATGAAAGAAAGTAATAGCCCAGTCAGTGGTTTTAACATATGTGAAACAAAAATATGGAAATAGGAGGGGGAAAGTCTGTGTTGAGACTAGAAAATCGGGAGCCATAAAATAGGGATCAATGAAGGCCTACTGAGAAGCCAGAATCCTCACCCCACCTGGCAGAATTAAGAAGACCCTCCCCTGCCATAGGTGTTAATGGAGGCCAAATAAGAAGCCTGGACTTCCAACCCTACCTAGTAATAATGAGCTTCCCATGGTTCCATGAAGCCAACTTTTAAATTTGAATTACTTTTGGCACCTTAGACTTCTTTTAGTCTGTCAGAGTGGTATTAGGAGGAGACTAAAACAGTTTTAAGTAAGATCCACAATCTCATAACAATAATAAAAACACCTAGGTTTCATTTAGAAATCTCATATTAAGAACCAGAAAGACATGAAACTGAATGAAAAAGACAGTTAATGGATGCCAACATTAGGTTGAAAGAGATGTTAGAATTACCTGACAAAGATTTTAAAGCATACATAATAAAAATCTTCAATAAACAATTATGAACACACTTGAAACAAATGAAAAAGTCTCAGCAAAAAAAATAGAATGTTTCAGTAAAGAAATAGAATATATATGAAGAAATCTAACACTCAGTAATGGGCTTAACAGCAAGATAGAGGAGAAAGAGAAAAGAACCCATGAACTGGAAGATAGAAAAATAGAGATTATTCAATCTCTACAACAGAGAGAAAATAGATGGAAAATAAACGAAGAGAGTCTCAAGGACATGTGAAACAATAACAGATGATCTAACATTTGTGTCATCAGAATTGCAGAAGCAGAAAAGAAAGCAGGGCTGAAAAAGTAATTAAACAATGACTGAAAACTTCCCAAATTTGTCAAAAGGCATAAACCTACAGATTCAAGAAGCTAAATAATTCCCAAACAAGATAAACCCAAAGAAATCTATAAGACACATCATAATCAACTTTCTGAAAACTAAAAACAAAGAAAACTCCAGGCACCTGGATGGCTCAGACCATTAACCATCTGCCTTTGGCTCAGGGCCTGATCCCATGACCCTGGGGTGGAGGCCCACATCAGGCTTCCGGCTCAGCAGAGAGCCTCCTTCTCCCTCTCCCAGTGCCCTTCCTGCCTCATGTTCTGTCTCTCTTGAGCGCTCTTTCTCTCTCAAATAAATAAAATCTTTAAGAAATACAAAACTCTTAAGGGTTTAGAAATGAATGCTTTGTGAGAATAGCAATGTGATAGCAGATTCTCATTTGAACCAATGGAGGCCAGAAGGAAGTGGTGTGACATTTTTCTAATGTCTAAAGAAAAGAAACTAGAATCCTATACTCAGTAAAATATCCTTCAGGAATTAAAGGGAAATCAAGATATTCTCACAGGAAGGAAAATTAAGAGAATCTTTCTCTAGCAGATCTATCTTAAAAGAATGACTAAAGAAAGTTCTCTAAACAGAAAGAAAATGATAAAAGAAGGAATTTTGGACATCAGGAAAGAAAAAAGTCCACAATAAGCAAAAATAGGGGTAAATGCCTTTCCTTCCCCTCCTGAATTTTCTAAATCAGGTTATTGACTGAAGCAAAAATTACACTACTGTCCAATGCAGTTGTAAATGAACATAGAGGAAATATTTAAGACACTTATGTTATAAATAGGGACATAGTGGTAGTTGAACAAGTTTGGCATTTAATATTTGCACATAACATGATTTTCTTCATAGAAATCTCAAGGGAACTACAAAAAAATAAATAAAAATTAAAAAAAAAAAAAACAAGAGCTAACCAGTTCATCAGTTTCAGGATACAAAATAAGCCTTTGAAAATTAGTTGTGCTTCTTTGTACTAGCAAAGAAAATGTGGACACAAAATTAAATATACAATACCATTTACAATCAGTCAAAAAATGCAATACTTAGGTATAAATTAAGCATTTAAACGATTTGTATGCTGAAAACTACAGAATCTGGTGAAGAAAAATGAAATATCTGAATAACTGGAGGGCTATATAATTTTCAGAATTAAAACATAGTAAAGATGTCAATTCTTCCCAAATGAAAGACAAGTTTAACTCGATTCAGCCAAACTCCCAGCAAGGTTTTTACCATAGGTAAGATTATTCTAATGTATTTAGAAAGACAAACTAGAAGAATATCTAAAACAGTTTTGAAAAAGAACAAAGTGTAAGGAATTGGTCTACTGGATTACAAGACTTATATAGCTATAATAACCTGCTTTATGGTTTTGATATATATAGAGAGACACAGATTGAGGGAGCAGAAAAGGGAACTTAAAATAGACCAACCCAGAAAAATATGTGGTGAGGATGAAAAAGTAATCCCGCGGAGGAGCACTCTGCTGAAGCACTCATCAGAAAACTGTCCTGGACAAAATAACAGCAACAACAACAAAAACACTTCAACCTGGATCTCATATGTTATACAAAAATTAACCCAAAATGGATAATAGACTTTAATGTAAAATTTTAAACTCCAATACTTTTAGAAAAAAATGAAGAAAATTTTTGAAGATCTAGATTTAGGCAAAGAATTCTTATATTTGACACCAAGAGCATGATCCATAAAAGGAAATGATAAATTTGACTTCATCAAAATTAAAAACATTTGCTCTGTGGAAGATCCTATTAAAAGAATGAAAAGACAAACTACACACAAGGAGAAAATATTTGCAAACCTCCAACAAAAGACTAATATCTAGTATATATGAAATATAGATGGTCAACAGACACATGGAGAGATGCTCAACATCACAATTCATCGTTAGTGGGAATGTAAAATGGTACAGCCCTCTGGAAAATAGTTTGGCAGTTTCTAAAAAGCTAAACATGCAACTAGTATATGACTTAACAATCATATTCCTGGCATTTAACCCAGAAAAATAAAAATGTATGTTCACAAAAACCTATAGCCATATTGATAATTATATCACCCATTGTTATCATAGCCAAAAACTGGAAATAACTCAGATGTCTGTCAGTAGGTGAAAGGTTCAACAAATCCTAGCACATCCATACTGTGGAATACTATTCAGCAGTAAAAGGGAGCAAACTAATTATACATAAGATAACCTGGATAGATCTTCAGAGAATTTTGCTGAGTGAAAAAAGCCAATCCCAAAAGTTATACACTATATGATTCCATGTATATAATATTCTTAAAAGGATAAAATCACTGAAATGGAGAACAAATTAGTGGTTGTCAAGAGTTAAGAAGAAGTGGGAGACAGTGGAGGAAATGGATGTAGCTATAAAAGGACACCTGGGGAGATCTTTGTGGTGATGAAAATGTTCTATATTTTTATTATAGCAATGTTAATATCCTGGTTCTGTGTTGTTCTAGAGTTTTGCCAGGTGTTATCATTGAGGAAAAACACTAGATTTCTCTGTACTATAAGAAATTGGTCACAACTACTTGTGACCCTACAGTTATCTCAGAGTAAAATGTCCAGTTAATAAAGGGAAACAACCTTGGATTTATCAATGATTTCTTGGATATGACACCAAAGGCAAAGGCAACAAAAGAATAGACAAAATAGACTTAATGAAAAATTTTAAATGTTGTTCATTAAAAGACACTGTCAAAAGAGTAAAAAGGCAACCCAGAAAATGGGAAAAGATATTACAAATCATATATCTGAAAAGGGAGGATTAATATCTAGAAAAATAGAGAACAAAACTTAACAAAAAACAGTAATTCAAAAATGGGCAAAAAGTTTGAACATTCTTTCAAAGAAGATATACAGATGGCCAACAGACACATGAAAAACTGTTTGATATCACTAGTCATTAGAGAAATACAAACCAAAGCTATAAAAAAAATCAAAACTATAATGAGACACTACCTCACATCCATTAGGATGAGTACTATCAAAAAAAAAAAAAAAAAAAGAAACAAACGAAGATACGGAGTAATCAGGACCTAGGTGCATTGTTGGTAGGAAATGTACAATAGTGTAGCTGCTATGAAAAACAGTACAGTAGTTCCTCAAAAAATTGAAAATTATGGTCTAGCGATCCCACTTCTGGGTATGTACCCAAAAGAATTGAAAGGAATCTCAAAAAGGTATTTGTACACCCATGTTCATTGCAGCATTATTCAAAACAACCAAAAGGTGGAAGCAACCCAAATGTCCATTAATAAATGAATGGATGAATAAAATGTGGAATATTTATAATACAATGGAATATAATTTAGCTCAAAAAAGGAAGGAAATTCTACATATGCTACAAAACACGGATAACTTGAGGACACTATGCTAAGTGAAATAAGCCCGTCAAGAAAAGACAAATACTGAATGACTCCACTGCTTTGAAGTATCTAGAACAGTCAAATTCAGAGAGACAGAGGGAGAATGGTGATTTCCAGGAACTGGGAGTTGGGAGGGGAATGGTGTGTTATTATTAGTGTTCTAGTTTTGCAAAGAGTTCTGAAGATAGATGTGGTGATGGTTGCACAATAAAATTATCCATAACACTACTTAACCATTCACTTACAAATAGTTAAAATGGTGGGGCGCCTGGGTGGCTCAGCGGTTGGGCACCTGCCTTTGGCTCAGGTCGTGATCCCGGGTCTGGGGATCGAGTCCCACATTGGGCTCCCTGCGAGGAGCCTGCTTCTCCCTCTGCCTATGTCTCTGCCTCTCTCTCTCTCAGTCTGTGCCTCTCATGAATAAATAATAAATCTTTTAAAAAAAAAACCCAAATAGTTAAAATGGTAAGTTTTGTGTGTTTCTACCACAATCAAAAATTAAAAAATAAAAGGGGGAGATCACAGACCTTTTTAGTGTTTATTCATAGCCTTCTAGACATGGAGGAAAATGTATACTTGAATGCACTTGGCTAAAACTGGGATACTTTAATAGGCTTTTCCAGAGGTGTGATGACCTGGCCCTCCATACCATCCCATTTCCTTCTGCTCTCAAACTATGCTCACCACACAATTTTTTCCTCTCTGCTCCTCCTTTATCTTTTTAAATAAAAATGGTATATTCAAGTGTACAACATGATTTACCATACATATACATTGTGAAATTATTACTATAGTAAAGCTAATTAACATATCATCTCCACACATAGTTACCATTTTTTGTATGTGATGAGAGCACCTGAAATTCTCACAGCAAATATCCAGTATTCAATATGGCATTATTAACTGTAGTTATCGTGCTGTACCTTAGATTTGTAGACTTATTCATCCTAAATAACTGCAACTTTGTACCCTTTGACCAAAATCTCACCATTTCTCTATTTCCCCACCCCTAATAACTACACTTCTCTTTTCTGTTCTATGTATTTGACTTTTTTTAGATTCCACATATAATTGAGATCAGTATTTTTGTGTGTCTGGCTTACTTCATTTAACATAATGTCCTCCAGGTTCATCCATGTTGTCACAAGTGGTGGGATCTTCTTGTTTCCTAAAGCTGAGTAATATTCTACTATATCTAGAGATATTTCTCACAATTTCTTTGTCCATTCATCCATCAATGTACACTTGGGTTGTTTCCATACCATGGTATTGTGAATGATGCTGCAGTGCACATGAGGGTGCAGATATCTCTTTGACATCCTGATTTCATGTCCTTTGGTTGTATACTCAGAAGAGGGATTGCTGGATCATATGGTGGTTTGTTGTATTTTAGTTTTTAAAGAAAACAGCAGATGCTTTTGCTTTTGAGTTGTGTGTTCATATATATTTTAGATACTTATCAGGTATATGGTTTGCAAATATTTTCTCCCAATCACCAGGTTGCCTTTTCATTTTGCTAATAGTCTCCTTTGCTGTGCAGGAGCTTTTCCATTGCTGTAGTCCCACCTGTTTACTTTTACCACGCAGCTTTCTGATTTGAGTGGCTCCACAGATGAGCTTTCCACAGGGAGGACACTCTGCCTGTAGATCTAAGTGGCCCAGGCCCCATGGCAGTTATGAGTCTCACTGTAAATGAACATACTGACACATTCTGCACATATGCCGCAGCCTCTAGAGAGTAGAGCCTGAACCCCCACTGTGTCCACTCACTTCTGGGTGCCCCGAAGAGCCGGGGTCTGGACCTACCAGCTGAAGGCCACCACTCAGACTGCAGTGCCATCAGCCCAGTGCTGCTGCCCCTGCATTCTCCCTGTGGAGCCAGCTACCCTTGTTCCCTGCCTTTCTGTCCTGGATTTTTTTTTACTTTAACTGATACAATAGTGTAGAATGTTGGCTTTGAGGGAGCACTGCAGCCTACATCTTTTATCTTAAAATCAGAGAAATCTACCTTTGAGATGGTAACTCACAGCCTATGGCTTGCTTATTCACGATTGATTTGTGAATTCTTGGCTATAGTTATAATTCTTTTCTATTCTGGTTACCTGGCAGCCAACATTATGTCTCACATAGACACATGCATCTATCATATAAAATACATTTCCTTGTTTCTATATCTTTTCCTTTTTCACCTATGTCCTAACACATAGAGACTCAAAAGTCTGCTAATGCTCAACACTGACCAATTAAGTAATTTGGCAATAATTCTTATTTTTCCAGGTCTACATATGTTATATTAAGTTCAAACCTGGCAACTCTCCTCCTTGATGCCTACTGATGTGTAAGTGACTCACAAAGAAACCAGAAAGGGAGAGGTGACACAGACATTTAAACCTACCCTGCCCAGTAGCATGTGCTAAGCAGGCACTCCAATGTCTGGGGACTGACTCACAGACTGAGGCCTACTGGGGCTTCAGATTTTTCTTACTCAGAAAACAGGATCAACACCACCGCCACCATGAATTATTCAACACCTGCCTGGGCTACTCCTTGGTGAACAACAAAATAATGGAAACTGACAAAATTGATTTGTGGTGAATTTTTAGTGAAGTCAAGTTCATGGCAAGTGAGCAAGGGCAAGCAGGGCTCGGAGGAACTTGACCACAAGAACAGTCAGCCCACAATTCCCCTGGAACATCACTACCTGACCAATAGCACAGCCAGGCCAGAGAACTTGCACAAGGCTCCTTTTCCTCTGAGGGTCTGAAAAAGATGAACGCTGTCTCCCACTGAAAAAGTACAGTCACTTGGGCTCACCAAACCAACTCCTCAGCCAGAAGGATGGGCAAGACTCGTAATGAATTTCAAGAAGCATTTGAATTACTAGATAATTAGAAACTCAATAACCAAATCTCAACATAATTTCAGTTGCTTCTCAGAGTGCTAAGAAAGAAAGGCTTCAATTCAACATATTTTGAATTTTGCATTAGGGCTTCACTAATTAAAGGGGGGAAAAAGTATTGGCACTATGTCTAATCCTTCCATTAATCTTCTTCAACATATATTCTGCTGCCTGGTTATTATGTAATCATTAAATGTAAAATATTAAACTGGACATTTGACTTTATTGATCACTTTATGAGCTAAGGATACAGCAAGTAATTATCTGCCAAGACAGATTCATTGATTGGGCTGTCATTGAAAGAGCTGAAATTGACACATAGTTGATTATTCTAGTATACTGTTTGCATCAATTATTATGCCTCATTCTCTTTTTTATCAAGAGTTGTGTATTTATAGTTTGTTTCTATTTAAAAATTCAAAAAGCAGACTTTTTACCCTGAAACCAGGTGGGTGGTCTTCTGTGTAAATCAGAAACTGCAATTTAAGTGTATAGACTTAGTTTTGTAGACTTGCACTATTTTAATACCAAGCAACTTTGGACTACTATTTTATCTCTCTACATCTCAGTTTTTCTACTTGAGAAATAAGCTTACCTCTTCTGGATGTTTTTTCTTCCTTACTCTGCTTGTTCCTTCCACATTTAAATTCAGTACAATTTTCTAAAGAGGTGTGGGGGCTTTTCCCATGTTCCAGGCACTTTATAAGATGCTGAGAATACCATGTCCCTACCCTCAGGGGAGCTTATAGCCTAGTGAAAGAGATTGGCCTGTACTCAAATAAAGGGCATGGAAGAGTCTAAAAAGATGGAGGCTGAGTGTGAGCAATAATCGGAACTAAGCAGCCTTCTGGGTCATTGTGATGCAGGGTAAGATGTTCTTAAGCCCTGTGCTGGCAAGGCAACAGGGTCAAAGTCACCTACCATGTTCTGGGTGTGGAGAATGGGCAAGAAGTAGGGATTATTTTTAAATGCCCTTGTGGGACATGCAAAAAGGCTGTTCTTAGGGCTCACCTGTTTCAGAACTTAGCAGCTGACTTCATGGATAATCTCTAACATAGCCCAGAGTTTCAAGGAATTTCTTTCTTGGAACTCATTTGTAGAGAAGTCCTAATGTAGTGTTTTGCATAACTCCCATTTGTTTAGGTCATGGATATACAGTTGAGCAATATGGCTTCTGACACATAGTCTTTTCCATTGTTAATTTCATACTCCATGTAGGCAGGCACCATGACTTCAATTTTTTAACTCTTTCTTCCCACTTCTTTGTGTTTCTTCATTCAGTAGGTAGCCAATAAAAGATAATAAAGCATCTTTCCAGTGTTGACATGGAACACAGCATAGTGTCATGGAAACAGTATTGAACACAAGTTAGGTCTCAGTGGGCTTTGGTCTCAAGTGCCCTAGGAAGTAACCCATCTCTTTTCAATGAAGTGGTCGGACCAGATACCCAGAAAAGGCACTTCTCACTCTGGAATTATACCACTCTGTTTTGCCTTGAGTTAGGTAGACCAGTAGTTAGCATTCACATGGGCAATTAAAAGATAAGGCAATGGAGTCCAATTGTATTTTTCAAGATTGCAATTTCAGGAATTTACAAACTACACAAGAGCTTAAATCTCTGTTCCTAGCCAGCCCCATTCAACAGACTTGGTGGCTTCTCACTTCATGTATTTGGCGAAGGAAAGAAAATGATTTGCTATTGATTTGTCATGTCTTTCGCTTTGGAAAGTACTTGTAAGTAGGAAACAATTCTTTTTTTTCGATTTTCAAGTAAATAGGTAGTATGTTTTTCTGTATCATTACAGAAAAAATGGAGAGGAATTTTTTTAGACTAAAACTCCAGTGTTTTTAAAGTAGAGGGTCTCAATCATTTTTTTCTTTTTTTTTTAAGTCTACTTGAAATTGTGAACTATTTCCTAGAATAATGATGGACCTCATAAACACAACATTTTGCCTATAATTTCAGGGTAGTGAGAGGGGCATAAGAGGCTGTTTCCAGATTAGGAATCTCCCGCTAGGCCTATTGTAGGACCAGGTTTTGCTCACATATGAATACTTCTATGCCACCTGCCAGTTGTGTCATGAGAAACATGTTGCTTAATCTTTGTGACCCCCTTCAGAAATGAATAATAACATCTACTTGCAATTGGTTAAGAGCATTAGCATAATTGGCTAATGTAAGTAAACCACCTCACACTATGCCTGTTTCATCACCACGTGTTTTCTTCCCCTTTCTCATTTCTTTTCTTAATCTCTGTCAAACTCACATAAATATGCTTACCTTTTGCATTTTGGAGTCCTAACCCTTTTTTGTATTTTCTATGCTCCTCTTTACTACCACTCTCAACTTTCTACTTTTACTATTTGTATTGTTCAATCTTATATAATACACTGGATTTCTTCCTTTTTGTTTTAAAATTTTCTACTATTTAGAAACAGCACCATTGTGCTTCTTTTGCCAAAATGGGGTTCATTTTTAATTCTCCAGATTTGCTACTTCTGAGGTAAAGCCTTAGTCACATTAGCATGGCCTGGAATTTCCCATTTTAAATCTTTCCTGGGGCTGAAAATTAATCTTTCCTTAGGCAGTACCTAAAGGGTATGCGTATTGAGTGATCTAACGATCAATTAAATACTAGCTGAGCTTCAGTAAAGAAACTATTTCTCTACACAAAAAGAGGCAATGGTGATGCAGGTAGAATCAGAAATGTTGTGTTAAGTTGCCTAAGCTCCATAAAGAATGCTGGGATAACAAGTTGCTGGGAACTAAACTGAGTGGGTGACCTTGGTTCTCCACAGTACAAGAGGTAGAATGGAAAACTAACACTTACTGAGCAACAATTATGTACCTGGTGGAAGCCAGAGGTTGCAGTATGAAGTCCTACAGCCCACAAATGTGCAATTTTCTCTGTGTTTTAATAAATCATAGACCTATATTTAAAAGCAGGAACATTGTATGAATATATCACACACACACAAGAATCTTGTGACTTCTGAAAAAATTAGAATATTTGGCAACACGGGCTCAAATTCTTACATGGCAACAAGTTAGAAGAAACTGGGAGACACTGTCATTAAAGAGGTACAAGCTCTCAATAAACAATTCTTACCAATCTCTTAAGGTATGCATGTGTACATTTTGCACCTGGTCCTCTTGCTTCCCATTTACTTACCTTTTGGTAAACCATTGAAAATCTGACTCTCTCTCTCTCTTCCTCTATATATTTTTGTGTGTGTGTATATATATATGTGTGTGTGTGTGTGCGTGTGTGTGTATAGTATGTGATATATTTGTATATGTGTGTATATGTGTATGTAATAAATAAGCCACTATATATATATATATTTTTTTTTAATTTCTTTGATGCAGATGGTATTTGCTCCATTACAAATAAGCAAATGTGAAGATCCTCAACTGACTTAGGGCACAACTGAGAGGAAACAGTAAAGAGTGTTACACAGAACTACTCCTGAACCCTGGACAATTTTGGTCTCCAGAGGATATTTGCCAATATGTGGAGACATTTTTGGTTATCCCACATGAAGCCATCTAGTACATGGAGGCCAAAGATGATGCTAAACATCTTACAATGTATAGATGTATAGAAAAGCCCACTCACTATAGCAAAGAACTATTTGTCCAACATGTAAAATCATCAGTAGTGCCAAAGCTGAGAAACCCAGCCCTAGAGTGTTTTGGTCAAACTTATAAAAGCATCTCCCTCAAGGGCCCTGTCACTATCTTGGGAAAACGAAGGGGATCCTGTAACCATCTGTAGCAGTGAAGTTTTGAGCTGTCAAAATTTTCCTTCATTGAGTCCCTCTCTTCCACCCCAGAGAATCCAATTAACATTTTAGGGGGTGGGAGACAAACCAAAAGAATGTACTACAAACAGATCCTCACTTTAGGAATTCTCAAAGACTCCTGGAAGTTCTTTGGGAAGAAGGAAAGGGATTCCAAAAGGAAATTCTGAAAGACCAAAAGAATTGGTAGGGACATTATAAAGGTGAACAATACATAAAACAGTAACGATGATGTCCAATTTAGAGAGTTAAAGAAATAAGTTTGAACAAAATTTCTAGACAACAGTAGCATATAAATGAGGCATGAAAGTAGAATGTAAAAATTCTAATAACCTTACATTGTTTGAGACAAAGATAAAGCTACTGACTGAAATTATAAATTTGTTAAGATGTATAAGCATACTAAAATTTTAGGTTAATAACAAAAAGAATAAAAATAAAATACACAACTTGCAAATTAAAGAAGAGAAAAATTCAATGGGGAGGGGATCTCAATCTGAAAGAATGGGAGGAAAAGGAAAATTTAAAACAATTAGAGCAAGACAAAACAAATCACAATACAAGGTGCTAAAATAAATCCAAATATATGAGTAATCTTGATATATGTAAATAGACTGGAGTTGTAAGCTTAAAGTTAAATTATCAGACTAAATAAAACATACAAATCCAAACTGTATATATGCTATATACTAACATAAGGAAACAATTAGAAAAAAATTTTTAAGTGAATAAAGATATAATATGCAGAAGAAAGTTAACGTAGCTATATTAATATCAGACAAAATAGACTTTAAGGTAGTAAGCATAGTATAGATAAGGATGATCACTATATATTGTTTAGATTTACCAGGAAGATACAACAATTCTAATTTTGTGTACCTGGCAATGGTAGCCTCAAAATATTTAAAGAAAAAATTGATAGAGCAATAAAGAGAAACTGAAAAATCTATCATCTTGTTGCGATTTTGCCACTATTGATAACTCTGCCAAGAAATCAGTAATAATAGAGTATTTGAACAACATAAGCAACAAGTTTAATCATACATATAAAACAGTGCTCCTAACAGGTGAACAATACATAGTCTTTTTGAGTACACAAGGAAAATTTTAAAAGGTGGCCAGATCTAATGTGAGTCTCAACAAGTTAAAATAAAAACTGATATCAACTGGTATCACATAGCCTACAATAGAATTAGATCAGATATTGTTATAGCAATAATACAAATTCCTGAAAATTAAAAAATACACTGCTATTTACCTCATGAGTAAAAGAAGAAACTAAATGAAAATCAACTGATACTTAACAGTTTTTAAAACGCTATACTTCAAAAGTAGTACAAGGCAGCTAACATGATATTTGGAGGAAACTTGTATCTTGAATGCTTATATTATGGTTTTAAAAATGGTCGAAAAAATAAGCCATGAACAAAAATGTTTGGAGAAAAAAAGCCAAAGTAAAATATTAAAAAGGCAATAATAAAGGTAGAGGCAGAGATTAGTAGAAGACAAAACAATAATTAAGAATATCAATTAAATCAAAAGTTGTTTCTCTAACAGGAATAATAAACTATCAAGACTTAAGAAAAAAGACACAAAATAACACTAGGAATAGAAACAAGGCATAAGTACAGAGGCTGCAGAGATTTAAAAGGTAGCAAGGAATATTATGAACAAATTCAATAACACATTTGGTAAAATGTGAAAATTCCTGAAAAAATACAAACTACTGTAACTGTTTAAAAATTAAAGAGGAACTCCAAATGGTCTTATAAAAAAAATTGAATCAGTACCATTTTAGAGAGGTGGGAGGGGCTGAGGGAAAGAATCCTAAACAGGCTCCACACCCAGCATGGAGCCCAATGCAGGGCTGGATCTCACAACACTATGATCATGACCCGAGCCAAAATCAAGAGTTAGACCACCCAATCAACTGTGTCAGCCCGGCACCACCCCCAAACATTTTTCCTACCATAAAACCTCTAAGCTCAATAGGTTTCCAGGTGAGTTCTAACAAATGTTCAAGGAACAGATGATTTCAATCTTATATGAATTATTCAGCAAATTGAAAAAGGAACCACTCCCAACTCATTTTATGAGGTGAATATGTGAGTGGGTCTGTGTGTGTGTGTTTCTCTATTTTCTTCTAAAAAATGCAAGGTTACAGTCTGATTATGTCCTTACTTTACCTGAAATGAATGACTTATGTATGTACAGACATGTATATATATTTTATGTATATATACGAATTCATTGTCTTAGCACCAACTTTTGAATATATGTGCATACACATATATAAGTTTACATGCATGTGTGTGCGCACACACGTGCATTTATGAGGTGCTGTGAATCCAGAGATAAAGAGTAGTAAGTCCTTTCACTGAGGGGCATCCAGTCTAGGGGGAATGCAAACAATAACAGCAATAACAGAAGAATGACACATAATCTCCCTGGGAAGGCTAGAGGAGGTAGCCTTCAACAAAGAGAAGATGATTCTTTAAGGACGAAAAGGAGTTTGTCAAATGAAGAAATGGAAGAAGGAATAAAAAATAGAGGAAACCTCTATTTATAGAGTACCTAATTGGAAAGATGTATCTCAAGAAAATGTTGCTAGGAAAAAAGTGATGGAGACCTTCATGTGAATTAGGTTCTCACCGTCTCTTTTTTCTGGGTCTTGGAAATGACTCATTGACTTAGCATTGAGAACAAGGGCAAGAATACTCCTTATGGTCAATGGGAGGCTCTTCCATAGACATGTGGAAATATTCCAGAGGTACTGGTAACCTACTTTGGCATGGATCATATTCATTTACTCTGTGTATCAGCCCATTTCACGCTGTCACCAATGTGTGTGCTTGCCTTTGGGGGGGGGGGTGACTATCAGGTTTAAAGTTCTTAATTTCATCACCTGAGAGAAACAGTCCTATTTCTGAATGAGATTTTCTGTTTGGGCATCTCATTGGTAGAAAATAGGCACTTGTGAATTTAAAATCCTTTGATTTGCTATTTTTAGTCAAATTACAGCTTTTTTATGAGACTTCTTTATGAAATTCAAACCCTTGCTATCATTTACTGACAGGTTCGAATGACTTGTCAGAAGACAAAATGGTTTCTTGGTAAAACAGATTTGATAATGAAAGAATTTTTTAAGGTGCCAAATTAATTATTAATTTATTGATTATTCCAAGCTATGGAAAGCAGGAAACTCTATCTATAACCAAGAAATGTTTCTCTACCCAGATTGTATTTGCCATGATACATCAAATGGCCAATATAAACTGAGCATTTTAACGTATTTATATTGTCACTCATGTATTTGTTGCACATCAAAAATAAATGCTTGACGAGATAAGACATATTGTAAAGAGTCACTGTTTACAACTGACCATAGGTGTTAAATTTTTCTTTAACTGATGATTTTTTTTTCTTGTTAAAACATTCAGGAATCCAAGGAAGCATCAATACTTCCTACATTCCTAACCCCAAATTCACAAGTACATTGCTAGTATTAGACTAGAGCTTGCATTTGTAGTATTTTGAAAAGGATTTGCTAAGTTGTTTTATAGTATAAATAGATAATTAGGCTGTAAATTAGTATGTTTTTAGAAAATCAATATAGATTATATGGAATAATATTTAGACCAACAAATAATATGCTTGTTATATATAGGTCTCATCAATTTATGAATACAGAAGCAGAATTTAAATCCTTTCATTCATTCATCAAGGCACTCATTTTTTCATTCATTTATCAAAAGTGGATCAGAAACTTGACCAGGCACAAACTGACAAATTTGTACCAAATTTTCACTGTTACCTTAGACTATAGCAAATATTTTTCTCTTAAGTATTCTCGTGGCATCTTGCCCAAACATTAGATCAAGATCAGTGTTTCCACAGTGGCTGTGGACCTCCTACAACAGAATTATTTGAGGTCTCTGTTAAAATGCAGATACCTGGGCCAGCTCCTCTCTCTATTAAGAGAGCTTTATTAGCGGTCCATAGGAATTTAGTTTAATGGGTTCTCCAGATGATTCTTAAAGATCTCAAGTTTAAGACAATTTCTGGGAAAGATGGCAGAGTAGAAGGATCTTAGGATCACCATGTCCTACAGCAGTGTAGACAACCCAGAAAATGATGTGAAGACTGGCAGAACAGACCCTCCACAGCTGAATGTAAAGAGTCCATATCAAAGAGGGCAGGAAGGGCAGAGATGCAGTCAGGAGCCAACCTGACCCATGGGACTGTCAGTGGAAAGGAAGCACGCCATGGATGCAGATAGGAGAGGAGCAGACTTCATACCAGGTACACCAGGTACAGGGCTTAACTTCTCAACTACTTACAATCAGTGGAGTCTAACAGCTGGAGCTTTAAAAATCAGTGGGCTCAGCTCTGGGAAAGCCAGGGTAAAAGGAAACTGAGCCCCTGCCCTTGAAGACAGCACAAAAAACAGCCTTACTGAGATACAGCACAGAAGCAGCAGTTTGAAAAATGCCTGGAGTATACAGGAAGGATGTATTTACTAATCTCAGCACTTGCTGGAGGGGCAGGAATCTTTGGGAGACTTCTCCAAGAACAAAAGAGCTGGAGGGTACCACTTCCTTCCCCACCCCCTCGCCTAGATACATGAACACTTTCAGTAACCAGTACAGCAAGAGCACTTTCCACCTAGCTTGCTAATAGCACCCCCACCCTAAGTGTTTCCCTGTGGACTACCCCCTCAAGCCTGACCCTGGTAGCTCTCCAGAGCAGCCCCAGGTCCCCTCCCACAGCAATCCAGTGCAAACTTTTCTAACACCATGCACCCCACCCCCATGTTCTCCTGCGGACCCCTGACCCTTACAACAGCTCTTGGTAGGAGTCCATCTAAGGTAGTGCCACAAGCATGGCAGTGTGCAAGCAGCCTCAACAGGGGGCAGTGCCACCCCAAAGTGACTCCTATCCTGGGGAGAGAGGAGAAAGATCACATATACCAGTATGAGAATCCTAATAGTGGGCTAGAGACAGACATCTGGTCTGACTGCAGGCCCCGGCCACCAGTGAAAGCCTCTTAGGGGACAACACAGGGAGAGCACCCTGCAGTTCAGTGCTACCACAACTCTGACAAATAGCTGGTCTAACCCAACTCAAACCCAAGATGACTTAGACTATCCCACTAACAAAACAGGGACCAAACCCTGCCCACAACAGGCAAAGAGAGCCATTGCAGACCACTGGACTGAAGGCAAATGCCACTTAGCTGTAACTGTAGGTCCCATACAATGCACATAGGAGACACTCCTGAAGTGCCAGTTCCTGGCACACAAGGGACATTGCATAGCAGAGCACTACAGACCTCTGCTTCATAAGGTCACTACTTTCAGGAGCAGGAGATGTAGCTGACCTTTTTAACACACAGAAAGAGACAGAGTTACACAACATGAGGAGACAGAGGAATATGTCCAAATGAAAGAAAAGGATGAAATTGTAGCAAGAAAGATAAATGAAACAAACATAAGTAATATGCCTGGTAGAGAATTTAAAGCTATATCCATAAAGATACTCACTAGACTTCAGAAAGTGTGGAGGACCTCCATGAGACCCTCAACAAAGACAGAAAACATTAAAAAGAACCAATAAGAGATGAGGAAATCAATAACTTAAAAGTATACTAGAGGGCATAAATAGAACAAAGAAAGCAGAAGAATGGACCAGTGACCTGGAACACAGAGTAATAGAAAGAAATGAAGCTGAACAAGAAAGAGAAAAAAGACTAGTGAAAAATGAAAAAAGACTTAGGGAACTCAGTGACACCATCAAGTGTAACAATATTTGCATTATAGTGATCCCAGAAGGAGAACAGAGGGAAAAGAGGGCAGAGAATGTACTTGAAGAAATAATAGCTGAAAACTTCCCAATTGGGAAGGAAATAGAAATCCAGATCCAGGAGGCACAGAGAAACCCCCAACAAAATCAACCCAAAGAGGTCCACACCAAGACACATATTAATTATAATGGCAAAAAGTAGTGGTAAAGAGAGAATTTTAAAATAAACAAGAGAAAATAGTTACATACAGGAGAAAGTCCATAAAATGATCAGCTGATTTTTCAGCAGAAACTTTTCAGGCCAGAAGGGAGTACCATGATATATTCAAGTAATGAAAGAAAAACAACAACAACAACAACAAACAACTTGTAACCAAGAATACTCTATCTAGCAAGGCTATAATTCAGAATATAGGAGAGATAAAGAGTTTCCTAGACAAACAAAAGTTAAAGAAATTCATCACCATAAACCCACCTTATAAGAGATGTCAAAGGAGACTGTGTGAGTGGAAAGGAATGACGATAAGCAAAAATAAGAAAAGTGGAAATAGAACAACAGTAAAATTAAGTATATAAAAATCAGTCAAGGGATTCACAAAATAAAAGGATATAAAGTAGAACACCATATATCTAAAATATTGGAGGGGAGAAGTAAAAATTGAAAGTGAAAGAATGGAAAAGCATTTATCAGGCAAATGAATGTCAGAAGAAAGTCGAGATAGCTATACATATGTTGGACAAATGGACTTTAAAACAAAGACTGTAACAAGAGACAAAGAAGGCACGATATAATCATAAAGGGGAAAATCCAACAAGAAAATATAACAAATGTAAATATTTATGTACCCAGCACGGTAGCACCTAATACATTAAACAGCCAATAGCAAACATAAGAGAAATTATTGATAGTAATACAATAATAGGAGACTGAACACCCATTTACATCATTGAATAGATCATCCAAATAGAAAATCAACAAAGAAACAATGGCTTCCAATGACACATTGGACCAGAAGGATCTAACAGATATATTCAGAGTATTCCTTTCTAAAACAGCAGAATACACATTCTTTCAAGTATACACAAAGCATTTTCTAGGATAGATCACATGTTAAGTCACAAAACAAATCTCAACATATTCAAAAAAGGTGAATGCATCCTTCCCAATCGCAATGCTATGAAACTAGAAATCAAACAGAAGAAAATTGGAAAGAATACAAATACATGGAGGTTAAATAACACACAACTAAACAATGAATGGGTCAACCAAGAAATCAAAGAGGAAATACATGGAGACAAATGAAAATGAAAACACAACCGTTCAAGATCTTTGGGATGCAGCAAAAGCTGTTCTAGGATCGAAGTTCATAGCACTACAGGCTTACCTCGAGAAGCAAGGAAAATCTCAATAAACAACCTAATCTTACACATAAAGGAGCTAGAAAGAGAAAAACAAACAAAATAAAAAACCAGTAGAAGGAAGGAGATAATAAAAATTAGAGCAGAAATAAATGAAATAGAAACAAACAAACAAACAAACCAAAACCCTCCACAATAGAACAGATCAATGAAACCAGGAGGTGGTTTTTTGAAAATATCAACAAAATTGATAAACCTCTAGCCAGGCACATCAAAAGAGAGAGAGAGGACTCAAAATCAGAAATGAAAGAGGAGAAATAACATCTGACACCACAGAAATATAAAGAATTGTAAGAGAATATTGTGAAAAATTATATGCCAATGAATTAGACAAACTAGAAGAAATGGATAAATTCCTAGAAACATATAGCCTCCCAAAACTAAATCAGGAAGAAATAGAATCTGAACAGAATGAAAGCCAACAATGAAATTGAATCAGTAATCAAAAAATGCCCAACAAACAAAAGTCCAGGACCACATAGCTTCACAGGCGAATTCTAACAAACACATGAAGGTGAGTTAGTACCTATTTTCCTCAAACTATTCCAAAAATAAGAAGAGAAGGGAAAACTTCCAAATCCATTCTTTGAGGCCAACATGACCCTGATATCAAAACCACTACAAAAAAAAAAAAAAGAGAGAGAGAGAGAACTACAGGCTAATATCTCTAATGAACATAGACACAAAAATCCTCAAAAGAATATTAGCAATCCAAATCCAACAATACTATAAAAAATCATTCACCACATTAAGTGGAATTTATTCTTGGAATTTATTCAAAGATGGTTCAATATTCACAAATCAATGTGATACAACAATAAGAGAAAGGATAAAAAAAACGCATGATCATTTCAAGAGATACAGAAAATGCATTTGACAAAGTATATACAACACCCATTCATGATATTAGCATTGTTGGCTTAGAGGGAACATATCTCAGAATAATAATGGCCACATATGAAAAACCCATAGCTAACATCATACTCAATGGTAAACAATCTGAGTTTTTCTCCTAAGGTCAGGAATAAGACAAGGATGTCCAGTCTTGCCACTTTCCTACAACGTAGTACTGGAAGTCCTAGCCACAGCAATCAGACAAGAGAAAGGGATAAAAGGCATTCAAATTGGTAAGGAAGAAGTAAAATTTTCACTATTTGCAGATGAGTAGAAATCCTAAAGACTCCACTAAAAAAACTACTGGAACTAGGAAATGAATTCAGTAAGGTTGCAGGATACAAAATCAATATACAAAAATCTATTTGAATAGATAACTGCACTTCTCCAAGGATGTTTGGTTTGCAAATGGGCACATGGAAGAAGGTCAATATCATTAGTCACTAGAGAAATGTAGCTTAAAATCAGAAGATAACACTATACATCTCTTAGGATGACTAAAAAGACTGACCATACCAAGTCCTGGTAAGGAATGTGGAGGAACTAGAACCTTCACACACTGCTAATGGGAATATAAAATAGTACAATCATTTTGGAAAACAGTTTAGCAGTTTCTTAAAAAATTACATAGGCCTACCTTATGACTTATCCATTATGCTTCTAGATATGTACTCAAGAGATATAAAATATGTCCACAAAAAAAGGGTATACGCAAATGTACACAACAGCTTCATTTGTAACAGTTAAAAAACTGGATACAAACCAAATTTCTATCAAAAGGTGAATGGACAAATGATATTATATTCATATAATAACCACTACCTAGCTGTAAAAAGGAATGAACTACTGATATACACAACATGTATGAGTTTCCACACAATTATACTGAGTGAAAGAAGCCAGGGGAAAAAAAAAAGAATGCATTCTGTATGATTCCATTTATAGAAAATTCTAGAAAATACAACCTAATCCAAAGTGACAGAAAGCAGGTCAGTTGTTGCTTGAGGGACCAGAGCAGGGTGACGAGGAGCAGGAGGGAGGAAGTACAAGGGAAATAAGTAAACATTTGGAAGTGATGAACGTGTTCATTATCTTGATTCTGGTGATGGTTTTACAGGTATATACATATGTCAAAACATCAAATTATGCACTTTAAATATGTGAGGTTGTGTGTCAATTATAACTCAGTAAAGCTGTTAAAATAATTTAAATGGTGGGAAGAGAGCAGTGATAAATCAGGCTAAGTGATTACTATTAATAACTCCGGGACCTGAAACAAAAGCTTAGAAGCGAACCATTTTGTTGCTCATGCCAAGTAGTGCTGTTTCATTTTTTTTAATAGTAATATTTTTTAAAATAGTAATAAAGAGCTGAGGCTAAAATATGTTTATCCTCAGATTGTACTGCTCTCTGAACATTGGACATCTAGTACTTTGTAACAGTCAAAAGTTGTAAAAGACTCTTTTTGTTGTGTGGATCAAATAAATAATCTAGAGGCCTTCCACCTCTTCTCTCTCAGGCTGGGTGTCTTCTGGCCACGTACGATAGGAGACTGCCCTTACGTGGGACACTCAAGGAAAGCTATAATGTTCTCAAACATCTTCAGAGTCTTTCGTTAAGCTCCGAAAATAACCAAGGTCGTATGGAGCATTAAAACAAACTATTTTGGGGATCCCTGGGTGGCGCAGCGGTTTGGCGCCTGCCTTTGGCCCAGGGCGCGATCCTGGAGACCAGGGATCGAATCCCTCCCCAGTGCATGGAGCCTGCTTCTCCCTCTGCCTGTGTCTCTGCCTCTCTCTCTCTGTGACTATCATAAATTTTAAAAAAAAAAAAAAAAAAAAACAAGCTATTTTACATACGATGACACCCATATGGATGGATGGTTCTTGACTTCTAACCTCATGTACATACTCTACATGGGAGCAAGAGGTTTCTCTTAGTATGGCCTTCCACTCTTTGTGGCTCTTTCTGCCTTTAAACATATTCAGAAGGTTGGTTTGCCATAGAGCAATCCACCGTATCCCCAAAGTCCAGGGACACAGAACAAGCTCTCCAAGTGGCCTTCAACACTCTGGCATTCCAACTTTCTTCAAACAGAAGTTTTCTCCTCATTTCTTCCACTTCAGACAAGGTGTCAGTGAGCTAAGGTTTGTGAAGCTAGTGTTCTGGGAGGCTGCAGGCATGCTCTAGCCCCTTGCTCTGATGTGATGACATTCTTGGCACCTATTGCTTTGTACTCAGCCTCCATCCCTGGGTCTTCAGCTGAAGCTGCATCAGACGGCATTCTTATGGACATTCTCTTAGAGAATTACAGATTGTTGACATTTTATATAGCAGGGAAGAACCAAGAAGATCATGTAATTCAGGTGGAAAACAGGTTTTATCTCTCATTCTAAATTCAGATGGTTGGTAATGACTGCCTGGAATGAGAATGAGTAATGAGGCTCAGGATTAAGTTAAAAAACCCTGTCTGAGAACCTTGGCTGAGGTTGGCCAAGGCTGAGGGACAGGGCAGCGATAGCTGTAAGCTGGCTGGCTGCCACATTCCAGTCGTTTTGAGGATGAGGAATGAATACATATGAGAGGACAATTAGAGGTTTCTGCTACACATTCTATGGCTTGTGATTACGTGCAAAATAAGGCTTATGCTTTTGAAAGATCAAGACTTATGAAATTTGGCTCCAGTATGTATGCCCAACTTATCCTGGACCTTGTGGTAAACGTGACCATTACACTTCACCTCCTCCCCATTGCACCCCACTCTACACACTATGCCAGAAGCTCTTTGAAGAAGTCAATTCCAACAAGCATTTGCAAACCTGAAAATCTACAACAACCAAGCAGGTAGCATTAACGTGTGAATGGTTTGGGCCTGGGAAGGACCATGGAGCAGTGAACTTCATGGCAAATGGAAATCTTTACAAACAAAACACAATATTCGGGTTGATGTTTTTTAGTTGTTCAGTGAACTAATAGCTTGTCTGGAAAGACTTATTTTTTCTTGATACGATACTTTCTTCTTTGAACATCTGCAACACTATATTTTAATAGTATTTTAACCTCTCCCTACCCTTTATTATGTTGGCTTAAAAGCTCACCTCACACTCTTAACTATTTTTTCAACTCCATGAAGTCAGGGGTCACTTTTTATAGATCTTTGTGTCCTCTGGGGTGCCTCAGGTGTGGTTGGCATTGCTAGATTGCTCCTGCACTGACAGAGGTAAGGGATGACTCAAAACACATGCTCAAGATATGACTTCAAATCCATATTCATTTTCAGCCTCACCCTAAATCGGAGCTGATCACTATTGGTGGTACTACCAAGTGTGTGTGGACAGTCATGTTGGGATACAGATGCTGCAGTTTGTCAGGCTGAGACATAGGGCTAACAGGGGTTAGCTCACTCAGGAAGGGCTTTGGTGCCAGCTCCATCCCGCAGAAACCCTGCTTGTTTCTTTTAGTTACTAAACAAAGTAAAAACCCACCTGCTCAGCCTGAGCAACTGTTTTCAATCAATAATTAAGTAACTTTAAGGTCCCGATCTATACAAACTTATCAATATTTTCACTGAAAAGGGATCAATATAGACAGAGGGAAGCATCCAAATAAACCCTTTTAATGGCCATGTTTGGGCTGTGAGAAGTAAATGAATTGATTGAGTGAATGGCCAATATTGGCCTGCCAATGCAATTCTTTCTTCACTTTCATAAACATTTCCAACAACCCTATTTAACGCTCATGTTGGTGTCATGTTACTTTGATGAAGTTCTGTTCCAAATGTTCTATTCAAGAGGGGGCATTTGCTTATATTAAATGTAAGACAGTTTCTGAGTTAATAATTATTGATAACTACGGTGCTGTGTTAGTGCTTTACACAAATCATTTAATACTGACAGAGCCCTATGAGGACCATATTAGCATTATTTCCCATTTTATAGATGATGGGACATAGGCTTTAGAAAAATGAAATAGTTGACCCCCATGCAACATAGGTTTAAACACCACTGGTCCACTTACCTGTGGATTCTTTTGAAAGAATATAGTACAGTACTGTAAATGTATTTTCCAATGTTTTTAAATAATATTTTGTTTTCTCTAGCTTTATTGTAAGAATACAGTATATAACATAGAAAATAAGTGTTCATCAACTGTTTATGTTATAGGTAAGGCCTCCCCAGTCAACACTGAGCTCTCTAGTGAAGTCTTTGGAGGTCAAAACTTACATGCAGATTTTTTGACTGCACTGGAAGTCAGTGCCCCTAACCCCCAAGTTGTTCAAGAATCAATTGTAAATACTTGTCCCCAAATCATAATAGCTAGTAAGAGTTAGTCATTGCTTTCACCTTGTTCAAGTATCCCCTGTCCTCCTCAGCCCCTTGTCCCACCACATCAAGTACTGCCACAATCTACCTTTCTCGCCACTGCCAGCCCTACTCATGGTCAACTCTGACACAAAGTGTAATGATGGGGTTTGGGCTCTTGGGAGGTCTGGCCATAATGTGAAACAAGTAACCCCTTTAGACTCCATTCACAACTTCCCAGTTGGGCCAACTATTCCTTCAGAACGGTCCTAGAGATTTGTCCTCAGAATCCCCAGTAGCCACCAGCTCTGTAAACTCAGTGAGTTCATGTTAAAATCCCAGCAATGGGGATCCCTGGGTGGCGCAGCAGTTTGGCGCCTGCCTTTGACCCAGGGCACGATCCTGGAGACCCGGGATCGAATCCTGCGTCGGGCTCCCGGTGCATGGAACCTGCTTCTCTCTCTGCCTGTGTCTCTGCCTCTCTCTCTCTCTCTCTCTCTCTCTCTGTGACTATCATAAATTAAAAAAAAAAAATTAAAATCCCAGCAATGTGACTCACCAGTTTTATAATCTTGGGCAAGTGATTTACTCTCTCTGAGCCTTAGTTTATGTGTTCTCACATTGAGGGTGTTATTAAGTATGTTGTAAGGATTAAATGAGATTATTCACACAGGGCATGGTGTGGTACATACTATTATTCACCTTTTCAGAGTAAATTCTACTCTGCAAAGTACTTAGAAATAAATCTGATGAAGAAAAGAGGATGATCCAGTTTAGGGTGGAGCCATCCTGCCTTGCCTGCTGGCTATGAAGATTCTGGAGTTTCCAGACATCCTAAAGCATTGCCACAAACTCAGCATAAGTTTGCAGCCTCCCAGGATGACCATTTCAAAGGCAAATACACATTTGAATAATTAATGCAAGGGAGTTTTTTTTTTTAAATCACATCTTATAAGCAATAAAACAGATGCATCTCATACACAAAATGTCGAGTGAAAAAGCCAGAAAAATATGAATATATGAATACTACCCCATGGTGACAGAAATCAGGATAGTGGTTACTTCTGGGGAAGTAGTATTGAGTGAGAAAGGGTATGGGGGAACTTTTGGGGTGCCTAAAATATTCTAGATCTTGAATTAGGTGGGGGTCATGAGCAGGTACACTTATGTGAAATTGCATTGAGCTGGACACTTAAGATTAGGCATTTCACTGTATTTATGCCATGACTTAAAATACTTTGTGTTTTTCATCCCACTAAATGGCTGTGTGTGTGTCTCTCTCCACTCCCACTGCACTCCTGACATTGAGCCAGACTCCTCCCAGAACAACAGGGGAAGAAGCCCATGGAAAATACTGTTGAGATGAAACACTGAGTGTGAGCCCTGCAATTGAGGCTGTTCACCTAGTTCACTAGTTTCTTTTTTTTTTTCTTTTCTTTTCTTTTCTTTTTTTAGTTCACTAGTTTCTAAAACAGTGCCAACTTTCGCATTCAGAACTTTTTTGTAGTTTAGATTTTGTGTTTGCAAAAAAGAAGTGAAGATTCTTTGTCAAGCCCCAATTTCAAGATCTTTAAGGGTATGTGTGTGTGCGCATCCATGTGTGCCTGTGGCCACACAAACTGGCCTTCCTTTTGTACTCTGGAAGCTTTTCCTAGACGCATATGTTGTCGGCATTTACTAATTAGATCACATGTATGAAAGGATGGGTCTGCACCTTTATCACTTATCTAACCAAAAATCTGAGACCCCAGCATTGGAAGGGCCCTCAGCAGTGCAGGTCATTCAGCGCATCTTCCCACCCTGTCAGAAATCCATTCAGAGGCATCCTGGACTGAGGGCTGTCTTACTACCATGAAGTTTAACAAAGACACCCAGAGAGTTTCTGTCCTGTTGGCCATGGGTCATTTGAGGATGTGGGAGGCTGAAGGGTGGGCCTGGCCGAGAAAAGAGAAGAGCTAGCAAACAGCTTTTATGTGTAATCAATATGGAACAATTCAACAGCAGTAAGCATTGCTACATCTCCCCTTGGGCTCTCCGCCCTTGTCTTCGAAAGCAAGCCACATTAAGTTTAGAGCAATTCAGTGCTTGGATTGTTGGAAATAGGCATGTCAAAGAAATGCAAAAGTTGCACTGGCATTTTAGGTCCGCTCTGCCCTTCAGCGGCAATGGAGATCTTGCCTCCCATTACATCCGCCCCGTAGCTGCCCTCAGCTGTTGGGAGTCGCTGCCCATGCTTGCTTTCTTTGTAAATAGTTTTTTCAAAGGTTTACTTTTTTGAAATAATAAATACACATCCTCATCCATAAAGGTTGAAACTTCCCCTTTCCATCTCTCTCTGCCCTTCTTGGAAATGCCTCTCCCCTACGGAGCGCAGCTGAGAAGTGCTCACTTAGGCTCTGCAGAAAAGGATTTCCATGTGACAGAATGGAAAATCTCCAACTACAAAAGTGACCTGAAAATTGCACAAAGCACTTACTAGCTGCTGATGGGTCCCAGGCATGAATAATTATTGATCTGAGGAGCCTGAAAGTTGGGTAATTAATGCTGAGAAGGGAGCAAAAGACACATTTTTCGAAGAAAGTAGATTATTTCTGTGTCTCCAGTCTCTTCCGTCACATTTTAAGTACTTGCCACTGTACATTTCTTTTCAAGAGAAAACAACCTAGTTAATATTTATATAGCAAAAGGTAACAACCGATAATGTGCATCAGTTTTAAGCAAATCTCATACTTTGTCCTTGTTACAAAGCCAGCCAGAGGAGTCATTAGAAAATAAAAAGCTAACTAAATCTCTACAGAGAGCTATCAGAGTTGAAGTATATGTTTAAGTAGAGAAGTCCCTTCCCCCCAAATTATGTGTGAAGTATTTGCCCGGAACGCTTCATCACCCTGAAAATATTTAATGCAATATTCAGTGCCCAAAAGCACCAAAAACGTTATCAGCTATTGCTTCTGTATCTGGTGATGAATATAATAAAAAAAAATCCAAGCAATCATATGACACAAGACAAAGAGAAACAACCAGCACTTCCCAGGTATCTACCATGAGGGAGGCATCATGCCAGGATTAGAGGAATATCAACCTCTTAAGACATTGTAAGGATTAAGTTAAATAAAGAGCACAAAGAGCACAACACCTAGCACTTAGAAGAAATTTAATAAATTGTAGCTCTTTATATCAGGTTGTACATATATAGAGAGAGAGAAACACACACACACTCATCCACAAATGTGTGTATGTATCTGTGTACATATTTTTTTCTTTTTTAAGGCTATAAGATCCCTGCTATTTAAGGGTTCTCAGGCAATATAATAATTAGTATTCAAATGTTACAGGAAAATAGAAGGGAAAAAGCAAAATTCTCCCAAGGCCAGCTACCATGAGTATTTGTGGAAAATTCGTCCACACTTTTCTCTTCCTATACGCATGCGTACATGCATGTGCACGCGTGCACACACATTTATATACGTGGCCTCATACTGCTTATGCATTTTGCAATCTGCCTCTTGAATTCAAGAACATATCCTGATGCCTGCAAGGAAGATATTAGTATTTCATTTCAGGGAGAGTTGAAAAATTCAAGGCTCAGAGAACTGGTACACTGTCCCAAGGTCAGTCATTTTGCTACTAAGGGAGCAGAGCTAAAACCTGAAACTTCATTTATCTAATCCAAACCCATGCTCTTCCCACACAAAAAAGAAACATACAGTTATGCCTCATAATTGCAAATTTCCCTTAAGAAAAATTCAATTGTACACAAATTTACTTCTATAAACCTTTTTAGCGACTTGGTTCCAGTAGACATGAATGGCAAGCCAGTCCTGTTGGGAGTAATTTTAAAAAGAGAGAGCTGGGGTTTGGGAATAGAAGGGGAGGTAAAGCAGATGGCAAAGAAAAAGGAGGAGATTTTGCACTGCAGCCTTGGGAAAGATAAGGGGAGATGAAGGGAAATCAGTCCAGCCTTAGAAGTGTACCTCTCTCTGAGGAGGGAGGAGGAAGGCTGGGCAGCAGCAGCCGAGCCTGGGAAAGAAGTGAGCATGTGCAGACATAAACCCTCTAGTCCCAGGGCCATCCTGGTAGGAAAGAGGGCTGAACACCTCCTCAGCAGAGCACCTTGAGGCTCTTCAATCCCTTTCTATTTCCCCAGCCGAGTTCCTCTGACTCCATTGCACAGACAGGAGGGGACATCAGAAGAGAGCTCCCAGCCACAAAGTGAGAAAGGCGTGGAACACTCGGGTGGAGGATGAGAAGGACGCATACATTTGCTCACAGGCGCACACACATTACCTTTAACGAAGCAAAACAAATCGACAACCGTCCTAGTGAAACGGTGGCGAAGAAAGATCCTGCAAAGTTGCAGTCAAGCTAAATATGGCAAAGGGAAATGCATGTGCCATGAGTTGTTACTAATTTCGGGGGAGATCATTAATTGAGTCTATTTAGTATTTATTTTGATGCTTTCAGTTTCTTAATATAAAAACATCTATAAGAGCTTTTATATGGATATTTCTGATCTTTGTCTTCATAATTCTGTTAAGGTCTTCAGTTCCTCAAAAGTGAATTCCCTCACCACAGAAGCTTTCCAAATCTGAAGCCCCACGGCTAAGGCAGTTCTCCTAAGCAGGAAAATATTTGTCCACACTACTCATTTGGAATTCACAATAAGCACATGAGTGTTTTGAAATTTACTTTTGTACTAACCAAACAATGAAGAAAATGTAAATGAACTTGTATTATAAATAAGTGTGGAGAAGGCACAAATCTGTTCCATCAAAGGCAGTCAATACATATTTATTGAATGAACCTTGTTGCTTAAACTATATTATCCTTAGAGTCTTTGGCAATGACTACTGCTAATTTCAAATGAGCTTCTGCCGTATATTAGGATGAGATGGATCATTCTCATGATCTCTAACTGGTGACCACCCCCCCATTAGTTCGCAGAGCTGGCTTCATAGGTGGGCAATCCTGTGCAGCTGCACTGCGCTTGGTCTACTGCGCTACTGTTACTGTACTGAAATTCCTAATGATTTTATCTTAGGTCTTGTGTTTTGTAAGCCCAGTCCAGTGACACTACAAAGCAGGAGCATGAGTAGAGGTGCGATGCCCTTCCATGAACCAAGGTGGTTCTCCCTTCCATGTCACTCCCAAGCGATGCCCCATGAGCACAGAATTCCAGTGGACACATGATGTGTGAGAGTTCAGTGAGACTCAAAGTGAGTAAGTGTGTTAAATCCATAGACCAAGTTGAACCAGAACTTGTTTCAAAGGCAGAAAGAAGGCAACGGCATTTTAAGAGCACCCATGACCAACAAACTCTATCATATCCTTTCTTACTTCCCTGAATTAGTCAAATACTTGTGCTGAAAGTGGTGGCATAGAAGGATAGGGAAGGCTGGCAACCCATAAATCCCTTTCTTTCGATCTTTTCTTACTCACCAGTAAGCCAAAGGTAGAAAATATGAGTAGAATGTACTCACATCACAAAGTGAAAAAAAGGTGAATTTTGTGCAGGGTTCCCACTGTTCCACATGAGCAAAATACATATGCATGTATGAGCTACAAAACACAAATTGAGTAATTTAGTTATTCTGCAAATATGTTAAGTGGTCTTATGTTTGTCTTTAAAATGGGCACTGCACAATATAATGAATAGTAAAATTCATATTCTTTTAATTTTTAATTTTTTCTTTACGTAGAATGACATTAAATAGCAAGTGAAAAAGGACCATGACAACAAACTGAGACAGATTGCACAAAAAAGAAAAAAGGCTTTATGTTTTAGTATCTTTAACGGTGTTTTTTATCCTGCATTTTGAACTGAGCCCCACAGCTTATGTAACCAACTCTTTCTATATTTATCTGACAGTAAAAACAGTTGTCTTATTACTTCTCACTGGCTCACTGCTCCATTCATTTGACCAGTATTTAGCTTTCACTATGTATGAGGAATGTGCCAGGGGTGGGACCATGATAATGAACAAAATAGGAGGTTCTCTACTCCATTGGACTTCAGTCTATTTTTCTTGCTGTGAATATCTCTGTGCTTTATGCTTTAGTGTTCTCTAATTCAGATGACATTTTTCCTGCTGGGTCTAAATTAGTGAAGTTTAGTTTCCTGTTAATTGCAGTGAGGAAGCCTTCTTATTAATATATCTGAACTTCTGCGTGAGCAATTTTATCAACTCAGGGTGACTCAGCGGCCACACATTGTATGGGATCTGGGATGTGAATCCAGTGAGACAGAACAGGCTGGGAGTCCAGGTGCCTGGGTTTCAACATAATCCTTTCCTTTGGGTGTGCCTTATTTGCAACCTGTTCTGATGTCCCCATATGAGAAGTGAGAATGTGCTAGTCCCACACTTATTGAGTGTACAGTGACATTGTAACCATTAAGGAGCTGCCTTCTTAGTGGGAAGAGTCCCTGTGTGCTTTCCCAGTGTCCACATTGGCTGTGTCTCACAAAGATGCCAAGAGGCGATGTGACATCCAAAGGGAGAGCAGTGTGGCTTCCTGACCTGAAGATGTGGGGACTGGTGCAGGAAGGCAGAGAAGCCTGGAGAGGGAAGGTATGCAGCACCAATGGGGAAATGGCTCTCTGGGGCCAGGCTCTGGCCATTTTTCCACAGCTCAGGGCTTCCCTGGAGAGGATGCCGGCTGGTCCTAACAGTAGTGCCAGCAGCCACCCCTCCAGTCTAAACTGTACTACGTGTGTGCAAATTCCGATCACATACAGTGATAACTAGGGTTATCCAAGGCCTGTCTGGTCACTGGTCACAGTCCTCCCAAGTTTGGCCTCCCAAGCTTTCCTCTATGTAGGTAGCACTCAGGAAGGGATGAATATGCCACTTGGGGGAGGGCTGTAAATGCAGGGCACTCATCCTCACTCACAGGGAGAATGGGGCTGCAGGAAATAGCGCTCTACTTTGAAATGAGAAGCCAAAGTTCAGGGGTACGGACATAGATTTCCCCCTAATTAGCCTGTGTGTCCTCAGCAAGTCACTGAACTTTCAAGGCCTTGGCTTCCCCATCCCTTACATGAGAATCGAATAAGCAGATTGCATCTATCAGCTAAATCTCAGACAGGATGTTTTGCTTTATCTTTTGTCTACCGTCTTCTCCAGTCAATTCTTTCGAAAACCATACCCGGCTCAGAGGTTACAGACCTCATCTCCTTTGTCCTTGATCCCCTTTGCCTGGTGTGCTCATGGCACACAGTAGGTTACTCGAGAAATGTCTCCTGGATGAGCGCTTCTTTAAGTGATCTCTGTGAATGAATGTTGCTTCCTATTATCTGTTCCCAGAGAAAAGAGGCAGAAATCTATGGTAACATAATAAGAGGGGGAAAGCATTCTAATAGTTGATGACACAGAATACATTAAAGCAATGCTCAGTCACCATACATTAAGTCTTTTTAATGTAGCTTTTAAACAGCTTTTCTTATTAGCCAAATGAAATACAGTAATCCTTTAACTCTCCTGTGTCAGATTATCAGCTATTTCAAGTAAGTGTTAACATTTCTGTCACTGGCAAAAGTGAATTATGTTTTCCTTCCCAAGCTTGCATCAACATGCCCAACAAGCGGGCTGCACACGCCTCTCTAATGGGACAGTGTGAGGTGCCACTGCTTGGTGATTATGAAGTAGCTCGACATCGGGGGGGAGGGGGTACGTCAGCCCCACCCGGCAGCCCAAGCAGGGCCAGGCAGCCTTTGCAAGGAGTGAATGAATGAATTGGGATGTCATCCTGGGTGAATACCGGGGCTCTTCAAACCTCTCTGGCTTTGTTCTGTAAATAGCCTGCACAGAAAATTCTAGATGCTGTTATCTCTTGTGTATTTCTGTGTCAGCGACTCTAACAATACAGGGGAGACCGGTTACTTTATGAGCAAACTCCCGATCTTTAGAAATGTGGAAAATCCCTCCACCAGGAAAACTTACTTGGGTGACACAAGAGTTCTCATTTTGCAAACCAATTGATCACGGTATATCAGAGAGAGATTAAATTAAGAGAAAAAACGCAATATAAATTCAAATTTCTTAGCTGGTGTTAAAAACAAGACAACAAGCCTCAAATGGAATTGTTTATACTAAGCCCTACATCTCTAAATCGAGACTTAATTACAGTTTCGGCTCTACCAGAAATGGAATCTTAAACCAGCAGATCAGGAATCGCCTGATCAGCATTACTTCTGTAATCTGCTTGATAGGCCCCTGCCATCACCTGGGGGGAAAGCAACCTTGCAAAACCCAACCTGCTTTTTTGCCTGGTACACCTTGCTCCTGCTCCCTTCTCCTGAGAAAAGTCTTTGATTTTGTACAGCTCCTCGGAGCTCCTTCCTGTCTGCTAGACGGATGCCATCTGATCTATGATCTATGAACCATTGTAGAGAGCCAGTAAGATCTTTAGAATTTACTTTGTTGAACTGTTTTTTTTTTTTCTTTGTTTTTTAAACATGGGTAAATGTGATCTGGCCGTGGAGCACGTTTCTTGTCTCTCCTCCCACTGAGTCACCCTGGCCCACCTCCCCTAGCCCACCCAGGGAGCCGCAATACACCTGGTCCTTTGCTTCTCATCCTTCTGTTTGGAGAGACCTCCCCCATCTCATCTACCCGGAGGGCTCCCACTTGTCCCCAGAAGCAGCTGAAATGCAACCTCTTCTGTCCTCCCTAGCACTTGGTACCTACCTCTACTAGCACTTCCAAACCTCAATCTATTTGTGTATAATCTTGGGTCCTCCATCAGCTACTGAACTTCTTCAGCTCAGAATTCATACATTATGTTTTGAATTCCAAGTCCTCTGGCATATATTGGAAACCCAATAAAAGTTTGTAGAATCAATTATAACAAGACTAGTTATAGTCCCTCCATTATTTACACCTCAACATTGGAAAGTGGGTATCACTACTTTGATTTTTAAAATAGGATACAGGAGAAGAGATTTCAAATAACTTGCCACAGTAATAACCTTGTCATAAAATATCTTCAATTCAAAACCAAACTAAGCATCTGTGACTCCCACGTCTAAGCTCCTTCTCTGTACAATGCTCTGTCTTCTAACGCTAAGATTTTCTAACAACTACGTCACTGTAGAAAGTCTTTTCACATGCAAATTCTCACTGAATCCTAGCAACCACATTCTGAAAAGCTGTCTTACCTTCATTTTATAGGGAAACTAAAGCTCAGAGAAGGAACTTTCCTAAAGTCCACAGGAGTATCACATCTACACTCAGGTCCCCTGACTTCCAAATCTGGATTATTACAAAGAAATCCCAGAATGGAATTGTGAAGGGATGTGTCTGCAGCTGGTGAGGAAGCCCAGGCACACAGAATCCTGCAGACCTCCCCAGCCCCTCCGCATCCACAGAGAGCACTCAGGTGAGTGATGAAGCCCCAGTCCCTGCCACACTGAACGGAGACTGCATGGCAGGGCCAGTTTCTACCTCTCTCCTGGCCCAGGGCTACTTCTAGCCTTCCAGGGCACTTCCAGCTCAGCAGATGTCGACATGCACCCCTGCCTCCTCATCCTCCAACTAATTAGTGATGTGGCTCTTTCTATAGCCAAAATAATCAAGCTTAAAGCCAAAAACCTTAGCTTTGTTTCTCTTCCTTCCTCCCTCCTTTTCCTTCCCTCCTCCTTCTCCCTTCTTTCCTCCTTCCTTCCTTTCCTCCCTCCCTCCTTCCCTCCCTCCAACCCTATAGAATGTACTGCTATGTGCCTGGCACTGCTATGTGTTCTCAGGACTCAGAGTTCCCTGTCTCCCTGGAATAGCATAATCCAAAGACAATATGGCCCTATTCTCAGATAAGACATTGAAACTTCTCCCTAGCCCTGAGGATTCTCTCACAGCAGCAGGGGTGTGTGTTTCTTCTGCAAAATATTACTTACTGAATGGGTCAGAACTGATACAGGAGCCCAGAAACTAATGTCAATGGTTCTAGAATCCTGAGTTTGGCCCTCCATAATGACAACGAAGAGCAGGAAAGAAACTGAAGCAGGTGATACACAAACGCCACCTCAGATCCACACAGAGATGGTCCCAATGCTGTAATACACTCCTGTCTCCTCCTCAGTGCCTTTCTGTTACACCCACTACCTTCCAAGAATTCACAGAGTTAGCATCTCATATTCCTATGAACTAAATGAATGTATTTCCCTCCTCCAACCAAAGGAACTTACCACTGATCAATCTTAAAGAACACTACTAGTCAATACTATTAGTATTTTTCATACTATTAGTATTACTAATAAAATCATCCTTTATGATATCCTCACTATGGGCCAGGCTTTGCAGTAAGTATCTTATGTATATTATCTACTCAGAATAATCCTGGTTGGTAGGCATTATTTTTATTATTTGTATTCCACAAATGAGCCTCAGTAGGGTTGAGTAACTTATCCAAAGTTATGCCAGTTATAATTATGACTGTCTTCCCATCTAAGTCCTTGCAGCTCACAGCGCATGCTGTTTGCTGCTTCCTTCTAGCTCAACCTCCAATTTACTATCCTGGAGCACTGGATAGTAGTCAAAATACAATGCTTATTAGTAGCAAGCATCAGTCATTAGCTCCAATTTTATGGAAGTTGCCACCTTCCAGATTCTAAGTCTTTGTAACTTTGCAGCCTACCTTCCTAAGAAAGGGAAAGATCAGTGTTCAGAATTTTTGCTCTAATCAAGTAAAACCATGCTTGTGTTTTTCAAAACTTAAAAGAAAAATCATTATCTGTATTAGATGAAAAAATCCAGCTGCATTGAAGGTGCATTTTGCCTTAGAAAGAGAGGGATACCACGGAAAGAGAGAAGATGTGGGTCCATTTCCCCACTCACCACCAAGAAGTCCTGTGATCTTGATCTTTCTGACCTCAATTTCCTCACGTTTAGGAAAGGGAGATGATCACCCATCTTCCAGAATACTCTTGAGGGCTGAGTAAGACCATGCTTGGGAAGGCACTGGGCACAGGCCTGGAGTGTAGCAGATGCTCATATTGGTCGTGTCCAAATCTGAACTTCCTGAATTCCCTGGGATATATGCATACAGGTGAGATCTGAAATCAGATCCTCCTCTCTTTACACATCCTCTATATAGCCTCTTGAGGTAACAGAACTTCACATTCATCAGGCTTTTTTCCATCACCGTGTACGTGTGCATCGCAGGGCACAGGGTGTGTGGTGAAGAAATTCTCTTTCCCATCCTTATCCTTTGGGTCATCTCCTTCCATTAACCTCCATTTGAAAATACTGGAAGCTAAATGTGAATGGAAAATACAAAGTTCGCCAAACTAGAAGTCGGGTCAGTGTTTGGGAACCAAAATCTTGCTTTATTGATACCTACAGAAAATTCCTGGGATATTCACAGCAGTTCTCCAGTGCTTGCTACATCACACAAATGCCTGTGACCCTCTGACCTTTTGATCAATTGCTCGTCTATCATCTAACATCTTCTGCTAAGCGAAGAGCAGGGTATCCCTAAGAGTAGTTATTAATTATTAAGATGTATTAATAATACATTGCATTACCCTTTCACTGGAGTGCTGGCTTTTGGTTATAGTCAAGTTTTATAAATTGTTGTCAGTTTGAATAGAGTGATTTGAATAGGCATGGCATTTCTCAATAAACCATTGCAATCTGGATCAGTTTATCATATAGCCTCTGGTCAACTGCCTAGGGAAGAGAAATGCCCATGGTGGAGATCTGGTATTTTTGTTTATTCTAATTCTATTCCTATTTGCTTCTGGAAACAGCACCCATATCTTGCTGGTAGAGCTACCTGAGCTCAGCCTAAGTGGATCAATTAAGTAAGCTGATTCTTCTTGGGGGGAGGGGGCATTTGATCAAGGCCTAGCTAATCAGAGTGTGGCCTCCCCACCCCCTTCAGGTATGGGCATGTGACCCAATTTGAGCCAATCAAAACTACTAACCCCAGGAATTTTCCTCCTGGGATCCTGCCCTCATCTGAATGTGTGGGGTGGGGGTTTGGGGGCAAGAGGGATAATATTAGGTGGAACACAGTTTATGTGGATCCAGGTTAGCAGGGTCAGCAGGGAGGCACATTTGCCTTATTAGGAACAAGACCCTTGGTCCTTAAAAACATGAAGAATTATTTCTGTAAAGATCTTTGTTCCATTTATGAAGGATGTTAATTTGTACTAGGCACTGTGCTAAGCACTTCGTATGATCATCTCACTCAATTCTCACAATAACTCCAGGAGGTAAACTGTAATATTATCCACATTTTGCACATTGAGCAACTTGCCCAAAGTCATACAGATAAGAAGTGGGTCAGGATTTGAACTTTGTTCTGTCCTCCTCTAGCTCCCAGCTCCTACCTTCCACAAATTGGTTATTCATCAATCTGATGGACAATTTACAAAGGGTTCCTAAATTTCCCATGATTTATTAAATCAAGTTTATGTTAGATAAGAAGGGAAAAAATAAGTTGCATTTTTCTCCTGATAATTGAAATATTTTGATTGTTGTGCTTTCACAATAGGTGTTGTGAAGAGAAAGATACACAGATTAAGGCCTGTATCCTTTCTACCACAAATGCTTCCGTGTTTATGTGGGATGTAAGCCGTGAAGACTAATACATCGTCAAAGGCAAACTAGTGTTATGGTTGCGCTTTCCTTCATTGATTAAGAACAAAACAAAACAACAACGAAAACAAAACCCTTCAGAATTAGAAAGGTCATTAGAAATTACCTTGAGATGTGCCTTTGAATTTAGAGAAATAGAATTGTAAAAAAAAAAAAAAAAGTAATGGATAATGTCTCATGACATGAGTGGACCTATGAAATATGCATTTCTCTTCTCTCCATCCTGCCTCAACTCATTTGGTGTTTCAGTTTGTATAATAGTTAAAACTCCTGGCAGAACAGAGGCAGTAATTGCAAACAGCTGTAAAGTATTACTCATCTTGCTGATCAAAATGACTTCCTGCTAAATAAACCATGAAAAAAGCTTTTCCTCCCACAGAGAAGTGAAGTGTAAATGATATATAGACTCCACCATGAAGAGATCAACAGATTGCATTTTCCTATAACTATGGTTTTATATAGCTACAGTCACTTTCAAAAATGGCTTAGAAACTCAGCTGTGTTCAGGAAAAAGAAATTGGGTAATAGTATTAGCATGGCGGTAAGAATCCTGAGAAGCACTCGACGCTTCCAAGCCTTTAGGAAAGCTGGCTTGCTTCTTTTAGGCTTTCTAACTTGATGAAAGCAACGTGCAACGTGGCTCTACATATGCTTATTTTGGACAAAGACATCCCACTTTGTCTATCTTTTCCTTCTGAGACATTGCATCTAAGGAAAATTAGCTAGACGTCCATGTCTTGGTCTTCTTATCATGGTTTTGAGGAAACATGGCGATAGCATTGGTGATGTTGTTACTACTATAAGAGCTTCCCAAGCACTGTGAAAACTGCATGTGATGTGAAAACAGTCTGGTGTTGGAGTCACCGAGCTGACCTCTGATGTCACTCCAGCTGTTGGCCCAAACTACACTGCATGCTCTTTGTGGTTCTCTCAAATGAGGGAATTTGCTAGGCTCTAGTCACCCAATTATAAGCTAAAACTGTCTCCTTCACGCTCAGACATACCTGTCCCCCACCTATCTTCTTTGCCCAAATCAACACTCATATAAAAATTGCTTCTAAACCTGTTTCCAGTTGGACTCTTCAAACCTACCCAGGTCTGCGCTCTTAAACACATCTCACACCCATCCTCACTGATTCAACTCCATCCTGAGAGTGTTTGCTCTACACTGTGTTCTCCCCAGTTGTTAGCTCCACCCCATTTGACTCAGTACTCTAGCCTCAGGCCTTTCTATACTATGACCTATTTGGGGCACTGAATTTTTATTCAGCCTTGATACTTTTTTGGGCAATTTGTGAAGTGGTTTGCATATGGAATGTTTTACCATTGTGCTGCCTCAGAGTTAGGAAACCCAACATTATACCATTCATGTCCAAATCAGCTCCTCCTTTCAAATGCACTGTCTGACATGACACCACTGTCTCCCCGGTAGCATAGGGAGAAGATGTGCACAATAACCGTATAGGTGTTGAATAAGTATTTGTTGAATAAGTGAATAATGCATTTTCAAACAGTACCCCCTTGCAACTGGGCTGACCATTACACAGGTGTAAGTTTCAATCTCTAAAAAGAGAGTGGCTAAGATTTTATCCCCAGATTGTAAACACCCCTCAAGGCAGACTCAGGATATTTATTATAGAATTACTGAACTCATGGACTCGGCATACATAATACTGGAAATATCGGATGCCTTGTGTGTAAGACTTCGGCCAGCAGGAATGTGACACCTCATCAACTCTGAAGGGTCGCGGATAATAATGCAATGGATAATACTGTTCCTATTTTACTGATAAGAAACTGGAGCTCCAAGAACTTCAGGCCATACTGTAGGCTGTGGCAGAGCTGGAACTGAAACCCAGCTGTGTTCGTGGGGCTCCAAGCTCGGTGTCCGTTCTCCTGGAAACAATGGCTCAGCTCAGAGATGACTTCTGTCAAGCCCAGAGCTAGGGTGCCAGAGAACCACAGCAATGCCAAAGCCTCCACAACAAGAAGTAGAAGAGGCCAAATGTCATCCTTTGCTCAAAGCCTCTAGGGAGTTGTAAGAGAACAAACACTCCTGTTGCCCTGAAGACTTCTGTCTCCTGAGTGTCTGAGTTCTTCCCCATGCAGAACAATGCTCTAACACAAGTGTCCCATGACCTAATTCAGTTCTGACACCATCTACCTGGAGTTCCAGTCAGACCCTGCAGGTTAAGGGCTCACTCCCACAAGACGGCCTCACTTCAGATGCTATTTGCAAGTCCCAGGTTGCCACCTGTGCCTCTGAGCAACTGGCTGTAGACCAAGGTTTCCAACATCAGCGATTAAAGGGGTACCCATTGACAGCTCCACAGCCTTTCCCAGATGGTTAAGAAAATTAGGACAAAAGAACATGAAGAAAAAGAAAGAAGGGGCTGCCCACAGAGCTCTTCATAACTTCTTCCTTCTGACTATTCTTTGCTACTTCTTTTGAAAGGTTTTAAAGATGAAATTTCCTGTTTTGAAACTGTTTTTTTCTTTTGGACTTCCTTCCAAATAATAAGTTTTGACAGAGAATAAAGCATTTTCTCTTTCCCAAGCACCTGCACACCGATCCTGCAGAAAGTAGACAGTGATGGACACTTTTGTTTTAAGCCTCTGTCCTATGTGTATTTTACAGACCTTTAAAAGCCTTACTGACCTACCTAGTCTTTTTATTTTGACCAACTTCATTTTCAAAAGGATGGAAAGTGGCTTGTAATAAATTCAGAGATATCAGATATTCTATTAACATGGAAAAAAGACACATGTAGTAAAGAGAGCCAGTAACTCAGAAACAACTACTACTACTACTACTACTACTACTACTACTACTACTCAGCTACTTTTCTATTTGCTCCATACACTAGAGAAATTCTTATGTACGTTTACAAAGGGACGTGACTACACCCTAGAGAAATGCTTACACATGTGTACAAAAGAACATGTAAAAAGATGTTCATAATGCCATTGTTTGGGGGAAAATCAGAAATATCTAAATGTTGCTTATTGAGAAAAAAATATGGTAAATTCATATGAAGGATTACTACATGGCATTTGAAAGGAATGAACTAGATAAATAGACATCAATGTGAGTAGGTCTCAAAAAACATTACATGCAAAAAGCATAACTATGTACAGCATATCCTTTATATGAGAGTTTAAACCACACAAAAATACGTTATAAGTGCATACAATTGTGCGCAAACGTATAGACAATAAACTCCAAAATACACAACAAATTCGTCTTAGTGATTGGTCCTGGGGGACACTGAAGGAGGGTGGGCCTGAGGTGCTGAGAGGGGATAATGCTTTGTTTCTTTAAAAGGAATTACCCAAAACAAAGACCGTAAAATACTTACAGGTGTTAATTGTGAGAATTGAGGATATAGGTGCTTATACTCTTCTCTGCATGTTTATTTTGTAAAGGAAAAGCAGAGGAACATTTGTCAAAATCTAAAGACGTGAGCAGTTGAGAAGAAGGAAACCTCCTACTGAGCATCTGTGCCTCCCAGCAGCCAAACAATGGATGGAGGAAATGCAAGGGGTTAAACAGCTCCCAGTGCCCACCATGTCACCAGAGGGACAGACTTTCCCATGTGGGGAAACATTTGCCACAAGGATCTTAAATGACATATGTACCAGGTCTTTGCCAGCAACACTACGTAAAGTGCAAAGGTGTTCTCCTTGTGCTATAGGTATCTTGAATTAGCTCTCAGCATGTAAGCTGGACACACTGTAAAATTCTAATTCTGTACAGACAATTCAAGCTAAGGGGTTAGAGTGATGTCATACAAACAGGTGGCTTTTTTCTGCTCTGGCTTAATATCAATCTGGAAGAATCTGGAGGAGCAAATGCCTCATATATCCTCAGTTCTCAGCCACTTGCCTTCACATGTAGAAGGCACTGCATGTGGGACAGCCTCCCAAAGGAAAACTCCGAATTACACACAGTTCCCACACCAGAAAGCACATCCTAATTAGTCCCAGCGAGTGAGGATAGTCTCAGAAAGTCAATCACACGCACATACGTAGTTGTACGGGTATAAATCATTCACAAGCAATAATTCAAATGTTAGTAATATTAAACTATTTGTGACATTCCTTTCCTCTGATTGTGACAAAAAAAATTTTTTGATGCCATGATTGAAACACCTGTCTTCAGACCAAGCTCTTCACTATCTGTTGCTATCAGCAAGCTTTTGAGGGGGGCTTCACGTAGGCAATCCTAGAGCATGGGTAGGGCAAAAGGTTGCTATCACCCTCCCTTCCTTTGTCAAAGGAGGAAAAACATGTCTGAGAAGAGACACCACAGCTGCCGTGCCCAGCTATGAGGCCAGCCTTGCTCCCATGCTCGGGAGGTGGTTTTAAGATGGTGATGGTACAAGGAGAAAGAATGCCCAGCTAGTGGTGAAGAGAGCTGGCCCCAGCTGCAGCCCACCTCTGACTTTCTGGGTAATTCCAGACCAGTCACCCTAGTGACCACTGTGTCCATCTTTTTTTTTTAAGATTTTTCTTTAATTTATTGATTCCAGAGAGAGAGAGCACTCAAGCAGAGAGAGTGGCAGGCAGAGGGAGAGGGGAAGCAGACTCCTTGCTAAGCAGGGAGCCCAACGCGGAGCTCTATCCCAGGACCCTGGGATCAGGACCCTGGGATCATGACCTGAACCAAAGGCAGACACTTAACTGACTGAGCCACCCAGATGCCCTGTGTCCTTCTTTGTAAACTGTGAGGATCAAACCAGACAGCAGCCTCCAGAGTTCCTCCTAGCTCTCCTGCCCCATATGCCAGGAAACCTGGGATGGGCCCCAATTTGTGGGTCCCAGTGCAAAATGAAAACAGGAGGCTCCTTGTTCCAAAGTCATTAAGAATTTTGAGGCACGACAGCCCTTGCAGGACCCTTCTGTGGTCAGAGTGCTCTGTGACTACACTGGTCCCAAGTCCACGAGGCCAGCCCAGGGGGCAGCTTCCCATCATGGAACTGATCTGTCGCTCAGGGAAAAGAGATGAAGCTGGCGGCTGCCAGAGACAAGACAGAGGTCAAGAAATAGGAGCCCCACATGCTGTGCTGTGAGGGAGAGGACAGGCCTGCAGAGGGGCTCAGCACAACGACACTCCTCTCTGGGGTCCCCTCTGCAGTTCTTGGCCCTGGAAGAACTGGCCCAGATGTCAGAGCCTCCTAAACTTTGCCCTGAAACCCAGGCAAAGTCCCAGAGTGTCAGGCTGCACAAAAGCTTGTTTGCGGAAAGGCAGAAGGCAACCCTGCTGGAGAGGATCCAGAAGCCGGGAGGTGCCTGTGGCTCCCCCCTGGGGACCCCACAGCCGCTAGGGGTCAGCATGACAGATCTCCACTCAGGCCCCATCTGCCACCAAGAGTGCTCCAATCACAAGCATCCGCCTGGGTAACTTTGCCATACGTGGCCGGATGTTGTCAGCAGCCTAGTCAAACCCACACTCAGTGTTTTCTCCTAATGAGGCCTTTGGTGTCAGGTGACATCGAGGAACGAGCTGGTGAAGAAACACCTCTGGTGAACCACTTTCCAATTATGGAGAATGCAGCTTTCAGATCACTTCCATTACAAGGCTTCAGGAGATGAGGGTGGCTTTGAGGGAGAGGGGTACAGGGCTGAAAGCTGGAGGACCACTGTGTGGCACAGTAAGTCATTTGTCCTGCCGTATTTCTGTGTCCCCACTGAAAAATGGCAATCAAACACCTGAGATGTCATGGCCATTAACAGTGAGATAATGGATAAAACAGACATTTAAAAAGAAAACCAATATATAACCTGGGTTTCTTAAGACACCAGAAGCTTCATGGAGCCAATAGAGTAGGTCATGATGAATACTAATAATAATCTTTGGAGTTTGCCACCAAGTGAGAAACTGCTAAAATTCCAAACCTCCCCTCCCCGACAAGTCCCTTGCGAGGTTCTACCTTAATCTGTAGAATCTAGAAAGGGAAATGCACACAAATTAGCCAAGTCACATCAAAATTTGGAGAAGAAAAAAAAAAAAAGAAAAGAGGTTTAAGAGATTTACCCCACCAATGTCTTAGTAATTTTCGTGCTCATTATCAGTAAGCTGTGTTTTTCTTGTGAAAGAACTACTTGGGCGTGCAGTGACTTGAGATAATTAAGAATGCATTTACATTTTATGGAGCCACTAATGCCCTCAGCATTCAAGGATTTTGCATTAGTTGCTCATGGTACTTTCCCCCAATCAGTGAATATTAAAATATTTAACCTGTGGTCCAACGGCAACCTCTGAAGACACTAGGACTTGATTCAGCAATGTTAAGAAGTTAAAAGGGGGTTTGTCAACAGAGAGAAACCATAGCTACCCTCCAAATACCACTTCCATGAGAGGTTTTTTTTCTTTCTTTCTTTCTTTTTTTTTTTTCCTCACAGTTTTAATTGCTTGAAGGATCTCATTAAAATTTCCCAGTTAGGACAGGAATTGGAAGGGCCACAGAGTTATTTAGGAAAGGATGGTTTTCAACACACTTTCCAAATGACAACCCAAAGAAAGGGAGATTGAAAATGGCTCTCTGAAAAATGAGGATAAGACAGTGGGAATTTGACCAGCTGATTTGCCAAAGTGCCTCCTAATTCTGACCTTTATATAATGTCAAAGCTTAGAATATGTGATTGCTCAGTTTCCTGGTCCCCCGAAGTCACCCGGAGAACAGAGATTCAGACTCCCTTTAGCGTCATGGTGTTGTGCCCAGAGCTCACCTGGAAAGAGAAGAGTCCTGCCACAGGTAGCTCCTAAATGTTGTGTTTTCCAATGGCAGCAGATGGATCCCCCTTTGCAAATCTAGCCAGCCATCCTGCAAACTGACATATGACCTGGGGAATGAGATGGGCTGAATTGTAAGCATGTGTTGCATTACTATCCCCTCTTATTTGGGCAAGTGCACATAAATAATTGAGCAAAATAAATTGCAGCCCAAAGCAGTCCACACAACATCAGGCAGTCAAAACCATCTGGGACTAGATCTGTGAAGAAGGGAGTATAAAAACAGGGTATTTAGGAGTCTGATCTGTCTGAGGTTCTAATTTTCAAAGTCAGAAGAGACGAGTCCCCTAGGAGACTGGACCCTGCTTAGAAAGACATCTGAACTAGGCAATAAAATAATATGAAAATACCAAAAAATAAAAATAAGGAAGAGAAATAGATATGTAACTTCATCACGGGACTCCTGTGGTATCTCGCAACACCATGCTTCATGAACCCCAAAGAAAGCAAAAAATCCAGCTAGTGTTATAAATCCCGGTCAGCTGAATTATTTCACATGTTGCAGCCTGACTTAAGTTATTCATCGCAGAGGCTAGCAGCTCCCCGATGCATCCTTCCATGTCACTGGACAGGGTAAAAATAATAAATTGGCCATTGTGAGACACTCTGAGTTTCGTGGGGTTGAGCAGAGCATATTTTATATTCTTCTCTTGGAACTGCCTCTTGTTGGTAGTAAATGGTTGCTAGCGCTGCTGTTTCTCAATAGACAAGTCCAAGAAGTAAAGATAATTCAATTTTCATTCACTCTTAGGTCTCCTGCTACCCATGTTCTTCCTTGACACTGACAAGGCTGTACCTGTCTTCCCAGCCTGAGGCCTGAAGTAGCACTTGTATGTTTGCCCCTTGCCAGAAAATTCCATGAGCCATTCTGAAGAGTCTCTTACCTAGTGCATCTAGTGAGCACAAACTGTCTAGTGGTCTTTTTAGTTGGTTCTTCGTCCTTAGCTCATTTCCTCCCAAGAACAAAGATATTAAGGTGTTGATTCAGCAGCAGTTTCATTTGTCTTGAAAAACAATCTAGTTTGGTTTCAATCTCTAAAGGTTTCCATTACAATGGGAAATATAACAATGGTCACCCCCACTGTTAGATCACTACTCTCAGACCATCACACTGTCAGGGTGGCAAGCACAATTCCTATAACCTCTTTGGAAGAGCAAGAGAACAAGGATCACTAAAATGTCCCTACCTTTTTGAACCAATAACAACATCTATTCATTCTTCTAGAAATATTCAACAGTAAAAAACATGTGGGGTACAGATGCATGTTTCTTCCCATGGAAACAATAAAATGAAATTGATTAAACAAATTTTGGTAGAGCTGGCTATGTAGAAACATGAAACAATGTGCCCCCTATGATGTTAAAAGGTAAAAGCTTAGCGAATATATTCTGTGACTGTACCTGTGAGTGAAAACATAGATTATGTAGGGACAAAGATGATAAATGTGCAACAAATGGGTGTTAGAGCAATGGGATTATGCATAGTTTTCCTGCATTCAAACTTGTCCTTAATATAGCTTTTATATTCCTCCTCCCCAAAAAAATATCTTTTATATTCCTCTCCCATGGGCCTCAGATTTCTAAGCTGAAATCTGAAACAAATAAATAAGCCTTTCTGAAACAAATAAATCACATTAAAGATACCCAATATGCCTCTACTGATGTTTGACATTTCTCCTGAAACTGGGTCTGGATGACATAATCTGCTCCAATTTTTGGAATAAGGTGGGTGAGGAAAGCTACCTTTTGATTGTCTTTAAATGGTGAGGCATTTAATTGCACGGTTGGCTTCTTTGTTGTGAAGGTATTGCATTCAAGCATTTTCACAATCCTTCACTTGATTTACAGAAGCTGAGAGGTGTGCTTTGGTATTTCCATGGTCTTGCTCCTCCACCATCATGGGATTCTTAATTAAGTCAGTTTTTTAGAGACGTCATTCTCCCTTTACAAAGGTAGATTGCAGAGGCAAGAGCTGGGACTGTGGCAAACTGCCAGTCAAGAATTCAAGCCACAACATACTACAAACCATTCAGATAAGATTCCACCTATCAAGGGCTGTCATTGGACAACATAAAATGTAAACCACATGCCCCAAAATAGCAAATATTGTGGGTGGCCGTGGCACCGGTAGTCAGAAAGATGAATAAATGCAATTAAGAAACCAGGCAAAGAAGTAAACATGCCATGTAGCTTACAAAAGGCCAGCCACATTGTGTTTATTTTAATATTGTTTAACAGTAACACCTAATAAAGAGAGCATCATGATTGTGTGAACTAAATTTTCAGTCATAATGAATGCTACAAACTTAACCTCCCAAGTTTAAATAGGCTACAACGTCTTGGGAAAAATGCAAGAAAAATTATTTGATAAAGGTGACGGTTTTTCACACCTGAAAATAATGTTTTTCTTCCAGCCTATCTTGATCAACAGTCGGCAGCAACACATTGCAGATATAATCTCAAGACCTTGTGGCATGTACTTGTCACTACATGCATAACTTACTATGGACAGAGGATCACGGAGATTTTGAACATAATTTCCCACACGACAGGAGATTAAATAGACCACATTGGAAGAAGGCAAGAAGAAGCTAGGTCTCTGGAGTACCAAAAAGTAAACTTCAGCCAGTTCTGGAAGCATATAAACAGCAGGAAATATACTTGCCGATGGGCTACTTTCTCAAGAGTTCCTGCTTTCTAGAACTCTGGGGAAAGAATGAGTTAGTGGGTAAGAATGTAAGAGGAAAAAGGACCTTCCCTGGAAAGATTTGGGGTGGAAGAAAATCCGTGTCTCCTCATTTATGTATGACTTTCTCCTCCCCCTTTGTGATGCCCCTTTCTTAAAGAATCCGCTCCCCCAGGTTCACTCCATCAGAACCTACTCCTGAGACTGCATTCCTGGCACCTATAGTGAGGTGTTAAGTCAATGTCCTACCTTTCAGTATGTATGTAAATATCAAGCTTTCTATGTTTTTTTTTTTTTTCCAGTGAAGAATTACTGGCTACCAACAAATAAATAAGAGAAGGCATTAGGGTCCAAAAGCACTTTTTAGGTCTCCCAGAAACCATTCTACCCAGCATCCTACAGTACCACCTTGGACCTGCTGTGCCTAGTTTCCTTACGTGTGAAAACAAAAGAACAGTAGAACCTCACTCACGTGACTCTTGCAAAGATGATATGAGTTCACCCTTAGAAAGCCTGACACATTGTAAGTGCTTGATATGTATTTATTATTATTACCATTATTAGTATATGACATAAAAGCCTTTCTGAAACAAATAAATCACATGAAATCATCAACAGTCATCATCATGAATGAAAGCATGTATGGAGCTGGTTTACGATGCGGTGTGGCATCGTGGTTAAGAACACAGGTTTTTAAAGTCGACCACCTGTACCCCAAACCTGGTGTTGCCACATAGCCTTATATGACATGGGCCTCAGATTTCTAAGCTGAAAAGGGGGAAACAATGTCTATTACACAGAATTGCTGTGAAGATTAAACCACCTAAGAACTGTAAGACACTGAACAATGCCTGATATAAAATAAACACCCAATAAATGAGAGCAGGGGGAAAAAGAGTGCTTTTCAACTGAGATTTATCTTCAGAAATTATTTTAAGAATGACTGAGTAGGGATCCCTGGGTGGCACAGCGGTTTGGCGCCTGCCTTTGGCCCAGGGCGCGATCCTGGAGACCCGGGATCGAATCCCACGTCGGGCTCCCGATGCATGGAGCCTGCTTCTCCCTCTGCCTCTCTCTCTCTCTCTCTCTCTGTGACTATCATAAATTAAAAAAAAAAAAAAATTAAAAAAAAAAAAAAAAGACTGAGTGGAAATTTTACTGTTGGAGCTGGAAGGCTACAAATAACCCGTGAGACGTGAGCCAGTGAAGAAATAGGTATCAGAGTCATCTGGTCATAGCTGTGGGAGTCGAATGGACTTCCCAACACCACAACCTTGAATGAGGCACACTTGCCCTACAGTCCTTGGCCAAGCAGTACTGCAGGCCACCTCAAAGATGAGGCCACCTCAAAACTGGCTGAGTTTCACCAGCTCCACTACTTCTTCCAAACACAGTCTTCAGATAAGTCTCTCTTCTTCCCAAGGGGAAGGAAGACTGGGTGAATTTGTGGTATAAGGCTGGAAACTTTTCTTCCTTATTTTTTCTTCATGAAGTGAGGAGTAGAAATGCCGTGCCCTCTATGGGCACTTGCAGATTATAAAAGCTTCCCCCAACATTTGGCCTTAACTAATACATTCATATGTTTCTAGAGCCACATGGTCTATATGGAGAAACTAAGTGAGGCTACCCTCCAGAGTACACTGATAAACATCACTGCTAAGTATAAATATTTCATTTTTTTGTGACAGTTTGTCTTCAAGACGACCAGCTATAATTCCTCCTCTCTCCCATATATGCCATTCCTCCATCTAGAGTTGGAGCTTTTCCTCCACCCTACTGAATCTGGGCTAGCGTATGACTGCTTTGATGGGTAGGATACATCAGAAGCAGTGCTGCTTGGACTCCCAGACTAGGGTGTAAGATACCTTGTAACTTCTGCCTGGTTCTCTGGGGATGCTTGTTCTGGAAGAAGCCAGCTTTCATGAAAGTAAGAATCAAATTGCCCTGAAACCTCTGAGCTATGAGGAAATCCAAGGTAGCCATGTGGAGAGGGAGATGCCCAGCCAGCCCCTAGATGTTCCAATCATCCCACCCCACACATGGGAATGAAGAATCCATCTTAGACATCCTATTCACCCAGTTCTTCAGATGATCCATCCCCAGCTATAAACATTAGGGAAATTTCAAGTGAAAACCACCCAGCCAAGCCCATTCAACTCACAGAACTATGGGAGATCATGAGTAGTATTTGGTGATTTCAAGAAACTAAGTTCTGGGTGTTAGTTATACAGCAACTGATCACCAAATACTTCCTTTAACAGACTGTACCAAATTTCTCACTGAACACGTTTTTTGTTTATTTTTTTTGGATCTCACTCAAATGGCACTTGAACAACCGAGACTAATTTTTTATTTATTCAGGAGACTTTAACATTAAAGATAGGCAGTGCTTGGCATTTGTTGGTGTTATCTGAACAAAACAGCAAAATTTTCCCTCTTCGATCTTCACAAAAGATTGGTTCTTAATCCTCAATTAAAATCCTTTAGAAAAATAAATGAAATTGGGTTCCTTCTACAAGACTAAATGTCACATCTCTAATGCAAATAATAGACTTGAGAACAAAGAAAACGAATATTTACCATGAAACTAATTTTCTATCATTTGATGCCAATTAATATTATAATTGCTTCCTCAGTATCACCAGATCATTCACAGTTTCAGGAAGTAGGAGTATGTTTGGTTACATTTATCTAACTTGTGTAAACTCTGTGATTTGTTATTTCGGAAGAAAATGGAATTTGAAACCAGAAACATTTTTGATGCAATTTTCTATAGATGTACACTTTAAAATCAGGTAAGTTAGTTAAGCTAGCCATGCAAATGAGTCTCTACGCACAAGCTTGATGTTCACAAGAGGTTGGAAAGATAACCAAAAATATAACCAGGTAGTAATTTATTCACTTTTCCTTGCTTCTGAAAACCCCTTTATAGATTTAATGGAATTTTTTTGTGAAATGCATTCTCTTAATAAATGGCTATGATGTGGATTTATATAGAGAAGGACCAAAAAAAAAAAAAAAAAAAAAGAAGAAGAAGGACATCACATGTTTTCCTGCTAGGGTCATTTTTCTAAAGTTTGAAGATATTCTGTCTACAAGTTCTGTACTTATTTCCCTGGCCTAGGAAACCAAGGTACCTGGGACTTGGCAATCTTTCAACTTCTTTGCTCAGAGTTAACCTCTTTACGTCTCTGAGCTTCTGTTTACCCTCTTAGGCAAAAAAAAAAAAAAAAAAAAAAAAGGAAGGAAAGAAGAAAGGAAGGAAGGGAGGGGGGAGGGAGAGAGAGAGAGAGAAAGGAAGAAAAACAGAAAAGAAAACCAGGATGTGTGGGATTTAGGAATTAGGCACATGAACTCATGCATGTAAAACTGACCAACTTAAACTCTGATTTTAATAGCAAATGATACATACATAAGAACACACAAAGAGAAGAACTCTTCAATTCCCAAAAGCCTAGACCACTTGGTTTAGCACTTCAAATACCACTGGAAGCAGCTTATGTTAACTCTTACAGACAACAAGTAAATTGTCGTATTGGTATAACTTCTACTCAAGAGAATCTTGCCAGGATCAGATCTGTCTTCAGAGCTGATGTTGGTATCTCTCTTCCAGAATGCATTTCCTTTGTTTTAAACAGTTCTGTCCTCAGTCTCATTCCAGACCATCTCAACTCACTATCCAACCAAACACAGAAGGTAGAGCTGCCCTGTCTTGGTCACAGCAGCAGATAAAGTGACTAGGACAAGTGTATGAGAGCTTCCTCACTTTGGACCTTTTATTATAAATGGAAAATGTGTGCTTTAAAAATTTTATTTATCTATCTATCATCTATCTATCTATCTATCTATCACTTTGGACCTTTTATTATAAATGGAAAATGTGTGCTTTAAAAATTTTATTTATCTATCTATCATCTATCTTTGCCTTCACTCTGAGCGTGTTATTGAGTTTTGAGATAAAAGATATTGAGCACTGATGGAGTAACTGACATATCAGACTTTGGTGAGGATCCATGAGTCACTGTCATTGGTCCTGAAGGACTGTAGTTGGTTGGTTTTCCTAGCTCTTAAACATTCAGGACTGCTGTCAGACCTCTCCCAAGAATTCAGAATCATAGAAAGATTAGGTGACGAGGCAGGGAGATAGGAAGCGTATAAAGGAGGAAGTGTAGACTGGAATGTCGAAGAGGTCATCTCTAAGAGATTGATCTCCAAAGATATCAAAAGAAATTATCACTGTTACCAAAAATAGTACCTAATCATAGCCTGAGAGAATTGAATTTGAATTTTAAAAATCAGTATTCTGAGCAAGTCTAAATCCAACAAATATTGACATGAACATGTAAGTTCCTACAGGAAAGTAAATATGACCCAAGCCAGGTAGACATGATATTGATGGTGGGAGCAGCCCAAAATGATCATAGTTTTCTTTGCTTTTATTCTCTACATTGATGGAAAATTGGTGATTTTTTTAGTTCAATAACGAAATCAATAGAACCGTTACTTAAATCTCACAATTTAAATGGCCAATTTATATTCTTCGGAAAATACAATCATATTTTCATACAGTTATATTTTTTCTTGTTATGGAAAGTTGCAAGGGGACATATCTCAACCTTTCTCCAGTGCTCTGTGAATGTTGTTGTCTCTAATGATTTTTCTCTAATTTCTCTGAGGAGCCCTTATAACATCTAGGCTTTATCTTATATTGACTTTGAGCAAATGGAATTCAGAAGGCAAAACAAAATATAGAGTCATCAGAAATTTGAAATCTTATAAAAGCCTGTGGTGGATAATTAAAATGGAAGCTATTTTGACTGTCACTGAAAATAACAGTTGAGTCCCACACTGACATGGGTAGTACAAAAAGCCCTTGGCAATTGTGGATTTAACATTCATGGCTTTGAGTGTTCTTAAATGATCCTGAAAGCCCATAACACGTAGTAATTTGTAATTTTGCTGGGGCATGAATCTGAACTGCCCACACTGGAAAGCAGGCGTGAGTCATTGAACTAGATATCATGACTTTATCATCTACTTGTTTTCTTCTAAGAGTTTTATGGTTTGGAAGGTTTGCAAAGGTCTCAGGGACTTCCTTACCAACATTTTCATATCTAAGGTAATGTTTAAAGAAAAATAGTAAAGGGGTAAAGGGGACAAATACATAGACACTGTTGAAGTAATAGAATTCCAGTATATAACACCAAAATGTTGTGAAATCTCAGTGAATACTTATTTTATTGATTTCTTAGTAACTGGAATAATGTATGTTAAGCATCTGACACATGGTGGAGTGTTCTTTACGTGTTCCTTTCTTTGCTTCATGTGTGTCACTGAAACATTTATATAGTAGCTTCTACTTATGGAGAACTTCTTTTAAATTAGATAAAGGAAAAAATATCAGAGGCCATCACTGTTGTGTGTTTTTTTTTTTTTCAGGATCTGAACAATGTTTAGTACAAAATCTGCTTAAGCTAAGGAGTCTCTGTTATAAAGCCCACACTTCAGTTAGCAGTCTATATTTATGTGCAGCGACAGAGGCATTGTTTATACATTCTCTTAATCTGTAGCCTCACAGTGTGACAGGATTAGGAATCTGGGCCCATATGCAGATGTTAGGGTGTGTGGCAAAATTGAGACACTTCAATAAATTTGCTTTTGAAGATTAGAAATGGGAGCTTGATACACCCATTTGGCTTTTCTCGGTGTCTGAACACAGAACCTCAGTAATCCTTCTGATGGAAATCTCATTAACGTGTGTTTCAGATCACATTATATTTATACACGTATCATGTCTGCTTAAAAATCACATAAGGCTTGTTTTTCATTAAGATGGTCTTTTTTAAATGAGTGAATATTTCAACAGATGACACCAAAATAACTTCTCTCGGATTCGGTGATTTACATATTTTACAGATATTCAAATGAAAGATGATCCAAAATGCAGCCATCATTGTTCCAAAGCTCGGAAAGCTGAGTGTCATTTGATGCATTCTTGGAACAGATTGTTATAATGAGAGGAACCTAAGATTTTATCTTTCTGTTTAAATATTTTGTGGGGGGAGAGAGTATATGTAATAACATCCTCCCCCCCCCCCCCCCAATCTGGGTTTCTCAAGTACTGCATTCTCATAGGAGTGACAAACAACAGAAATCAACCAATTGTTTGGTCATCAAAAATATGAATATGGTAATTCACGCCAACAGGAATACTGAGCTACCTTCCCTTCAATCAAAATAATGAGAAAGCAGCTATAGATTTGCATGAGAATAGAAATGTAGAGGGGCATTACAGTTTTCCAATTGTGATCTGCTCTTCCACCACGACCTGCACCCCCCCTTAACTGCCCTAAGGTTTGCAAACTGCTTCAGCAACCATCAGCCAAGAAATGTACATGTCATCTGCAAATCACAGATCTTGACTCGAGTGATTGCACAGGGAGAAGTGCTGAAGGGTTCATAGTGGCCAGGACAAGACTTAAAAGTGATGCGAAATAGGGAGCAAAGAGGGCTGCAATTGCCTTGGAGCCTCAAACAGACTGAGCTTCAATGCCATAGAAAAAATCACCAGCTTCTCCATCATTTCTTTAAAGGTCAAAATTTTTGTAGGTGGACTGGGAGAGCAGCGGATTGCAGATGCGTTTAACAGCAGGATATTTTCCGCTGCCATGACCAGTTAAGGAAGATTTTCAAAAACACATCTGCTGGTAAACAGTTTGGCCCTACTCTGGGTCATCTGCCTTTTCTGGTCTCCCTGCTGCATGGATTCTTACCTGGGTAGAGTCCCAAACCTCACATCAGTCAAAGCTAGGCTTTCAGTACAGTCCATTACGTTTTTTAGAGAGGTACCTCAGTGGCTTTCAGGGAGGTTTTATGATGTGGGGCTGCCTCTTCCCAAATGCATGAAGCACACACATGAGGCATACAGGCACAGAGCATGGACTCGCACCATTTCCTCTTCATGCTGCTGCTCAGCAGACGGGCGCCAGTGCCCGCCCCTCACTGCCAACCATCCGGTGTGAGCCAACCAAACTCAGTCGCTCTATCCATGGAGTTCCTCAAAAGAACCTGAGGTGGCCGGCTCTTTGGGTGTCACTTAGAGAGGTCACCCAATGCTCTACCATGTTACACTCAACTGTTGGCTACTATCAACAAAGAAGCCATTTGGCCAACTCAGACTGAGTGGTGGAAAATCTTTCATCTCTGCTTATATTTGCACCCTGGTCTGTGGGGGTGCATTTCAACAATGATAAAGGCCCAGGAGCTCCTTCGACTAATGACAACCATCTCACAGGTTCCCAGTGGAGAACACATCTCCAGGTGGGAATGTAGGAAGATAAGGACCCAGTATAACTGAATTCCCCAAGTTTTTCCTCTGAGCCCAAAACATGCTGGAAACCACACACTTGCTCCATCCCAAATATCTTGGGTTAGAACGAGATCCCAGGGCCAGATTACACCTTATTTGACCCTCCTGCCTGCAGCAACTGGTGACCCATCAGCACATGTGGATAAATATGGCCATAAGTGGTACCCTGGGAAGAAGGTATGTGGTGAAAGCCTACCATTTAAATCTTTTAAATAGAAGTATTGGGAACTGTTGTAGGGTGGACATCTTATGCCCCTTCCAAGGTGGTGGTGGTGGTGGTGGTGGTGGTGGTGGTGGTGTGGAATTAGGACCGTTAGCCTCCCTGGCCTGATAGCATTTGTTTGGAACATGTGAGACCCTGAGCATCTCCAGGAGGCTCTGTGCCCAGACAGGTTACACTAAATACTCCGTCAGGCCAACCTGAATGCATGGCTACATGAATATTATGAACAATATCTTTAAGACGATTGTTAGTGGTAAGCCAAGAAATAATAGAAATTAACATTAATCCCTTTTATAGGTTCCTATGTGATCCTTTCCAAAGTTCCCCTAAGGAGAATAGTGGCTAAGAAGGGTACACATGTGGTTGTATAACCTTAGTCAAGTTACTTCAGCTTTCTGCACCTCGGTCCCTCATCTCCAAGGAAGGAATAATAGCATGTCCCCACAGGGATGCTGTGGGAATTAAATGAAGATATATGAAAAGTGCTTAGAACAGTGCCTGGCACAGAGTAAGTTTCAGTAAAGAGTTCAATTTAGGGGTGCCTGGGTGGCTCAATCCATTAAGCGTCTAAGATGCTTTGGCTCAGGTCATGATCTCAGGGTCCTGGGATCAAGCCCTGCATAGGGATTCCCTCCCTACTCAGCGAGGAGTCTGCTTCTCCCTCCCCCTCCTCCCCCCTGCTCATGCTCTGTCTCTCTCTCAAGTAAGTACATAAAATCTTAAAAAAAAAAAAAAAGTTCAATTTAAAAGATTGCTGTTGTCATTGTTATTTTACCTTTTCAACATTTTATCCGCCATCCTTCCCTGTAGTCTGGCATGAGTAAAGATCACAGCCAGGAGTAGAGGGGGAATAGCAGGAGGCTCCATGTTTTTCACTGGGGCCAGATCAACAGGGAATCACATGGGTTTCATTCATGTGCGAGGGTTGCTGTACTTTCTGCTCTAGTTTTTCAGCACTCATAACCCACCTTCTCTCTTCACACGCATCCAGATCTTTCTTAGGAACCAAAAAAAAAAAAAATCCTTTCTAGAATTTTCAGATGTCAGTGTAGACATGAGAATGAGTAAAGCCAGAGCATATTGACATAAGAACTAGCGTGGGCCAGGGAAGACAAGGTGGCACGGTAGTGTTCAGGGTCCCAGGACTTCAGCTCACACCAGGAACTGTGATCTTGTGAATGAGAATACAATCAAGGGGAGGGAGGAATTCAGTTTGGAATCACTAATCCATTCATGCCACTTTCTTAGCCCTTAATCATTAAGGGATCCAAGCAAAAATGCTTTCATCCATCCTGTGAGATGCAGAGTGGCACGCTGCTTTTGCCAGGCCTACCTCTGCCTGCTGCTTTAAAAATGCCCAGAGCCCAAATCTGGGAGGAAATCAAGTAGTAGTTTATGCTAAAATGCTAAAGCCATTTGAAAGCAAATGCATATAATAGAAAGAATTTAAGCAGCTGGTGGATGTCATTACATTCACTTCTCAAGGAGGCCTGTCTTCTGGTGACACCAATCAAAGAACTGGGTCATCTCTCAACAGTAATTTTCTTGGAGGCCATGAAATTCTTGCATTGATTTTATCCCCCTTTGGCTGAACATGCTCTGAGAACAGCCAAGCTGGTGAGGACTCAGGCAGCCCATGGGGCTGTCATCAACTCCATCTGAAGGGTTTATATCCTTAATGGGATCAGAGGTCTTATCGGTGATTCTTCGTAAGTGCAACAGAGAAACTATCTTTCTCTCACCACTGATTCCACACCTGACAATTCTCCTATTTATCAGTTAACAATTATTGTCTGAAAGCAAGCCAATTACAAAGAGGAATTTATGAAGTTCTTAGCAACTAAGAGGAAGCCTGATGGAATCTATCCATACTGTTCAGAAAACGGAAATGTGAACTGTCTGAAGACTGACTTCACATATATTAGCACCACATCATAGTACAAATCATTAGGATATTAATTCTTGTGTTCCTGTGTGTACCCACCAAGTTACAACTATGTATAGGAGGAAACAAAAGCATACAGCTACTGTAGAAGATGGCATGAATCGTACCCCCCTCCCCCATCCTCTCCTCCATGAGTCCCCAGGAAGAGTTGGCAATGCTCTCCTCACTCTCCTCAAATCTGTGATAGGGCTCAGAATTTATTCTGGTGTTATTTATCTCTTTACTATGGCTCCTGCCCTTCAGCCATGGAAAAGAGGGAACTATTTTAATAATCCTTTGTGAGAAATGTCTGATGTCCTGTATCTGTCCCTCATTCTGGACACTGCACAACCGGGCAGAGCCTAACAGCATCCTGCCTCTGAGGCTACACTGTTTCTGTCCTGGATTTCCTTGCCACCAGAGACTAGGGCAGTGGCTGGAAACCGCTCAGATTCCAGGACATGCTGGAGAAGTCAATAATCCCTGGGGGCAACTCTTGACCAATGGTGTGTGAGGGCCAATGAATAACTCAGCTCACTAACAATTTTCAGGCCCACACATGAGGTTTCCTAGGCTGTCTCAGAGAGGAAGGAGCCCCAGTCTCTCAGAGTGGTAGTCAGCTCATTAGCACACCCTGGACTGGTCTACCCTGTTTCACTTTTCTCTGTCCCTTACTTTATTTCTGGCACTACTGCTCTAAAACAAAAACACCTGCATACATGCCTCGGTCACAGGATCTGCTCTTTGGGGAAACACAGGCAGGATCCAAGCCATGATGTAACTAAACCGTCCATCACACCTATTGAAACGAGCACTTTGACTAGCTTTAGGATTGATCATCATGAGAAATAGAATGATGTAATGCTTTAGTCTATAGCCTCATAAAATACAGGGAATAAAAGATTCCATAATTAAGTCTATAAAATGAACCATTTCACAAAACTTTAACTGTCCTTTAGTAATTTATATTTTAAATTATAGGACTGGATTGCCACAAAAATCAGGCCAATGAAACATGTTTTCCTAAGTACTTACCAATAAAAGTGAATGGATAGCTATTTCCCAAGAAAGAACAGACTCAAATTGTTACTTTATCCCATGGGACAGAAATAGCCTCATCCAGGCTAAAGTAAAAGCCACACTGACTTTGTCTAGGTTTTTCTACCCTAGTTCCCCTTTAATGATATTCATCACATTTGAGATTATTTGCTTAATTCCTGTCTATTCAGCTGTTTCATTTAAAAAACATATCTTTAGCCCATCGCTTTCCATCTGGCACACAGTGGGTCCTCAAGGAGTGTTTATTGGATTTAACTGTGCAGAATATAAAATTCCTGAGAAAATCCATGTCACTCACGTGATGACTCAGAGATCAGCACATACAGTATCAGTCATTTGTATTCATGTTACTTAAGGAAACCTCTGGCTGAATCTGTCCACAAGCCCCTTCTACAGTGGAGACAGCAAACGTTCTGAGTCGTCAGGAGAGAACAAGAACAAAGGAAACTGATTTTCCTTACATCTAACAGGACCTCTTTCTGGCAGACACTCAGTCTCTCTTTACCGCTAGAAAAATTAAAACAATATTAGGTCTTGGGTTCCTGAAGTCAAAGAGCAAAGTCGGTCAAGCAGCCAATGGACCTAAGGAGATCTTACAACTCAGAGTTTGTTGTCAACTTGGGTTTCAAAAACCTTAAGACAAAGATATTTGTCAATAATCTTTAATGGAGTTTAAAATACTGCCCAAAAGTTGTTTGTGTTCAAATAAAATTTTTCCTGCTAAATTGTCTGTGGAATCAGTCTACCCTTCATGGAAAAAGAGAAAAAGTGGAACCTCCTTATAGAAACTCTTTGTCTCCTTTTCTTTCTTCTCTAGATTAACTCCCTTCATCTTGAAAACTCATATAACACATATCCTTCCTTGATGGTGTGACCACACTGGGCTCCTTTAGCTCTTTTCATGTTCATTGCATCTTCTTCTCTTTCTCTTGCTGGGAAATCACCTCTAAAACCACGGCTTTAGTAACACTACTGATAAGTAAACTGGATCATTAGTCTCAGAGTTGAACATGGTAGAGGAAGTGACACATGTCCAAAGACTCCAGCTTTTGTCTTTGCTCTCTTATTAACTGGCTCCATGGCCTTGAGCAGGTAATACACATTTTGAGCTTAGCTTTGCTCTACAGCAAAATAGGAGGAAAGGGGATTGGTTTCTAGTATGCTTTGCAGCTTTAACATCTGTGAATATTTTCAGAGGAATCTTGGTAGATGTTTTGTTTTGTAAATCGTACTGTGTCTGTCAGGTATTAATTGCTATGCTTAGTTTGGTGACACTAGTGACTGTCTTTATCATCAATGATCAGTATTTTGCAAGTCAGGGTACTTCCAGCAAGTTGATGACTTTACCCCTTCAATTTCAAATAGCAGGTGTTCTGAATTGGTGTTGGTCTGTCTGAAAAGAAAATCTAGATGAAGTCTGAAACTTGCAAGGGTCTAGGATCACCTCTTGCAGAGGTGGCTTGCAGAAGGTTCAGTTCATAGCTTGTACTCGCCTTTCCTCTTAGCCCTTTCCCCTGGGCAGGGAATAGAAACAAAAATCTTATCTTTGTCTCTATACTAGAACTGCACTGTAGCCATTTAGTAATAGCTTGTAAAAGCTACTAACAAGATAAAGGCAGAGGGATGCTGGTGCCATCGTCTGTGAGTCATGGAATATATTTTGAAGTATCAGAGAAGAGGTAAAAGTTAGAATAAGGCGGATAAAATAAATCCTCCAAATCATAATGACATGCCACTAAATCCCAGTATGCATCTTAGAAATGATCACAATGACGTGGTCTGCGATTTAAGAATATGTGTCATATTGTAAGTGGACCATGCCAAATCACATAATGACCTCACTTTTTTCCCTAAATAATGACCATAACATAGGAAGGCATCTATATTGTGATTCTGCAAATTGTCCAGAAGATGGAGATACTGAGGCCACAATATTTCAGTCTCAGGAATTCAGAAAGAAGTTAATTAGATATTTGGGGGCACTTCCTCTCATGAGAGAACCATGATTTGCCTTTTATTAAAATATTCATTTTAAAGAAATTCAAAGCTGTTCATCATAAACCAGGATTTTTAAAATATTCACTTGATAGTTATAAAAGAATAATAATTTGAATAATCTTTCCTCCTTAAAGACATACAGTTGATCCTTTAGGGTACACATGTGTGTCTGTGTGTTGCCAACTTAAGCTCCAAGGCATTACGTCCTGACCTAAGTACCATTAATAATAGTATTTACTCAATTAATCAATTAACTTTATTATTAATGTATATCAATTATTAATGTGTTATTAATTACATTGTTAATATATCAATTAATAATGTGCTGTCTAAGAAGTGAAAAACTTCACAAATGACTCAAAAACCAAGCAGATCAAAAGGGAGACGTTTTCTAGAATTGCCTTCAAGACTATAAAAATGGTTCATTTCAGGAATGCATTGTCCATCTGATGGGTGATCACATCAATCCATTTTTACATTACAGCAATTCTAAATCTTCTGAGCCATAAATCCCTATGCCATTAATTAAGTTATTCTGGTATGTTTCACTAAACCTTATCTGTTTTTTTCCACTATCGATGATAAATACTCTTTAACGGTTATTTTTATAGCATATGTCAGACACAGATGATATAAAGGAAATGTAATAAATTCTTCAGTACTTGCCACTAGGCTTAAAAAATAACACACCACAACTCCAATTGAAGAACCTCTGTGTACCCTTCCTCATTCCATTCCCTTCCTCCTTCATACCGTCAAACACTCTTCCTGTTCATATTTATACACCCTTACTACCTGTGAATGTATCTCTAAAATATATACTGCTGGTTTAGGTGTTCCAAAACTTTATACAAATGGCATCACACTCATATGTGTCACCAACTTACTTTTATTAGTTTAATATTATGTGTTTGAGATTTATTCATATTGATATATGTCATTTTTGTTTATTCATTTAAGCTGCCAGATAGTATAAATTTACCTCAATCTATTTACTCTTTCTGTGAATATTAGGATTTGTTCTAATTTTCACTCTTACAAGCAATACTACAGTGAATATTCTTATTTTTGTGACTTTTGTAAGTTTCCTAGGGTATGCAGCTAGGAAAAGAAAACCTAGAACACTGAGTTGATATATTCAACTATATTAGTATTACCAAATTGCCCTCTGAAGTGTAAATTACCTTGATTTATACTCCCACCAGCAGTATATAGTCCCCACTGCCCCATCTTCTCTCATCACTTGGTAGGTCCAACATTTTCATATTTGCCACTCTCATAAATGTGAAGTGACATTTTACTGGTTATTAATTTGCATCTATCTCTTTAGCTCTTATCTTTATGAGAATACAGATTCAAGCATAAGATATTCTAGAAATTTTGTCTCCACTATCCCACTCCTTCCTTTCATTCTGTTGGGAAACTCTGAGAACTTATCAGGGGACACTTCTGATGTTTCCTTCCATGCGGAGGTATGACAGTTATGACCTCTCCTCCTCAGTATTAAGTCAGAAACTGTGAAGGGTCTGAGATTTTACCCTACTTGGAAGCTAACAAGTTAGAATGCCATAGTTTTATATACATAAAATGACAGAAGACACAAGACCCCTGGGTCAGAGAAACAGACCATTTATTACTCACAGCACGACTCCTGTCTAACAGAATTACTCGGTAAGTCACATACACTAGACTGTACACTAAGCTGCCCACCATCGCCTCTTGTTCCTTCATACTTAGGATAAATTTCAACCTTATTACTAGTACTACAATCTTTATTTGCTTTCTGAGACAATTGGGAGAAATACACTATGGTGAATTTGTCCCTTTTTATTTCTGAGAGCCATGCATACTATGCCAAAAAATTTCTGTTGGTATTTATAGTCACTTGTTTTTAGTTTAGTCAATTACATGCTCACCATTATGGCAAGTTCTGGCCAAACACAGTTTGGTTTACTTTGGAACACCAATTCCATCACTTTATATCTGGGTGGCTTTCAGCAAGTTTCTTAATATCTCTGAGATTCAATGACTCCCTCTGTAAAATAGTAGTAATAGTGCTTGTATCAAAGAGTTGACAGGCTTAGATGAGTTAGAGCAAGTAAAGCACCTGATACATAATACACACCTTGGTGTTAACAGCTATTATTATTCTAAAAGTCAACGTCCTTTGGTAGAAAGTCATTCCTTTCCCTGAATTTAGCAACAATCTTTGTTCTGGTGTCATTCCATAATTATTGCTCCCAGAGATATTTCAGATTAGGCAGATAATAGCCATTGCCATTATTGAGTATCTATATAGTAGGTTTTTTTTTTTTAAGGTAGAAATTATGCTACCCATTTTACAGATGAGGATTACAGGAAACTTGCCTACAGTCATATCAGCCAGTAAATGTCAGATCCAGTATTTGAACCCATGTCTGTTTACCTCCTGTTTATCTCCTAAACCTGGGCTCTGGTTCATTTATCAACAACAAGTAGGACGTATACATTCTAACAAAGGATCCAGATACTAGAGTTCTTGACTCATTTTGCTTAGCCATGAATATGAATGTAACAGGAAATACATATCCCAGGTTTGGGGTAGAAATTGTGCCCAATTCTCTTGTGGTCTTCATTACCAAAGACATCTATGTCTACCAAACACACACAAAATGTTCAAACTCCTTACATAGGTTGGTAATTAGCAAGGCCTCTCAAGAAAATGAAATATCCAAAAATCAGTTATGTTTCTCAGATATTTCCTTTTATCTCACTTAGCTGAAAGTATTTTGGAAACCTAGCAACAATTATAAAGAAGATTTTCTGCCACAGGCCAGAGACACTGGAACTTGGGCAATTTACAACCAACTTACTTTTTATACTTTTCATTTGTTGTGATCCTTCTGCTAAGCCGTAAAATGAGTCAGAGCTATACGGAAGTATCAGAAGTTTTAGTGTTTTCAGAATCAAATGGAAGGTTTTATCTGATCTGAGCAATTCTTTAACTATGTTAACATGGAAATACAGCATCAATGGTGGTGGCTTAGATATAAAGAAGCATACTTATGATTGAATGGCATGTTTAACTTCTGTCTTTTTATAATCTAAAGACTTATCTGAAGTTATACAATAAGAAAAATCAATGTTTAAACTCTAAAGGACTATTATGTTCAAAAATCTCCTCCCCAAAGTCCTTCATTTTCCCCTGGGTCACTATTTTAATATGTGATTAAAGCACTATAATGCCATAAGTGATGATGTGAGATTTCCTGTGAGATTAGTCACCGACAGTTAGCTTCCTGTCCTTTGCTTCTAGGTTGAACAGAACCTTGCAGTATCACCCTATCTCTGTCGGTCTGCTCCTGTTGATATTTAGAGTTCCTTTCAAAATAAATAATTTTAAGAACCTATCTGGGTCATCACCCATTCTTTACTTTTTCTTTTTTCAAAAATCATCTTTCTCTTTGCTGCTCAGATTATTTTGCCAGGAAATTCCAAACAAATGCTTAGAAATAGAAGCACCCTGAGAACAGCATACTTAGTCAAAAACCAACCTGGAATACCTATGAATCATTAGGAGGTAACCCATCTCCCTAGCTATTTCAGGTATGAATGAAGACTAAAGTAATTATTTTTTTTCACTTTAGGCAGACTCTTAGATTTAACTTTTAATTATTACCTGCTAGGAATGACTACCCCTATCCAATTCACTTAAGCAGATGTAGCTATAACCGCAAAAACACTGTCGACTGGTGTCCTCCAGAGACCTGTTCATTACCTGTCATTAAATGTTTTAAAAGTTTGCATAATTGATCCAGCCAATAAGTCATCATTGATTTATGGGGTTCTGTGCTGAAGAGTTGCTCTTTAAAAATTCATAACACTGGTATGTGTCTTTACAATCCATTAGCTGTTTACGTACCCACAGTCTTAGCATTGATTGACCTTGGACTGAGATTCTCATGGACTTCTTTTTCTTGCAACTCCTCAGTATAGAAAAGCAATACTTCAGCCTTCTCCCTTGACAGCTATACTTTGATTTTTTTTCCCCTCCATCAAAATAGAAACTTTACTTGAAATGATGAATAAATAAAGCATATTCCATAAACAGCTCTACACTATTATTTAAGCTTATGGGTTGCATTGTGTGAAGCTCCTTTCCCCACCATCAGATTCAAGTGTGTAAATGTTCTAAAAGGCTTTGAAAGTTTTATGATGATTTCAGGGGATGGAGGAGTAATAGCTGAAGAGTGAAGCTATTAGTTTTAATATTTATATTGAGTGCTCTGAAACATTAATGTGACAAGATGTAAGATCAGTGCAGTGGGATATATTTACTTCACAACCATGGCCACGTGACAAAAAAAAAGTATGTGTGTGTGTGTGAGTGTGTTTATGGTGTGCATGGGTGTTTATTTTCTAAAATTATAGGACAAGGTTCAAATGTTGTCTGCAGGTTATTATTTTTTCCCTTCCACAACATTTAAAGCTCCAATTGACAAACACATTAGCTTTCTTGAACTTAAGCTATTTTTAGGAAGCAGGAATGGACTGCCAGACTAAAGTTGACACATGAATCTGTTAATCTGTGTGGGTCTGTGTTCAAATAGTACTCCAACCCTGTCATGGTGAATACCACCCACCAGATGGTTAACAGTTTGTCCTGCCTTCACTCCCAACTGTGTCTTAGGGAAATACAAAGAATGATGATTATTAATCTGGATTGAGAATATCTTTATATGAGAGCTGTTCTTAGTGACTTCATTCAGAGAAGAAATGTGGCAAGAATTTCTGAGCTCTGGACTCTAAGATTCTGGTTCGGTCTCACCTTCACCCCGAAAGGATAAGCTGTGTGATAAGCTGTGTGACCTTGTGCATGTGGCTTTACATTTTTAAGTTTGGTTATTGATTTTTAAAATGAGCATGATACTTGTAAAAATTCACATACTTCTTGTAATATTTAATACAATAATCCCTATAAAGACCTGGCACAGTAAGTATTCTCTATTATAATTACCACAATCAAATGAACAAATATTTTTAAAAGGCCTGTAGTATACAAGGCACTGAATTTGCACCAATTACTGGATTTTTAAAGTATAGTATATGGTTGTCATTCTCAAGGTATTTACAATCTATTTAGAAAACAAAAACATCTGCCCAGTTAAATCCAAACAAGGGCAAAGGTGTTATTTCAGAAATGGAGAAGACTAAAAGACCTATAACTTCCAGCTCTGCCATGATCTGCCTGACAACACTAAGCTTGTGACTTAATCTCTTCAGGGCTCAATTTCCCCACATGCAAATTAGGGATAGTAATACTTTACCTCACATAGTTGCTATGAAGATTACAGAAAATAATGTTAATAATGCTTGTAGTGACAAACAACCCAGTTAAAAAATGGGCAGAATACATGAACAGACATGTGTCTCCAAAGAAGACATACAGATAGCCAATAGACACGTGAAGAGATGTTCAACATCACTCATCAGCAGGGAAATGCAAATCAAAACTACAATGAAATATCACCTTACACCTCTCAGAATGGCTAAAATCAAAATTACAAGAAACAACAAGTGTTGGCGAGGATGTGGAGAAAAAGGAACCCTCATGCAATGGTGGTGGGAATGCAAACCTGTGCTGCCACTGCAGGAAACAGTATGGAGGGTCCTCAAAAAATGAAAAATAGAAAAAATAATTAAAATGAAATTACCATGTGATCCAGTAATTCCACTACTGGGTATTTCTCAAAGAATATGAAAACACTAATTTGAAAAGATATATGTACCCCTATATTTATTCCAGCATTATTTACAATAGCTAAATTACAAAAACAGCCCAGTGTCCAATAAAAGATCACACACACACACACACACACACACAGACACACACACACATATATACACACAATGGAATATTATTCAGCCATAAAATAGAATGAAACGTTGCCATTTGCAGCAACATGGTTGGGTCTAGAGAGTAAAATGGTAAGTGAAATAAGTCAGAGAAAGACAAATACCATATGATTTTGCTCATATATGAAATTTAAGAAACCAAATCAAAAAGAGAGAGAGAGAGAGACTAGCCAAAAAATAGACTTAAATATAGAGAACAGGTGGTTAGCAGAGGGGAGGTAGGTGGAGGGATGGGTACAATAGAGGAAGGAGATTAAGAGTACACTTGTGATGAGCACTGAATAATGTAGAGAACTGTTGAATCACTATACTATGTACCTGAAACTAACATAACACTGGGATTACATCCACTGGAATTAAAACTAAAAATTAAGTTTAAACAATGTATGTGGTAAACACTTAAGTACTAAAAATGTACTATGTTCAGATTATCCCAGGTTAGGGGAATTTAACAAATCTGAACAAACACATGAGCTACTAGCTACTGTTGGATGTCCACAGCAAGGAAGACGTTCATTATGCAATAAGTAAGACAGGGAATAGGTAATGGTAAGGATTAGTGGTGGCGCACCTTGCTTTCTGCTAGGTGATCATGGCAGGGTGGGACTGGACAGGACATTTAAAGATAGTTTCAACATTAGCTGGCAATGAAGAGTACTAAAACATGAAGGTATTCAAATTGGGTGAGAAATATGAACAAAGAGCACAAGAAAGAGAGCCATGGAGCATGGGGAGGGTGGAAGTGTGGTGTGGGCATGGCCCGAATGCCAAACTGTGAGAGACGTAGAAAGGTGAGCTGGAGAAGGTGGGAGGACCTCCCTTGGGTGCTCAGCTGAAGACTTCTTGTCATCTGATTCTGCAGCCAGTTGTTTCTTTCCTCTTTTTTTTCTTTGAAGCAGTATAGCATTTTATTACAATTAACTTTCATTTTTTAATCTAAACTATATGCCTTAAACTATAGTTTAAGGCAGCAGTTCTTAACCTTGGGTATGTGTCTGTACCACTTGAGAGCTTTTAAAACTCCAACACAGGTCTCACCCCAGACTGACCAAATCAGAATCTCTCGGGGTGCCACTCAGACGTCAGCACTTTTAAAGCTCCCAGGTGATTCTGGTGCACTGATTTGGGAGCTACCAGTTTAAAGTATCCGTTTTCAGGTGCTTGGGTGGCTCAGTCAGTTGAGTGTTGGACTCTTGGCTTCAGCTCAGGTCATGACCTCAGGGCCATGGGATTGAGCCCCATATTAGGCTCCAAACTCACTATTGAGATCTCTCTTTCCTCTCCCTCTACCCCTCCCTTCACTCCCACGTGCACACTCTCTCTCAAATAAATAATTTTTAAAAAAAAGTAAAGTACCCATTCTTACTAAATAAAAAAGGGCTATTCCTCTGCTTCACCTCATGAATCCCCTTAGCCTGGTACAGATTTCCTTGACTTCTGATGGGGTTATGATAAGCCAATCACATGTTGATAATATCATAAATCAAAAATGCATTTAATATACCTAATCTATCTTAAATGTGCTCAGGACATTTAAAGTAGCCTACAGTTGGGCAAAATCATTTCCTACAAAGCCCATTTTATACTAAAGTGCTGAATATCTCATATAATTTATTAAATACTGTATTGAAAATGAAAAAACAGAATGGTTGTGTGGGTACAGAATGGTTGTCAGTGTATTGGTTGTGTGCCCTCGTGGTCACATGGCTGACTGGGAGCTGTGGGTCCTGCCCCTGCCCAGCAACACAAGAGAGGATTGTATATCTATCACTGGCCCAGGGAAAAATCAACATTCACAGTGTGAATTATGGTTTCTACTGAATACATATAATCATATTCACACCATTGCCAAGTTGAAAACTTCTAAGTAGAAACATTGTAAGTCTGGGACTACATTCTAAAGGCCATAACTTCTATCTTCTGTTTTCCATATATTAGTATATTTCTTTTATGTTGGAGGCTTTCCTCAGAGGTGTGGGAATCTTTGACCCTCTGTTCATGTTTAAGAATGAGGTAGTGAAAAGATTATGGAAAATTGCTTTGCGTGGATTTTGCATGGATTAAGGAAAATTCTTTTGCATCTGTTGAGCTTTCCTGTAGGTAAGTGAACGGTGAGGTGAATTTTTAGTTGAAGTTTCCTCAAATGTCAACATCCATAGGCCTTTTCTCTAGGATTTTTCAGTCTTAAGAGAAGACTCCTCTGGACTCCTGCCTGGGTACTGTATGTGACTGAGTTCATCTATTCTCTGAGCTGGGCAGGGAAAGGATGCCAAAGTCCCTAGTAGTCAACATGCAAATTATCATTTAATATCCCTGGTTTTTGTCTCTGCCTCTTATCCTTTGCCCTCTGCATGTCCACATTCCCTAAACCTGAGCCTCCCTGAAAAACTGGTTCAGTTTTTTCAGAGATTAAATTTCTGCTCTCTGTGGTGAATATGGGGTAGGGAGAGTGAACTGTGGGAGGTAGGAGAGAATGGAGACAAGTAGACTCCTGGCTGTTCTGGATTGGATAGTGGGCCTGGAGTCCAAATGTTCCATATCCTAACTTTCCTCCAATACCCTGATTTCCTCATCACATAATACGGTACCCAATTTTTTTGGTGGGATGTTGTTGGGTGAATCTGTTCATATTTTATGGGTACTATCCTCTGCAAGTGCTTGTATTTTAACTTCCTCTGTTGAATCATTTGCCACTCTCCACCTTACTATCTTCTGAAAAACGTCTTAGCTTTTTTTGCTATTTTCTCCTTTCCTGCCTCTTTGTTCCTGTGGGCTCATATAATTTGGGTTTTGTTCTTTGTATCATAATAGAAAATTCAAGTGTGAGAGGAGAGAAATATATGTGTCCAATCTACCAGGTCCAAACAGAACGGGGAGCAAGGGGCCAGGCTGGGGTGGAGGGGAGTAGTAGTAGTTGTGGTGGTGGTGGTGTTCACAAATACTATGCAAAATTATGGAAAAGCAGTTAAAAGTGGAATCATTCCATATAAATGAAGGGTAAAGGACTTCCCTTCCCTTCTTGTCCCTTTTCTTCAAAACCTAGGCAAATTCACAGAGCACAGACAGAAGAAAGACTTGGTGTAAACAGAATGGTTGAAGGTGAAGACTGATCTCCAATTTTTGCTATTCTAGGTCCTTCTGCCAAAATGTGGAGTGACCAAGGAGCCATGAGGGAATTGTCTTATTTCTTACTATGATTTGGTATGTTTCTTTTGCATATTCTGTAACTCAACAAAGGTTCCTTACGAACTTTCTTCCTAAAGATGCTTAAGATTGGGGATCCCTGGGTGGCTCAGGGGTTTAGCACCTGCCTTTGGCCCAGGGCGTGATCCTGGAGTCCCCGGATCGAGTCCCACGTTGGGCTCCCAGTGTGGAGCCTGCTTCTCCCTCTGCCTGTGTCTCTGCCTCTCTCTCTCTCAGGGTCTATCATGAATGAATGAATGAATGAATGAATGAATGAATGAATGAATAAATAAATAAATCTTTAAAACAAACAAACAAAAAAAGATACTTAAGATTGGGGAGAGGGGAGGCACTATAAAGATCAGCAATATAATATCTGTGCTCAAGTAATTGATAAACTAGTGGGAAAACTGGAAGGAGCAGAACTTTCACTGCACATGCCCTTTCAAGGGCTTCATAGATGAGAGGGCCTCCTATCACTCCCACATCTTATCACTTCAATGTCAAAAACCACCTACCTCATGGAGGTTCAGAGAAGACATAACTAAAATAATGTACAGGTAGGTTTTGTCCCTACAATCTAACCATGCTCCAATTCCAACATCCCTCCTCAACTCCCCAGCCTCAGCAGAGATCTTGAAGAATGAATTCTCATATTCATTCAATATTACTATATCAATAGCAATTCATATTCTCATATTTAATAAATGTTGCCCAAGTTCCAAATTCAAAGTGGGAAATATGTGTTAGCAGATGGAAGTCTTGATGTGCACATTCCCGTTTTTAACTTATTTCTCTCCTTTCTTTTTTCTCCTACCTTCTTGCTTGTCCTTTCCTCATTTAAAGGGTTCACTTTGAGCACCATCCCAAATCCTCACAGGGAGGCAAATAAATATGCTTTGTTTGTCCCTAGCTATGAGTCCTTTAATGTAAAGGTTACATGGTAAATATTTTCTATCTCAAATGTCAAAACAACCATGGACTTCCCTGAGGGGACCGTTTTTCAAAAATTCTGTGAAATCAGGTTGGCAGGCCAGGAAAAACCAATGCTGCCGTCACACATATCCCTTGAAAAACCACAGGAATGGCATACTCAAAAAAAAAAAAAAAAAAAAAAAGGGAATGGCATACTCACGGTCCTCACAGTAACATTTGGGAACACCCCAAAATAGGGTTCCTGGAGGTCTCTAAGGCATCACAGGTGGCAGGTACAACCACCTGCCCACTCCAGTTAGGACGTTCATACCATTTCCTCATTTTTTCTGATCAAGAAAATCTCCAGATATGTTCACACCCCGCTCAAAAGGAAAAGTTAGGCTTAAATAAACTTTCTGTGAAGAAATCTCCCACACCTTTGTGGGCTTATTCTCAAGTTCCACCATGCAAATATGGAAACAGCAGCTTTCCTACAAATGCTCTTCCCTTTGCAGAATTCCACAGTGCTGCACCGACCACAGGGCAGATTTGGTGAAGTAATTCAGATTGGTGGGCAGGTTCTGGCATCCTTTTCATATATTCCTGTCTCTTCTTAGGAAGCAAAAGGAAGAACACAGTAAGGAGAAGAGAAAATATGAGAAGCTTACTAACTTGTCCACAGCTTTCTGCTCCTGCTCTCTGACTCAGAGATTTTTGGTCTTGCCTGTTCTCCATTCCCTAGTGTTCTGACAAAAGAAGGCTAAAAGTCATACTGGAAGATTCTACAGAGAAAATCAATAACAATAAAAGAAAAATTGTGTGCCCCAAGGGGCCATGTGAGAGGAGGGACATGCTGGGAAGTAATGTACAGAAGAGGGAACCTGGAAGAGCAGTGACTTAAAGACAGATGAATGCAAGGACAGGAGCTCAGTACTCTTCCAGACTAGGAGAGTGAAAAATCCCTGCAAGTGTCCTTAAGCAAAACAATGGAAGACAATGGTTGACACTAACATACTTTACCTCAGTTTACATACTTGAACCTCCAATAAGTGATTGAGATACACACAAAAGGAAATTTGAATTTTTATTGATGCTATGATTCTTTAATTATGACATATTGTAGAAGTTTTCTGAGCCTGTCCATGGAGTAGCTCCATACATATTTGAGCCATCTACCCATCTCTTCTGTTACCTCCAGTGATATTCTGCTCCATTTGGCTACCTCCTGTGAATTGTCCTTGTATGCTATCTTTCCCTTCTTCTCTTCCTCAGAAAAGGCACCTTGACCTTTAATAATTTCTATACAGAGCACTAATCAAATGGAGACTTGGCTAGTGAATGGAAAAAAATATTTGAACCAATGAAAAGTTAAAGACTCTTTGATATACTTACTGTCTTTGGTCTACCCTTCCAGATTTACCTTTCCCCACCCTGATCAAGGACCCTGGGGGGCTGATTTGTATGGCCTGACTAAGGATAAGTGTGGGGCTGATTATTTATTACCCAAACTTGTTTCCTGCTATCCAGGAGTGACCCTCAACCAAAGGCAACCCTCAATCAAGAAGATACCTTCCACATAGCTCTCCTGCCCAGATTCTGGTGACCACTCTTTCCCATAGTCATTCAGGCTTGGGGTTCATTAGCTCTGGAGTTTGGTGCTATCCCTTGTGGGTTTTCACTCCTCACCCATATCCTTGCAAACAGTCTATTAGACTTTCCTTGAATTACCCAATTAGAGTCTACCATCTGTCTCCTGCTGGGACCCTGACTGACACAGTTGGCAGAATGAAATTTAGCCTACCCAGAAGGTGTAAATAAAATAATGTGCTTTTATTAAGCTGTCATAAAAATAAACGTGGGCTGAGAAAAAAACCTTGTTTGACTTAAGATATATAAGAAAGCATAAAATCGTAACAAATAAACCATTATCAGTAATACAGGTTTCCTATACATAGAAAGCTTATACATCTGATCACTGGGAGTATTGCAAGAAAGCCTGTTAAAAACATTGTATGATTATCTTTCTTTTTAAACTTCTAAAAAACCTCAAACACTGCTTTCAGCAAAGAAGTTGAGAAGAGTATAAATTATAACCCTAATAGACTGAGATGAAAAGGATCTGGCTGGGATAAGTACAGATTATAAAGAAACATAAATGAAATAAAAGAATTAAAATCTGCATTAGAAGCAGTAAAAAGCAGAATTGTCACTGAATAAAATCAAGTCAGTGGGTGTAAAAAATTCATTTGAGGAGCTGTATCATAACACAGAGGAAATATATGCAGAGCATCCGCTGAAAATCAGCTGAGATCTAAGTGAAGTTACTAAACAGGCCAGAGATAAATATTCAATAGGCAAAGCTTTCCAATATATCAGAATATTTAGAAATTATAATAAGAAAAGTTTCCATTCATGTTAAAAACACATCATATTTAATTATATTTGTTATTTATTTGTTTATATTAATAAATTAATTTATGGGCTTATAAAAAGAAACTAGCAGAGCTTTATTTAGTTATAACAAATAAAGGGAATGATGTTATTTTATTGGATAGGAAAATTAACTATTGTAAAAATATCAATTATTCACAAATTAACATGGAAGTTTAAATGCAATAATAATCAAAATCCTGAGGGCACTTTTGTTTGGTATGGAATAAAAAAGGCAAGGACTTGACAAAGGGTTCCAAATTTATATCAGATGTGCCAAAAAAAAAAAAAAAGAAAAAGAAAAAGAAAATTTTGAAAAACTAATTCAAAGAAAAAAGACTTACCCATTAAGTTATACTATAAAGTTATAATAATTAAAACATCATATTGCTTTCACAATACTGAAAAAAATCACAAAACATGAAACAAAACAGATGTTCTAAAATCTATAATCTCTATAGGTATATAATGAGATGGAACCAGCAAGCCATGGAGAAAAGAGATATTATTTAGTAATTGGTACTGAAAAAAGTGGATTAACTTTTTGAAAAAATATGTTCAATTTTACTTCGTGTTACACCAAAACCAATTCCAAGTGGATTAAATAATTATACTTTAAAAATTATACTATAAAAAGATAGAATAATTAATAAATAGCCATAAGATCTTGGATTAAGAAAGAATTTTCTACATAAAAGTTATGAGAAAAGTCCTAAAAAAATAATTCATTAGTTTAAAAACTTAACCTCTGTATGACAAAAGTCATTAGAGTAAGGGTAGATTGCTGTAAAAAAGAGTCAACAACTTTGACTTTACGAGTAACTTTGCTTAAAGAACAAAGTATTTTATGGGCTGTCACCGAAGAGTCCAACGTCTGCCATTCAAGATCACCCAGGTTTTTTTCCAGTCCTTTGCTCTGCCATCTTCTAGGGCACTGTTGTTGCCTGCATGGTTACAGCTGGGCCTGTGCCACATCTGGGTTTCTAGCCAGTCAGCAGGGGGTAGGTAGTGAAGGAAGCACTCCCAGGGTCTTAAAGGTATCCTCAGACAATGGGAAACATCACTTCTGCTCACATCTCATTGGCAAAGAGTTAGCCACATGGTTCTGTTTAACTGCAAAGAAGGTTGTAACATGTATGTACTCCCTAGCAAGGGAGCCACATGCCTAGCTATACTAAACTATGGAAAAAGGAGAGAACAAATTTAGGTGCAAAACAGAAATTTCTACAATACCACTATAAAGACAACTGAAAGAGAGCAGATCAAAGAAAAATATGTGCAGCAAATATAAAAAATTGTCATCATTATAAAGAATTCAGTAACAAAAATCAAAAAGAAAAACACTAATGTGCCAATAAAAAATAGGCAAAGGACATACACAAACAGCATAAATGAAATGTCCAATAAACATGAAAATTAGATAGTATTGCTTACAGCAGAAAACATTTGAATTAGGATAATTAAATGCCATTGTTCATTAATCTCTTTGTAAAATCTTTCTTAATGGTCATTCTCAATGCTGGCACAATATGGTAAGACCACTTTGGTGGAGTATAAATCAGAGCATTCAAGCCTTTGTGAAATGCACTTGGTTATTATATACCAGGAGCTTTAACCATGCTCTTCTTCTGGAACCCTGAGTCCACATGAGAAATCTACCCTAAGGAAGAAACCCAAAGAGGATACAGATGTGCTCATGGTATATAACCTAAATGCCTGAAAATAAGAGAATGGTTAAATGAACTAAGTGTAGGGAGTAATGCTACTACTATCTCTATGGTCCCATCTTGCTTTATGGATGACTTCTGTCTACCTCCCCATGTGGGAAGTGCTAACAAGGATTATACAGGAATTTCTTCACTCCTTTCTTATTCCTTTCCCAGAGAGAAAGAGCTGATTTGTTTTCAGAGAACATCATATCTATTGGATCACATTCCATATAGTTAGAGATGGCAGGAAGCATGCTGTATCTTCTCTCACACTCAGGATTCTTAGGAAATGCCAGGCTTCCACCACTGCTTCTTCAGGAGTGGCATGATCTGTATCAGAATCAAGACATGCACTCTCCTGGATTCTCCATTCTGCCTCAGGTGGGCTTTTGAGGCAGGGCTAAAACTTCCATGCAGGTGGCTAATTAAGTATCTTGGAATTCACCTTATTATCTCAATTATTCAGACAGAGCACCTAATGTTGGTTATGGGGAGTGGGAGAGGCTCAGATCCTAGTTTCTTTCTACAAGCTAAATTCTCTAGGAACTTCTGACCTCTGGGAATTCTGGGGTCCTGACTGACAGGGGTTCCTCATTCCCTACATGATTCCCTGTGCTCATTTTCTACTGGTCAGAGCATGCAGAGGGTAGCACCCTCAACCTCCAATTCTGGGGGACATCTGTAAGTAAAAGAATATCTATTTTGTTTGAGAATTATGTTTATTTTTAATAGGAAAATGCTATTAGGAAAAGGCTGTATGATAGCTAATGGGAAGGTAAGTAACAGACTTTTCATTGCAACAATAGAGAAAGCCAAAAAAAATCTTTCCAGAAGACGACATATAAAAGGCTGAATAATTTTTAAAATATGTTCAAGCTATAGATGAACTGGAATGAAAATAAGTGAAGTTCTCACAGGTCAGGTCCTATTGGACAGAAGAGGTAAGCACCTCATAAAGCTGGTGGCTTTGGCTTTAATAGCCTATCTGGGATTAAAGGCGGAAAACCTTAGGCTACTTGCAAAGCAGAGGTTGTAACAGAGACCCTCCAACATATAAATGAGACCACAGAAGGCAAGTCTTTTGATGGGTAAACATGAAAATTCCCTGTCACCACTCATAAGGAGATGATTAAGAAAAATTTCCAGTCACAGACTTGGCCTGTAGGTGAGCAGACAAAAATCTCCATGAGAATATAACCACGATCCAGTCTTCACATGGGTTTGGGGCTGGAATTCATGAGATAGTATAGCCCCAAATACCTAAGCCACTAATTTGGTTTAGAGTATTCCCAAGTATCTGGGAGAATCACACGCAAATCCTCTCTGGGGAATCATACCACAGATAAAAGGTAGAAGGATCATGAGCTCTCTCCCTTTCAGGCATGTGCAGGCCAACACACGTATGCACACACACATGCATGTACACACACACATTTGAGAACTTAAGCCACCATGAACAATTATTCATAGAAACAAAAATCAGGCAATTTGATCCACAAAGATGGGCAGATATTCAAATAACTAGATTCAGAATATGAAATAAGTATATGTTTAACACTTTTAAATAAAATCAATGGATAAAAGCATGACTAAGGAATAAAAGGCTATGAAAAATGAGCAGTCAGGCAGGTTAGCAAGCGAGGAATAGAACTTCTAGAGTTAAAAGCACAGTGAATACAATTAGAAATGTAACAAATGGGTTAAAAAAGATTAGACATTTAGCAATTCCAATCTCAGGAATGTATCATAATAAAACAAATTAACAAGCAAAAAACCCTATCACTGACATGCTCATTGTGACAATTTTTACAAAGAAAAACATGGGAATAATCTGTGTGGTCAGTAATGTTTTCATTAAAGGAGCATTAAGCTTTTTTAAAAAGGAGATTACATGTAGTTGAAGGAAGAACTAGTCAATTAGTCAATTAACTTGTGTTAATATTATCTAATAACATCTACAAGTATATGTATGTTTTTATATTATGATTTAGTATTTTATATCTATATAATTTGACTTTGATTTCAATTTACAAAGGACATTTACTTATAAATTCACATTATCCTGATGGTAATCCCATGGGATTTTCAGGGTAGCTATTAATTCCCCAAATAGACTGTAAAGTCTTTGAAAGCAGACACTAAAATGTATTTTTGGTCTTCCACAAAATGATTACATGCAATCTGTTGAGTAAATATAGTTAAATCTATTCAATGCTTCTCCAATTTGTAATGTATTTGAACAAAATATCTACTCTTTAGATACCTTTCTCCAGTTTAAAAGTAGTTTTTTTTTTTTTTCACAAGTGGTTTTGAAATTCTGAAATTGAAGTTTCTAGAAAGGAACTATGTATAAAGAATACTTTTTTGTTGCCTAGAGTTCCAGATGTGCCCTAACACAGTATTTGTTTTGGGGCAAAGGAAGGGGTATACTTGAATTAGGTAAATATTGATTGAGTGTCTACCAAGTGCCAGACATTGATTTGGTAATTTACATATGTTATAATCTCATTAGTCTTGTGAGGAAATGCCCCAAGTGTTTTTTGTGTGTATGACACAATGGGTAAAAGAATCATTTATTAAGTGCTGTGTTTTGTGTCAGGCACTGTGCAAATTACCTTACATATTTTTTTTTCTTCAAATAGCTAACCAGCTTCCCAGCATTTATATGGATTATTCTCACAGTAATTTCTCCTGCAGGAGGTAGAGTGCCATTAGAATAACACCTGAAGTCTGCTCAGACCCAATAACTTCTCTAAGATTCATGGTGGCAAGAGAGGCCATAATGAAGGGAAAGTCCAGCCACCCTTCCTCACAGCCTATGTTAGATGGGAATAGGAGGTCAATAGACTACTCCTCAAAATAAAAGTTACTAGGAGCAGTTCAGTGGGGGCTTCCAGGCAGTACCTTGGAAGGAAGGCAGAAACTATAGACCAAGGTCACTATTGTAAGAGTCTGTAATACATCTGTAGTCTTTTGTTTATCTCGTTTTAACTTCATTAGTGGAAATTATTTATTGGGGCCTACCAGAATGTCCTACAAAAATTCAAAGAAGTCATTCAAGAAAATAAAACCTAATAGTTTGGGGTGGCCAAGCACAATTTGGAAACAAAGCTAGGATCATGGCAGGACTCTAGCACCGAAGCTGGCCTAACCTGGGTTGTAGAGTAAACAGAACAATGAAGTCTGAGTGGGGACAGCCTTTCCTTCCCCATAAATCTAGATGACAGCTTTAAAAATATTAATAAATCACAACAAACACCTGTGTGGTACTTACTTTATTCCAAGCACTGTTCTAAGTGACATATGTACATACATCAAATCCTTTTTTGGTGAGTACCACCATTCATCTTGTTTTTAAATGAGGACACATCTGCTAAGATTATGGGTACTTTATGACACAGCCAGGTTTAAATACAGGCAGTCTGGCTCATCAGCACTAGCTCTACCTCCTCTCACACACCAATAAGACTCTCTTATTACAAGGATGTACAAAGGATTTTGGTGACTAAAACGTAATATATAACATAGGTGTTCCATATTAGTTGTACAGGGTGCTCATAGAGTGAGGTCTCCTAAGAGAGTGAAGTCTGAGAGCCTTAATTACCTTACTTGCACAGCTAACTTGGACAATTGTGACTTGCAGTCATTAGAGCTCAGTTTCTGTTTATGCCCGAGCAACCCTGCACTCGTTCATTCAGATATCTTTACAAAAGAGCCAGGGCAATGTCCACAATAGCTAAAATATGAAGAGTCCAGATGTCCATCAACTGATGAATGAATAAAGATGATGTAGGGTATGTGTGTGTGGGTGTGCCATCAAACTGAATATTACTCAGCCATCAAAAAGAATGACATCTTACCATTTGCAACAGCATGATGGAACTAGAGTGTATTATACTAAACAAAATAAGTCAATCAGATAAAAAAAATACCATATGATTTCACTCATATGTGGAATTTAAGAAACAAAACTGATGAACATAGGGGAAGGGAAGGAAAAATAAAATAAGGTAAAAACAGAAAGGAAGGCAAACCATAGGAGATTCTTAATTACAGGACACAAACTGAGTGGGTAATTGGGAGAAGGGCATTAAGGAGGGCACTTGATATAATGAGAACTGGGTGTTATATGCAACTGAAGAATCATTAAATTCTATCCCTGAAACTAATAATACACTATATGTTAACTAACTTGAATTTAAACAAAATATAAAAAAAGAAAAACAAAAGCCAGTGCTCCTGTGCAAACCTCTCCCATGATCACACTGTGTGATCTGTGCCTGTGGTTCCCTTCCCCTAACCTTGGATCAAGCATCAAAAGCTGATTATCTGACTTTTCCTTAACCCATGGTTTCAAATAAGGAACCCTTTCCAGATCTGCAGGATTGGTAGATCATTTACTTTGTTTCCCTAGAACTCTACCTCTCTTCTGTAAAATCCTCTCCCTCTAGCCCCACTGCCCTTTGTCCTTTAAATCCCTCTAGAGTATGCACTTCTATTATAGTCATGTTACATCCATAATTTCCAGAGACAAGTAGTAGGAGAACCCTTACAATATAGGGAATATGTGAACTTTTCTCTGATGACACTGAAGCAAGTAGAGCAGCTGGGGAGAATGGCCAATGAGTATGTGGAGGTAAGTGTGAATATAGGCAACCAGAGGTGTGATTTGGGGAAGAAGGCATGCAATAGATACACAGCGGGCAATAGAAGTAACCAAAGAAGAGTAAATCAGGAAAGTTCCCAGACTTTACTGAAAAATGATTTGGGCCTGGGAAGTGACCTGGAAGCCAAGAACCCCGATAATCTCTTTGGGAGATCGTAGATCTTTCCTTTCTCCAACCGCATTTCTTCCATCTCTTCTACCTCTAGAACCTCTATTTTGATAATCAGAGTAGGAATTTAAGACCAGATGCTCATTACCAAGAAGTATATTGACTCCGTCCTTGTGTTCTTTTTAATACTCAGAACTCTCATCTTACCATAAAGTTTGAGCATTAAAATATAGTTCCTTCTTATATAAATAGAAAAATCTATTTGGAAACAGACATATAGACTGTTCATCAAGCTATTGCCCAATTCAAACCTACTCATTTAAATGATGATGAACTTCATTTTCAAGACACTTCTCAGTTTGGAGTCAATGAGAAGTGTGTCTCACCATGCAAACTCTTCTGGTGGCGGAGTTGAAGACATTGAGGGTCATGTCAGAGAAATTAAGTTCCATCCTCACACCGCCTTTCTGCCTTTCCATAGAGAACAACGCTATAAATCCCAAGTAATGTCTGATATATTTTACCCACTCCTTCCATTCGTGGTCATGATTGATTTTGAACTAAGTGCTAGTGACTGCCTCATTACATTGGCCTCAGAGAACTGTCAAGTTTGTTTTCAGAGAAAACTTTTCAAACTATGTAATAGGCCCCAATAACAACAACAACAACAAAAAACCCAAAAACAAAAACAAACAAACAAAAAACGAAGAATATTGATAGCCAGAAAGAGAAGCAAGGTGCATTACTATGGCATTGGCATCCTTCTTTAGAGATCAAGAGAAATATGACAAGCGTGACTCCTATTATTGTTGTAGCATATTGCATTCAGCTATGATGAAGCGGCCTATGGAAGTGTATCCTGAGGTATTTCCACTTCATGCATTTGGCATTGTTATTAGTTATTGCACTTAAGATACATTGGTCTGTTTACTCCTCATGTTTCCTCACAGAGAAAATGTTAACCATGGAAAAAGAATATTTGATGTTACAAATTATCTAGCTTGCTAGACCCATTTCCCTTTTAGTATGCAATTATTTGTTTAGCTTCCCTTAGCAAATGAAATTTCAAGGGCATTTCAAGGAATATAAATAATATAAAAGGGAAGTAGAGCCCCAAAGAATGTTTCTTTCCTTTCCTTTCTTTTCTTTTCTTTTTTTTTTTTCTTTTTTTTTTTTTGTATTCAGGAGCAGCATTGAATCATGCATATGTATGAATCAACAAAATCAGGTTAGCTAAGAAATTGGAAATTGCACTCCACTAGAACATTTGTCTTGCTCTAGAGATCTTTGTTACGGATTTGAAGGACTAATAAAAAATCACCAGCATGACTGGAACAGATGTTTTTTATGGACTTGGGTTGTTAATAGTCTTTTTAGCTTCTCCTAAGGACTTAAGCAGATTCCTCACTTGTCCTCAATACCTGAAATTATGTTAACATTGTCCAAAATGTACACTAACAAGGTATATTTAAAATGCCATAAATTGGAATGGGGATCCTGGAGACTTTGACAAAGCAGAATAAAATTTAAAAGCAGCAAAGAGAGATAAGTGTTGGGTAGACAAATAGATCAATGAATAAATAGAAGATAGGGGATATAAATAAAGATAGATTTCAGATGGATCAATAATAGCATGAAATAGACAAAACAAAAAAATAATTAGCTAATCATCATTTTCTTCTTATGGCACAAGGTAACTCCTTTCTCCAGCAGAAATTACCAGGATCACAGGAAGCATGGACTAGAAAATAAACTCAAAATGCTGCTCCTATACTTACCTTGATGGTGTGCCTGAAGTGCTTTCCCTAAGAATTCATATGCAACACTCTTTCTAAGCCCTTACAAGTCACTCCCAGTGGAGGCCAAAATTGATCAATTTTGCAGAGACCAAAATAGGTAAGAAACAGCAGCTAACAAGTTTCCTGGTGTCACAGGGATGACTATTTGTTGCTATCTTTTAAACTGCATGAGTAGGTGCAAATGGGGCACCTGCCCCCAGCCTTGCCCTCTCTGCCCATCTCAGTTGGAACACACTCCTGCTGAGCATGCCCAGTCCCTTTCAGCTTAAGGCCATTTTGCCATCTGCTTCCTCAATTCCTGGTGTTGCCCACAATTTATTTCCTCTCATTAATGAGCAATGGTATAGGATGGGGGCAAAATAAAGCCTACTAGCATAGGACAATGCTGTGCATTTTCTCCTTTCATTAATTACAAAGAGACGGTTCTGATGCTGGTTTCAAAGCCGTCTCGCCACCAGCAAACTATGTGTAGCTCTGAGCCTCAGTTTAACTCCTCTGTAAAATCAGGGTATGTATTTTCTCTCTCAAGATTGTTACGAGGTAGGAATGAGTAATTCACATGGAAGTGCCTAAAATTGTAGTAGCACATGGTGAGCAGTCAATAAATGGATATTACTACCACTCATTTATTCATCAATTCTACAAACATACTTTGAACTTTCCCCAAGTATATGTTAACTTATATGAAGTTATGAGGACAGAGAAAAATAAAGACACTGACCTTTCAAAAAGCTCCTATTCTAAGACAAGAAGCAAACATGTAGACAAATATCTATTCTCCATAATACATAATTAAATGTGCCAAGAAAGGCATACCTGCAATTAGAGTTTGAAAATAAGGGGGAAGGGGCAAAATCCACTTTTTAAAAATATTTTATTTATTTATTCATAAGAGACACAGAGAGAGAGAGAGAGAGAGAGAGAGAGAGTCAGAGACACAGGCAGAAGGAGAAGCAGGCTCCATGCAGGGAGCCGGACGTGAGACTCGACCCCAGGTCTCCAGGATCACACCCCGGGCTGCAGGTGACGCTAAAACGCTGTGCCACCAGGGCTGCCCCAAAATCTACTTTTAAAAATTTTTTAAATGATGGCTGCCTTTCTTGCAAGTTTGATGAAAATCATCAACCCATGGATTTAAGAACCTCAACCAAACCCAAGCAGGAAAGTAAAAAGATAAGAAAAACAGAAAATTATGCCATAACACATTGTAGTCAAATTGCAAGAAATAGAAAAAAGAAAGAAAGAAAGAAAATGTTTTAAGTATTCAGAGGAAAAAAGACACATTACAGGAGATCAACAATGATTTCTGACTTCTAATCAGAAATAATCCAAGCCATGCAGACATTGCACTACAGGGTATTTACCCCAAACACACAAATTTAATGAAATGAAATGACCCCTGTACACCAATGTTCACTGCAGCAATGTCCACAATAGCCAAACTATGGGAGGAATCAGGATACCCTTCTACAGAAGACTGATAAAGAAGATGTGGAAGGAACCTCTGTGTCCATTGACAGAAGAATGGAAAGATGTGATCTATATATAAAGTGGGATGTTACACAGCCATCAAATATTACATGCTCTCATTCAGATGGGGAATATAAAAAATTGGCGAAAGGGAATAAAGGGGAAAGGAGAGAAAATGAGTGGGAAATATCAGAGACAATGACAGAACATAAGAGACTCCTAACTCTGGAAAAGAAACAAGGGGTAGTGGAAGGGTGGGCAGGGGGTGGGGATGACTGGGTGATGGGCACTGACGAGGGCACATGGTGGGATGAGCACTGGGTGTTATGCTATATGTTGCCAAATGGAACTCAAATAAAAAATACAAAAAAAAAAGAAATAATCCAAGCCAGAGGACAATGAATCATATCAGTAAATTGCTGAGAGAAAATTAAAACTCTTAGTTAAGAATTCTATATCTGATGAAAATATATTTCAAATTGAAGATGAGGGACCCCCTAGATGGCTCAGTTGGTTGAGGGTCTGACTCTTGGTTTTGGCTCAGGTCATGACCTTAGAGTCAGAGATCAAGCCCCTCATCAGGTAGCACTGAGTCCACTTGAGAGATTCTCCTTCTCCCTCTGCCCCAGTCATGCTCTCACACATGCATGCTCTCGCTCTCTCTCTCAAATAAATAAATAAATCTTTAAAAATGGAAGATGAAATAAAATAGGTTCAAATAAACAAAAGTGGAGAGAATTCATAGCCAGCAAATCCACCCTACGAGAAAAATTAAAATTCTTCAGGATGAAGGAAAATAATGTCAGATGGAGAGATAGATCTATAGAAAGAAGTGAAGAATACAGAAAATGCTAAAAACTGTGGGGAAATTAAGATTATTTCCTTTCTTTAATTTCTTTAAAAGATAAAAATAAGGTAACTGTGGGGTTAATAATATATTAATAAGATATCACATATTGGGGTGCCTGGCTGACTCGGTGAGAAGGGCATGTGACTCTTCATCTCAGGATCATGAGTTTGAGCCCCACATTGGGTGTAGATATAATATAATAATAATAAAAAACTTTTAAGAAGACATACATGTCGCATATCTAACAACAGTTATACAACGAAGGGAGGGAAATAAGTAGACATATACTGTCCTAAGGCTCTCATATTAAACATGAAGTAGTATAACAACTTAAGATAGACTGTGACATGTTAAGGAGACAAACTGTAATTCCTGGGCAACTACTAAAAAATAAATATAACAAAACCTACTTTAGCTAAAAGTTAATAGTGGGGACAAAATGGAATAAGAAATATATTGATTCATCCAAAAGAAGCTAAAAACAGAAGGAAAAAAATGAGGGGACAACCAGAAAATATATATCAGAATGGCAGCAATAGGAGTCATTGCGTTAAATGTAAGTGGATACACACAACAATTTAAAGTCAGAGATTGTCAAACTGGATGAAGGGAAAACATAGTTACAACTACAAGAAACACAGTCGAACTATAAAGATACAGATTTAAAGGGTGGAAGAAGATGTACCATGCAAATATAATCATGCAAAAGCTGGTGTGATTGTATTTATATCAAATAAAATGGAATTCAAAACAAGGGATGTTACTGGAAATAAAAGAATTCATTTGGTAATGATAAATGGCATCAATTCATTAAAAGACATAACAATATTCAATGAGTATGTATCTAACAGAGCTTTAAAATACATGGAGAAAAACCTGCACTAAAAGGAGAAATAGATAAACACATGATTACAGTTGGAAATTTCAGTGCTCTTCTCTCAATAATTGATAGAACAAGTAGAGAGAAAAGTAATACGGCTAGGGGAATACATATTACATTTCATCAAAATGAACCATATGAACCAAATCGAGTCTCTGTACTTTTGTTTTGAAGAAACAGAACTATACAGAGTGTGCTTTCTAATCATAGTGAAATATAAAGTAGGACAACACCACAGCTTTTTCTTTGAAAAGATTAATAAAATTGATAAGCCCCTAGAAATATATTTTTAGAAAAGAAAGCAATGAACTATCAAGCTACAAAAAGACACAGAGGAAACATAATGTATATTACTTAGAGGAAGAAACCAATCTGAAAAGGCTACACACTGTACCATTCCAACTACATGACATTCTGGAAAAGGCAAAACTATAAAGACAGTAGAAAGGTCAGTGGTTGCCAGGGGTTTGGAGGGAGGGTGTGATGAATAGGTAGAGCAAAGGATTCTTAGGGCAGTGAAACTATTCTTTATGACACTGTAAGGGTGGATACATGTTATTATTCATTAGTCAAAACCCACAGAATGTGCAAAACTTAGAGTGAAGCCTAATGTAAACTATAGGCTTTTTTAGTCAATGATAATATATCAATATTGGCTCATTCTTTTAACAAATGAATGATATTAACACAAGATGTTAATAATAGGGGAAGAACTGGGGAGAGGGGTATATAGGAACTCTGTACTTACTACTCTATTTTTCAGTAAATCTAATATTGCTCAAAAAGTTGATAGTTATATTTCTTAAAAGGAGAGATAAAACTCAAATAACCAGTATCCTAAAAAAAGAAGAGACATTATAGGTTTTATATATACTTAAAAGATATTAAAGGGATATTATGAAAACTTTTGCTACTACATTTGACAGCATACATAAAATGGCCAGGTTTCTTAATAGATACAGCTTGCTGAATCTGAAACAAGAAGAAACAGAAAATATAAATAGCCCTATATCTGTTAAAGAGCTCGGATCCATAATTTAAAACACTCTCAAATGGCTTTACTTGTATATTCTATCAAATGTTTTTAAAATAAACATGATCAATCTTACAGAAAACTTTTTAGAAAATAGAGCACGAAGGAACACTTCTCAGCTTGTTTTACTGAAAAAGACATTACGAGGAAAAAATTACAGGCCAATAATTCTCATGAAATATTACTAAATGAAATCTAGTAGTATTTGAAAAGAGTAATACCACATGGTCAAGTGGGATTTATGCCAGGAATGTAAAGTTGGTTTAACACGCTCGAAGATGAATCAACTCAATTCATCATACTAAGAGAATAAAGGAGAAAAGACAAATGATCACCTCAATAGATACAAAAAACTTAAGTTGACATAATTCAAATCAATAAGCAGTAATAGGAGATTCCCCAAGCTGATAGAGAACATCTGTAAAAAACATATAGCTACTGAATGGTGAAAAACTTAATCCTTTCCCCCAAAAGGTCAGCAACTAGACAAGAATGTCTCTTCTCACCACTACTATTCCACCTTGTACAAGAGATCCTCTCAAGTTTGGCAAGTCAAGAAAAAGAAATAAACTATTCAGACTGTAAACAAAAATATAAAAGTTTTTATTCATAAACAGTATGTAGAAAATCCTAAGGAATCTACATACCAAAAAGGCTACAAGAATAAGTGAGTTTAGTATCAGTTTATAAGATCAACATACAAAAATTTGATTTCTATATACTAGCAATTAAGAATTAAATTTTTTTAAATGCTACTAATAATAGCATCTGAAATATTAAATGCAAACATTTACATATAAATTTACCACTGTATGTGCAAGACCTACACTGAGAACTACAAAACAAAATTAAAGATAAATAAATGGAAAGAAACAACATGTTCAAGGACTAAAAGTTTTAATATTGTCAAGATGTTATGTTCATATATTGAAATCTGAACACCATGGACCTCAGAATGTGACTGTATTTAAAGATAGAGCATTTAGAGAGGTAATGAAGACAAATGAAATCATAAGGGTGGGCTATAATCTAATATGACTGGTGTACTTATAATAAAAAAAATTAGGACACAGACACACACAAACCCAGAGGCAATCATTTGAAGACACAATGAGGAGGCAGCCATCTGCAAGCCAACAAGAGAGGCTTCAGAAGAAAACAAACTTGTGGACACCTCGATCTTGGGCTCCTGACCTTCAGAACTGTGAGAAAATTAACTTGTTGAGGTCACCCACCTGTGGGTTTTTTGTTTTTTGGGGTTTTTTTGCTATGATAGCCTAGCAAACTAGTACAGATTTCAACTCCCCATTGATCTGCGGATACATTGCTATTGTAATCACAATCCAAGTGAGCATTTGTGTAGAAATTAATAAGACTGTAAAAATTATATGGACAAGGAATCAGATAAGAAATAAATCATTCATGTGAAACATCGAAATGATCTTGAAAAAGAACATGGCAGATGTACACTACCTGATATGAAGACCTCTCATAAAACCATTGTAATCTGGATAGTTCACAATAGGATAGACAAATAAAAAACAAGAAACAAACAGACCCATATATATGCTATTAGTTGACTGTTTACAAAGGCACCAAGGAATTCAGCAGGTAAAGGAATCTTTTCAACCAATTACTCTGGAACAACTAGATAATCATATGGGGAAAAATGATTTTCAACTCCTACCTCACAATATGCACAAAAATTAATTTGAGATAGATCACAGACCTAATCACAAAGGTAAAAGCTATAAAGCTTCTAGGAAAAAAAATGGAAGAATATTTTCATGATCTTGGAATGGGCAAAATTTCCTTAGGCAAGACTTGAAGAGTATTAACTAGAAAATGTTAATAATAACAAATTGAATCTTACCAAAACATAAAGCTCTGTTTGTCGAGACAAAAAAAGAAAAATGAACAGGTGAAGCAAAAGTGGGGAAAATATTTATAACACATGCATAGATCAAAGGACATATGATCAGAATAAAGATGTCCCACTAATCAATAGTATGAAGCCAACTCAATGAACGTACCAGCAAAAGATTTGAACAAACTCTTGCAACACAAGACATGTGAATGGTCAATATTCAATGTAAAGATGCTCAGTGGACTAGGAGAGTATTTCAGTGGCTTGGACAAGAGTAGCATCGATGGTGAAGAGCAATCACAGTCTGGATATATTTGAAAGTAGAACCAACAGGAGTTTTTGGTGGATTGGATGTGGGGTATGAGAAAAAGAGAGGTCAAGAAGGATTCTCAGTTTTTAGTCTGAGCTCTATTAAGATTTGAACCTAGTCAATATTGCTCTAGAGCTAGCAAATGCTGAGGGCTGCCTTCCTCCTTCACAACTCCTCTGATATTCACTACTGATGCCTGTTCAATCCATAGGCCCTGCAGCTTCATGAATCATTCAAGCCCACCTGCCACCTTCTCCTTAGAATCTGCCTTTCCCAGCTCATTGTCTGGTCAAATCTAGTTTGTGCCTTTCCACCCAGTTCCTTTGGATTTGATGCTCATTTTGACCCCCTGGTCCTCAACTATACCTCTGTCCATAGACTCTTTTCGGATTCTGCACTCTCCTACCCCCTTGCTCCATGCCCTGAAGTCTTAGGTTACTACAAACTCACACCTTTGCAACAAACCTCATGTATAGCAAGGGCTCATGACAGCTTATACTGACAAGGGGAGAAGTTCCAAAAATCATAACGTTTTAAGGAAAGACTAGGTAAACCCATGTCCTGCACAAGAACTCAGCTAAAGGGTCAGGTTGGGGGTTGAAATTCAGCCCATGCTGTAGTCTCAAGATCTGAGCCCCAGTGTTAGGCAGCAACCTACAGGAAGCAGTACCTTTTCCTAATTCACTCACTCAAAGGAAAGGTCTTTTATGTAAGGCATTTTTTTTTTCTAATTTGCCCAAAGGTGCCATTTGTACAAAAGAAGTCTCTATTTCATGGCCAGACAGACATGACTCTGATTCACAAAGGTTGTACTTTTTTTCCCCCTAGAAACAACACTGAGAACCTTAATAGAGCACTTTAAACTGTTGTCTCTCTTGTTTAAAATTTTTGAAAAAACTCAAGTTGAAAGACGAAACCAAACTTCATTGATATCGGCATATCAGAAGGCAGTTTTCCTAGGTAGCATCTTTGTTTTGTCCCACATCAGCACATCACTGTTTCTCCTCCACTCCAGAAGTGCAAACAGCTTTTGTTTATTTCTACTGAACATCATTCCTTTTTCTCTGATATTGTCTCGATTGAACCTGAGAAGCTGACATAATTGTGCAACTCATATCTAGTGAAAGTTGAACTTTGAACAGTAACTGGAGATCTGAGCAGATAAAGGCATCTGACAAGAGTTTGTACTTGACAACACTAGCATCCCTTCCTTTCTGAATAATAATATAACCAGTTCAACACTCAGTATTTTCCTGCTGTTGCAATGCTGAATTCAAGTGTCAGTATGACCTGTTTATCTGGTAAAAACTCAATTAATTTGTGCCCAGACTCATCAATTACTCTTAATTCACATTTGACCATTGTATCTGGTCCCTGAACTCTGGTCCCATTTTTGCATGGAAACCTCCTTTTTGATAAAAACATATCATGCTCTGGCATATAGCCACTCACTGCTGATTGTCACTAGGACCATCCTATCACCACAGCTGCTGAATTTCCTTGAACCTATTTCAGCAATAGGTTCAGGGAGGCTTCTTTTGTAAGAGAGAGTAAATTAAAAAAAAAATCTGTCTATGGGGGTGCCTGGGTGGTTCAGTCAGTTAAGCATCTGCCTTTCACTCAGGGCATGGTCTGGGGTCTGGGATTGAGCCCCACCTCGGGCTCCCTGCTCAGCAGGGAATCTGTTTCTGCCTTTCCCTCTGCTGCTTTCCCTGCTTGTGCTTGCTCATTCTCTCTCTGTCAAATAAATAAATAAAAATCTTTATTTTTTAATACCAATCTTTAAAAAAATTATCTATAAATACTAATAAGGTTTTTCCACATTGTAATTCATGCAGGAAGGCCTGTGGTGGTGGTGAATAGCACTGAACCAGATGCAATGCACACACTAGGTACTCAGTGAGTATTTGTTAAACAAGAGAGTAGGCCTAACTCTTATAACCAGCTTGTGTCAGGTGATGTCATTTCATAGGGCCTCAGTTTCCTGGTTTAACATCCAAATGCTGGAAAAGTTAAGATTCTAAGATCCAGAACAGAGGCCTCTGAAAATTCCCATCTCTCCTATCAAAATTTTCTGAAGTATTCCATAGGCAAATTGAAGACAAAGGCTGAAAAAAAAGCTCCTGGAACTCAAATGACCTTTGCAACCATCTATGAGTCAGTACCCCATTACTGGGCAACTTCAGAAAACAAGCATGAAAGTCCTAAGAGAGTTTCTCAAATAGCTCAAGCAACGTGGAGATTCAATAGATCCAAACAATATGTTGCAGCATATCCCACCCCTCTCTTATTTTTTATCTTTTTCTCTCAACTCCATATAATTTTTAAAAGAAAATTCACCTTGGGGTCTTGTTTGTTTTTCAGGGATTCAGTTATTTCATCTCCTAGTAACTCATTGGGGTATTTAAAAAGCACTGGTTGGGAAAAATCTTTAGGCCATTTAGTTTTTTCCAATCTTTTGAATAAAATCACTGATCTTAACAAGGCTATGATATTAATACAGTTGAAGACCAAAAAATGTCTAAGTAGATACACTTAGAACAAAATCTTTGTATGGTCTACACTTAGCAAATATGCTCTCACTCCATCTTTTAAGTTTTGATCTCTTCCATAGCCATTTTCATGGATAATTTGATTAAAATCAAAGAAGCAATTCTAAAGATTAGTCATAGACATGTCACTAACCTGAGATTCACAAGAATTCATCTCTACTTCAACTCTAAGTAGTAATATTTAGCTATGAAGCATTGCTCAAAATATCCTGGAATTTGATATTTGGGAGGAAATATAGAGGTCAATCTTGCAATGAGGAATTAATTTACAAGAAAGCTTCTCTTGTATAACCTATAATTACTTCCTGTGATTAAAAACAAACAAGATTTTACTATTTCCTGCCTATTTCTATTACTAGATAGGTATGGTAGAAAGATTGAACTGCCACTTCCAATGTTTTGGTCATAGTTCTGCTTTCTGAAGCAACAGAGGAAATTAATAATAGCCTACATATTTTAAGCATTAACTAAATGTATAATTACTTCATTTAAACTTCACAATTGCTACTAGCTCTGACCAAAATGGAAATAGATAGATGGATAGATAGATAGATAGATAGATAGATAGATAGATAGATAGATAAAACAAAGCTTTCTGATAATGAAAAATCAGCAGCACAGGACTACGGTCCCCAAGAAAAGGGTAAGAACAAAGGTAAGCCTTATAATTCTGCAGCCTACTACCTTGAGACAGTTTCTAAGCCACAGTACAGGAAAGGGTACCCAATGGTCTTATTTATGTGAACAGACAGATATGGAAGTTCAAGAGAGTAAAACAGCTATGACCTATGGAATAGAAAATCAGGGGTGGAGGAGCAGCACTGAAAGAGTGTAGATGCATGCTCTGCAGATCTACAAAAGGATCTCCCTTAAGTCTTTGGATGAGGACTGATCTACATATGCATGAAAGTAAATTCCCTAAAGCCCAGGGGAAATCCTCTGGAAAGCAAAAGATCAAACAGTGCCCAAAGTTTATACCATGTTCCCACCAGAGTGGACAAATCTTGTAATACACAGGGTACCAGGTAAAATCATCAGAAGGGTATGACCCTAGTAGCCATATTAAATTACCCATAAAATAAAGACTGCCCCAGACCTGCTATAACAAGCTTTAGCAATCCCTGAAAGATCCAATTGATTCCAAATAATTGTATACTAGAACAAGTCCAACACTATTTAAAGGAATACAGCAAAGTCAACACCCAACAACATAAAATTCACAATTCTAGGCATCTAATCAAAGTTTACCAGACGAGCAAATAAGCAAGAAAATGTTACACTAAATCAGGATAAAAAAATCAATTACTGGACCTACACTGAAATGACAGATGATATAATTAGCAAATAAGGACACTGAAGAAAGTACAGATGGTCCCTAACTTACAATTGTTCAACTTATATGCTCTTTCAAATGGCACTAAAGTAATACACACATTCAGTAGAAACTGTACTTCAAATTTTGAATTTTGATCTTTTTCTGGGCTAGTGATATGTTATATATGCAATGATACTGTCTTGCAATGCCTTGGGGTTAAGTTTTAATATATGATTTTGCCCAACTGTAGGCTGATAGGTGTTCTGAGCATGCCTAAGCTAGGCTAGTCTAAGCTATGAGATCCAGTAGGCTAGGTATACTGTATTAAATGCATTTAAACTTATGATATTTCCAACTTACAATGGTTTCATTGGAACATAACCCCATTTTAAGTCAAAGAAGATGTGTACTATAAATACACTCCATAGGACTAAGAACATGAAGGAAAATACAGGTAGGATGAAGGTACAAAAGATACTTTTCAAAAAAATCAAAATGGGACTTAAAACTAAAATGTCTCAAATGAAAATAAAATATCTTTTAGCAATAGAAACTAAATGTCTCAAATGAAAATACCTTGGACAGGATTAATAGCAGACAGATTAGACAGAAAGGGAAAAAGTCAGTTAACTTGAATGCATTGCAGTAGAAACAATCTCACATGAAGCACAGACTGAAAAAGAAAAAAATGAACAGAGCACCAATGGCCTGTGGAATACCAAGTAGTCTAACAGACCAGTCATTGAAATATCAGAAAGAGAGTAGATGTGGAACAAAAAAGATATATGAAGATAAAATAATGGCCAAAATTTTTCCAAACTTAATGACTATAAACACACAGATTCAAAAGATCAACCAACTTCAAGATGAATATGATCATATGACCATAAATAAAAGCATGCTTACATACAACATAATCATACTAACAATCAACATAATCATACTGCCTTAATCCAGTGATAAAGAGAAAATATTGTGAACACCCAAAGGAAAAATAGGTATATTACACACATAGGAAAAAAGATAAGGATAAGGATAAGGATAAAAGATAAAGATAAGGATATATTAGAATTTAAAGATAAAGATAAGGATATATTATCTTTAAAAGATAAAGATAAGGATATATTAGAATTTTTGTGTAAAATTATTTGAGGCAGAAAACAGATTAACATCTTTAAAGTATAGAAAGAAAACCTGTGAACGTAGAATTATATACCCAGTGAAAACAACTTTTTAAAATTAAGGCAAAATAATAACTATTTCAGGCAAACCAAATCTACAGAAATCCATTGCCAGCAAACCAGCATTAAAAGAAATAGTAAATTCTTCAGGTGGAAGATAAATGATACTAAATGGAAATCTGGACATACACAAAAGGAAGAAAAGACCTAGAAAGCCCAAATGTATAGGTATCATAGTTTAAGTTCCTATGACACAATACAATAAACTGGGTATTTTATAAACAACAAATACTTTTTTTTCCTCATAGTCCTGGACTCTGAGACATTCAAGAACAAGACACCAGCAGATTTGGTGTTTAGAAAGAATCTACTTCTAGTTCATAGATGGTGCCTTTCCAGTGTGTCCTCCATGGCAGAAGGGGCAAGAGAGCTCTCTGAGGTCTCTTTTGTAAGAACATTAATCTCTCATGACCTAGTCACACCCTAAAGGCCCTGCCCCCTAATACTATCAGTTTAGGGATAAAGTTTTAATATATGAATTCTGGAAGGACACAAAAATTCAGACCCTCATAGAAAGTAAATATAAAAAACTTTTTCTTCACTTTTAATTCTTTAAAAGATAAATAACTGTTTAAAGCAAGAATAACGGGTGCTTGGGTGGCTCAGTCAATTAAGTGTCTGACTCTTGGTTTGAGCTTAGGTCATGACCTCAGGGTTCTCTCCCTCTCCCTCCCCTATCTCTCTCATAATAAACAAACAAATAAACTTAAAGCAAGAATAATATCGTGGAGTTTATAACATGCGAAATTAAAATGTACAACACTTGCACATAGGAAATACAAATGGAACTAGACTATCATACGTTTCTTACACTATATGTGAAATGTCTTGATATTATTTAAAGCACAGGCACATTATGTTAAGTTAAAAAATATATTCTGACCTGTGTGGAGGTTCCTCAAAGAGTTAAAAATAGATCTGCCCTACGACCCAGCAATTGCACTGCTGGGGATTTACCCCAAAGATACAGATGCAGTGAAAGGCCGGGACACCTGCACCCCAATGTTTATAGCAGCAATGTCCACAATAGCCAAACTGTGGAAGGAGCCTCGGTGTCCATCAAAAGATGAATGGATAAAGAAGATGTGGTCTATGTATACAATGGAATATTCCTCAGCCATTAGAAATGACAAATATCCACCGTTTGCTTCGATGTGGATGGAACTGGAGGATATTATGCTGAGTGAAATAAGTCAATTAGAGAAGGACAAACATTATATGGTCTCATTCACTTGGGGAATATAAAAAATAGTGAAAGGGAATAAAGGGGAAAGGAGAAAAAATGAGTGGGAAATATCAGAAAGGGAGACAGAACACAGACTCCTAACTCTGGGAAACGAACTAGGGGTGGTAGAAAGGGAGGTGGGCGGGGTAACAGGTACTGAGGGGGGCACTTGATGGGATGAGCACTGGGTGTTATTCTGTATGTTGGCAAATTGAACACCAATAAAAAATAAATTTATAAAAAAAAATAAATAAAAATAAAACATTCTGTAAGTCCCAGAATAATCACTAAAAATAAATAAAACAAAAATTTATAGCCACTAAGCCAATAATGGAGATAAAATGGAATAAAACATACAATCCAAAAGAAAACAGGTAAAGAGGAAAAGGGAAACAAAGAAACAGAAAACAAATAACAAGTTAGTAGATTTATATCTGGCAATATCAATAATTAATTACAGTTAAATTCTCTAATACTCCAATTAAAGGCAGAGATTGTCAGAGCGAGCTTGAAAGACCCAAATATATGCCATTAATAAGAAAACTTCTTTCAATATAAAGATACAAAATAGGTTAAAAACAGAAAGATAGGTAATGATATACTATGTAAACACAAAAAATGTGCAAGGAATGACAATAATTAGAATAACTATATTAGCATCAGATATAGTAAGTGAAAAAATAAAAGGGACATTTCATAATGATAAAGGGGTCAGTCAATTCACCAAAACAATCCTAAACATGCAGGCACTTAATAACAGAGCTTCAAAATACATGGAGCAAAAGTAAGAGAACAGAGAAGAGAAATAGACAAATCCATAATTATAGTTGGCAATTTCAACACTCTTCTATCAGTAATTGACAGAAGTAGTAAACAGAAAGTCATTAAGGTATAGAAAACTCTTCAGAGTTAAAGAGGCATTCTTCATTTTTCTTGACTATATTTGGACTGATAACTCCTTTCTTGCTACATACGATATTACCTAGACTTCTTGCTGGACCGGTCATGATTCAGCATGGCAAATTGTAGCTAAAGAGTATAATCCAACTAATACCAGGATGCAGTAAGAAGCTTCCAAACATGTGGGTATAAAAATGCAAAGATAGCAATTGAACTAGGGAGAAGAAGCTATTTTCTTCTCACTAGATCAAAAACTAAGACAAACAGAAAACCTCAACACATTTCCCTCCATTCGTCTTATATATAGTTATTAGCAACTGTATCCTTGCCCCTTCACAATACACGTGTCCAAATATACATTGATCCAGCCATCCCCAAGCATCTAAACCTACATTTTTATGTATGTGTATGGGTTGATGGTGTCAGACATTTCTAAAAAGTATCCTTCACTGCCTGAGCATCACTGGCAGGCAGATCCCATATTCCAGTATACACTTGTTCCTTCTAGCAACAATAGTCCAGATTCTTTTCACACATTGATGAAGACACCAATATCAAGTAGTAGCTTCTCCTCCATAATAAGTTCATTAACACAATGCTTAATGTAAATTAGTAAACTGACCAACTGGAAAGAGAAAAAGAATGGCTCATGTTCTCTCTCGCTCTTGCTCTAATTCTTTCTAACCTGTCAAATAAAATCCCAATCTTACCTTAGTGATTATTTTGCAGCTTTGAATTGTTTTGCATAAAATGTATCTGTTCATTAATAATTCAATGATGAAACTGTAAAGATAAGGCTGTCAACAAGCCTCCTGCCTGATGGACTGGCTTTGATGGGCCATAGCTCAGGTGCTTGCCAGGAGCTAACTTAGAAAAATCTCTAAAGGTTTTTGGAGTACTATCTTAGGTACTGCTTATCCTACAGTGCATCTTTTTTCTTCCTAGGTACCCAGAACAATTTCACATGGGCAAAAATTGAAGCAAGAGAAGGGAAGTAGAGAAAGACAGTAGAAGATTTTAAATTTTTGCATATTTTTAAGTCTCTGGTATTATGTAAGATTCCTTACATACATTACAATTCAGCAGCAATAAAAAGCTTCTTAAGAAAACTGTTTTCAAAGAAATTTATTCTCCTACTCCCTTTCACTTCCATGTCTATCAATTCCCATCTTACACCTCAGACAGTTTCTATGACATCATATTCCTCCATTCAAAATACATCTTTCTAGTAAAATAAGACCCCAAAAATATGTGCCCAGGAAATCCCTCACTTATCATGAATGCTTCTACTTTCTTAATAGTTCTTAATTATCACTACTTTTTTTAAGTGACTAGTTTTAAAACTATTAAATTTATCAAGGGCCATGAATTTCCCAAATTAAATCTTTTTTTAAGATGTGTTTATTTATTTGAGAAAGATACAGAGAGAGAGTGCAAGTGAGTGGGGGGGGGGGGCGGTAGGGCAAAAAGGTAGAGGGAATCTCAAGCAGGCTCCCCAGTGAGAGGGGAGCCCGATGCAGGGCTTGATCTCACCACCCTGAGATCATGACCTGAGCTGAAATCAACAGTCAGATGCTTAACCAACTGAGCCACTCAAAGCCCGCAAAATTAAATTATTTTTTAAATAATTTTTAGAGATCAAATATTGGGCTCAAAAAGCTACCAAAAATGTTAAAGGAAAAGCTATAATTCTCACAATAAGGGCCACATATAAAACTAAACACTGGACTTTAACTTGACAAGGTTTTTGGAATCTCACAGCTTTTGATCCTATAACAACTATAAAACCTATTCTGCCCTGGGCAGAGGGAAAATCAGAGGCAATTCTTACTAAAATGAAAAGCATCAAGTTCCCCCTTTCCTTTCTGCTATATCCTATTTCATGAGGGCAGTGATTATACCTATTCTTCAAATATTTCACAATTTATCAAGTGTTTTCGAGCAGTCCAGGCTAAAGGTTTGAGCTTCTGCAGCATGTGGAACAGAATCCATTAGCAGAGTGGGAAAAGCTTGGGAGATGTGAAGTCCTAGAGATAAAACCACAGTGAATTATTAGGGAGTAGCAGAACTTTTTCAACAGTCTTATAACTGTGCCACATGTTCACAGAGTACCAAGGGTACTGGGTCATAATTTGTCACCGAGGACAAATCAACTGTTAATATCTATTTAGTAATTATTTACTATAGAACTGGATTTAAATTGACTTGTTATAGAATTATAGCATGGGAACTGTGGAAATGGCAAAGTGTCAGACAAAACTAATGCAGAGGTAGTTATGCAAATTGCATCAGAAAGCTCTTTGCTCTTAAAGTCATAAGGTAAAAACCAATTTTGGCCAAGCAAAAAATTAAGGTGACAATTACATCATAGAAGAATTTAATATCCATGTCTGTGGAATTAAATACCCATTCAGCGAATGGGGGAAGTGTACTTTCAGTATGCTAGAGATTAGCTAAAACTGACATGCAAGAACAAGAAACATTGGCTTCTTAAATCACCTTTTTTTTTTTTTTTTTTTTTTACTCTATTCGCAATGACCTTTTTTCCCCCTCTCTCAACAGAATTCACATTTTTTGTGTGTGTGTAGTTTAGGGAACTAAGGAATGAGTTGGGGGAATCCAGATCTGTGGGGGTTGATATCACTGGGGCTTTTTGTGACCTGCTCTAAAGCTTTTTGTGAACTATTATTATTCCCTAGCTGGAATCTTTTTTCCGTATTAAAATAGGATGTGACAAGAAGAGGGACACTTTTACCTGGCCATAAATGCAGGTTTTTATACTTAGACCCATATAGGTGTGGCTGTAAATGAGTAGGTATGGGAGGATTGCTAATTGTTTCAGAGGGTGGGGAAGTATGTCAAGAAAGAGAGAATGAGATTAACCCAACAAAAGTTCCAGCTATTGTAAAAGAAAGAAAGCGAACTTTAGCATCACAAGACCCAGATTCAAGTTCTCATTCTAATTCTTACTGACTATGAGACCTCAGACAAGTAATTTATGCTTTCCAAATTTAGTTTTCTTATCTCCAAATTAGGATAATAAGGCTGTTAGGAAGACTCATTTTGCCATCTAGGAAACAGGTTACACAGTAGCGAGTAACAGCTTCAGACCCCAAAATCTAAGCCCAAAATCCAGAGAATCAGCAAACTTATTAACAAAAGACATCTTGGGATCCCTGGGTGGCGCAGCGGTTTGGCGCCTGCCTTTGGCCCAGGGCGCGATCCTGGAGATCCGGGATCGAATCCCACGTCGGGCTCCCGGTGCATGGAGCTTGCTTCTCCCTCTGCCTGTGTCTCTGCCTCTCTCTCTCACTGTGTTCCTATCATAAATAAATAAAAATTAAAAAAAAAAAAAACAAAAAAAAAAAAAAAACAAAAAAAAAAAACAAAAGACATCTTTTGTTCATTCATTCAATCACTCAAAAAAAAAAAAAAATAGCATTATGCACCATCTCTGAGCCAGGCACCCTACAGAACTATGCTGTCCTTGACTTTCACCAGTTCAGTCTTAGGAGCCACAGAGACATCTTAACAAATAGAAGCCACAAAATGTTTATAGATATTTTAAGACAAGCAAATGTCTTCTATGGATATCCTTTGCATCCTTTGTTTTGGACACTAAAGCATGAGACCTGAAATCTAGTCTCCGAACACAATTTCTTTTGCCCCAGAGTCAGCTCCCTGTCATTGTGTGTGTAAGTAATTGCATGTGGCTTAGTTAGGCGCCCTGGATTCTGGGAGTTAGGGAAATTATGCATAGATCTGCCATTAACACTAATGGGGGGTTACACGCACAAATCCTCCACACACCAAGAAGAGAATAGACTCTTCTCATTCATACATAATAGATCTGTAGAAAAATTAGCATGTACGCTTTTAGGAGCTGAACTCTGAAGATGTACCTTTTATGGGAAATATGTAAATAAGGAGAGAGGATACACTGAAGGACAAGTGCTGTAATGTGCTCCCTTTCTGATGCCTGAGCACCTTGTCAATTTTGCTACTGCATTAAGTGAGACTAGATTTGTCTGCGTGGCGATTCCCCAGCACACCTATCTTCCTGGCGATTACCAAATTTTGCCAGGCAGAGTCTACTTTGCCAAATTTGCCAGTTCCCCTAGGGCATGGGAGGTGGGGCAGTGCAACTGATCAGTCAGTAAGCAAGTACTAATATAAACATTTTTCACAGAAGTATTTCTTTGTTTCCTTAGAAGCTTTTACTACCTTGCCTTATAATTTAAGCCGTCTTGGAAATGAGGAAATATGATATTCATTGTAGAAGTGCTGACCCTTCCAGTCAGCGGGAGTCACCCCTGTAAGCCACAGAAATCTGTCATGCTGGGTTTTATCTAGGAAAGGGAGGAAACATTTTCCCTGTGTCTTTCACTTTTCTGCCTCAGCCCAGAGAGGAAGGAAATTATTTTCCCAGCTTCTCTATCAACCTATTTTTAGCTCCTCCCTACTAGGCTGATCTGACAGTCATTGGGCTACATTTTACTAGCAGGCAAAATCATGATAGAGAAAGGTGATTCACATCCAGAGGGATGAGGGCACTCTCTTCCTACACACACACACACACTTCTCAGGCCAGGCCAAGGCCAACCTCTTTCTGCCATAGCACACCAGCATTCTCTCTTGGCTCCCACCCACTGCCCTAACCCCCGCTTTCTATCCTCTTGGGTGCTACCTCCAGAGCAAGGCTTTTCTGTAGGCCCAGCCTTCCTTTCTACTACCTAGTCTAGATCCCTGACCAGCCAGTGGTTAGCTACATAGACCTGGAGTTTGTTCTGTACGATTTATGGATGAGTAGAAGAGAATAGGAATCTTTGCTGGGAGTCCAATCCCACTTACTATAGAAGACCCTCATTTGGAGGGTGGTTCTGAGAGTTGTATCAGAGGCTTTCCTTAATTGCAATGAAAGCCACTAAACTCCCATACCATATATATATATATAACTTCCTGAGTGTGCCCCAGAAGGAGAGTATTTAGGCACTGAACTTCACCGTGAATACCTAAGAGTTTAAAATGCTAATAATTATTACAGTGCCTCATTTGGTCAATCATTCATTCATTCATCAGTGTTGGCACTCTTCCTAATTTTAGGCATGGCCCAGCCAGATACTCCCAGGAAAGTGAGCAACACCTTTCCCTTGAGGAGTGTACAACCTATTGGAGAAGAATAAAAAGCAAAAGGAAATTTCCAGACAGTGCGAAAAATATGATGAAAGAAGTAAGCATAGGTGATGTAATGGTAAACAAACAAACAAACAGAGGCCTGGGGCACATGGGCAGCTCAGTCGGTTGGGCATTCAACTCTTGGTTTTGGCTCAGGTCATGATCTCATGGGTCATGGGTTTGACCTGCATCAGGCTCCTCACTCAGCTGCTTAAGGATTCTCTCCTTCTGCTCCTCCCCCCCCCAACTCATGCTCTCTCCTCTCTCTCACTCTCTCTCTAAAATGAATAAATCTTAAAAAAAAAGAAAAAAGAAAGAAAGAAAGAGGCATGAACCCAGGCTCTTAGGCTGTATGTACCCCTTTTTACTGAGCAAACCTTTTGAGACATGTTGAACAAGAAACCATAACCAGAGTCAGCCATAAGGAAATAATTTTAAGTGTAGAACATTCCAAGAATGCCTAAATCAGAGAGGTTAACTCCTAAAACGCACTCTAGAATCAAGGGATTCTTTTGGAGAGGAGATGTTTTTACTTTAATGTGTTAAATCAAACTTAGGACATAATCACAGGTTTACTTCCTTCTTTGGTAAATGTCCTTACGGCTTTGACGACTGGCAGTGGTCCTCTAGGAAATCCTATCAGTGGAGAGAAAGAAATGAACCAACTGTGTGTGACCCATGATTTCAAGGTTTTATGTCTCAAGGGTGGACCATTTAATTTTATCTTCAGGAGAATGCGGTCAAACTGGGAATGACCAGAAGGTTCCTAGCCAAGGGCTAGGCAGCCACCTGAAACTGAGAGGTCTTGTAAAGAAGATGGTGGAAGAAATGTTTGAGTGTGATGCTTTATCTGATCCAAGACCACTGTGACTTGAGTGACAGCCATAAACCCTATCCTGTAGCAATCAATATCCTATCCTGCAGTTGCCCTCAAAGTTTGCTTTGTAACAAGGGCAGATCAAGAAGCACATAGGCAGACTCAGGGGTAGCTCTTCCCCCTGGAAGTATAGGGTTTATCACCACCAAGACATCACCACAATTCCCAGTCCCAACTCAAGCCTATAGCCCATGCCATGCCACCTCATGCTCTAAGGGGCAACAATCCCAAAATTTCACTGAAATGCCCATTATGTGGATATATAGTGCACATGCGGACACATAGCACTCAGGTGTCCAGGGACACCAGGTTGGGAGCTCCTACTGGCTTGTGAAATCACAGCCATGAAGCAACTTGGGCCACCAGCTTTGGGTTCATTGTTCTTTTAAAAATCTAAGGGCTCAAATCTTCTCCAGAATCATTATTTAAATATTCCTAAAAGCAGACATGCTATGGGATGAGGAGGAGAAAAAGAGACAAGAGGAGAGCTTCCAAGCGACTCTTGTAACTAGGATAAAACTGGAGATCTGATAACATAGAAAAACCTGTCCTTCCACTAGTCAAAGAGAAAGGATTTAAGTGTCACCATGATAAGTTTGCTCCTATCAGGTATGTAGCATGGAAATTGACGTTTTCTACGGAAATTAAGTCAGAGTCTAGAATTATATCTTTTATGTAGCTTAAAATCTCAATTAGAATGTTTTTGCTGCTTTCAAATTTTGTCCTGAATGACAGCATTTGGAAGGAGAGAGTTAAAGAAGGGGGGGGGGGGGGGGAAGCTGAGAAAGATTGAACTGGCATTGCACATGCAAATGAATGCATTATGGTAGTGGGGTTTTTTTCCACTGAATAAATTTACATTTACATCAGTTAAAGCTGATGTAATTCTGCAACCAATGGAACTTAAATATATACATATTTTGTCATGAAAGCCCTCACAGCTATAACCTTTTGATTAAAATCTATTGCAAAACTAAGAATAAATTTCAGTCGACCAACTTTACATTTGACAACTTTTATTACTCATTTTACCCAGAAGTACACTTTAACTGGTATTTTAGCAATACTCAATAGAAGAAGTCTCTTCCAGTTTTCCTGTTAATTCTCTAGATTTTGTAACAGTTCCCATAAACTGGTGAAATTTTATAAACTCCCACTATAAAGAATGAATAATATAAATTGCTTGCTCTTGGCCAAGGACACACTTATATATGGGTGATACATGGCTACCATTTACATTTTCCCACTAGACTGAAAATCGATCACAAAATTAAAGGAGTGACAAAAACTGGTGGAGAAAGAACTTCCTTTGGGTTAAACTGTCACCTGCTTCCTGCTTATGTTAGCCATTGCAAAACTGGTAAGCAGGGTCCAAAGCCTTTGCTTGGTCACCTGAGGAGGTGTAGGAGATGAGCACGCAAGTAAGACTGCATAGGAATAAGCAACAGCACCAGTGCTGACGTTCTAAGTGATGGGCCGGGGGAAATATAATCTGTGGCATCACGGTCATTACAAATGGCAAATTAGTGAAGCTGAGATTAGGCACTTTTGCATGGCAGGGCTGTGACATGATTATCAAAGAGTAACCTGCCACTAAATTATCAAATGTGGGGGAAAGATATAATTTCAAGGACTAGTCTGACAACCATTTGTGGAGTGCCTATGTGTCAGCCACTGTCCGCTAAACTTGTAATAATCCAATCAGCCTTATAAAGTAGGCACTGCAGTTTCCATTTTACAGATGACAAAACTGAGGGGCAGAGTGGAAAATTCTAGGTCTAATCCCATAATGCATAAATCACAGGGGGAGGGCATAAGCCCAGTTCTATTCTGTGAAATCACAGCCATAAAGCCGCTTGGGCCAGCAGCTTTGGGTTCATTAAAAATCTAATGGCTCAAACCTTTTCCAGAATCATTATTTGCATTTTTTTGAAAATAGACATGCAATGGGTTGGAGAGGAGAAAAAAAGACAAGCAGCAAACCTCTAAGAAACTACTGCAATTAGGATAAAACTGGAGATCTGATAATATGGAGAAACCCATCTTTCCGTTAGTCAAAGAAAAGGATTTAAGTGTCTTAAGTGGTCTGTCTCTGAAGTCTGAGCCCTTTGTACAAAGCAGTCCCAACCGCAGGAAATTAGAAGAGAAACAGATATTACCAGCAAAAAATCACAGTATTACCTTTTATTAGCAGTGCGGGGCAGGAAGAATGATGGCTGTGCTGGAGAGAATTTCCTAACAAGTCCACCAAAATTATCTTTAAAGATATTCAAATTACAACAACTGTATATAGTCCTGACAACATTTCAGTATTTATAAGGCTCTTTTGCCTTGGATGGCTAACACCTCATGATTCAATCACGAAATGATATAAAATAACTAATGGTAGTTATATCTAATATTTGTATTGCACTTTATCATCTAAAAACTGCTTCCGGGATGCCTGGGTGGCTCAGGGGTTGAGCATCTGCCTTTGGCTCAGGACACGATCCTGGGGTCCTGGGATAGAGTCCCGCATCGGGCTCCCCACAGGGAGCCTGCTTCTCCCTCTATGTCTCTGCCTCTCTCTTTGTGTGTGTCTCTCATGAATACATAAAATTAAAAAAAATAAAAAATAAATAAAAACTACTTCCTCACGCATGGTCTCATCTGAGGCACCCAGGAGGCTGACATGGAAATCGAGACATGGAACCACATGGGACATCCCAAAAGGAAAATTTACATCAGTTGTCCTCAAATTTAGTGTGAGAAACCCCTTGTTTTCAATAAAGTACAGATTCCAGGTCCTTATCCCCAAATTCTTAACTTGTGGTTTTGTAGCAGGTGGGCCTAGGAATCTGTATTTGTATCAAGCATCTGGTGATCCAGTTTCATGAGGTTGAGGAGGGGGTCCCAGTGCCATACTTCAGAAACACTCATATGGATCACGACAGGACATAACCTGCCCGTTTCCTGTACCATGTGGCGGGCAGGGGGAGAGGGAGGTTCTTTTCCTACCACCCTAAGGAGATAACCACTTGCCTTAGTATAGAGATGTTCTTACAACAGGTGACCTCAAGCAGTAAATGATGGGTGCATGGTTGCCTTAGTTCCATATCCTGTCTTCGATTCTTCAGGCTTGTTATCCCAATACTCAGTCAATCCTTTTGCCTTAATTTTCTGGTCTTTTTTCCCCCCTCTGAAGGTGTTCTAAACCCTCAGTGGGATCCCACACAGTAAAAATAGGTTTTGCTAACAATTAATATGTTTTAAATATCTGGCACCACGTTGTAGTCCATCCCCAGTCTCAGAGCACATGGCCACCAGTTTAGCCAGTTACTGAAAAGCCACGACAGTGTTAAAGTTAGGATATTTTGCACCTCTCCCATGTACCGGGATCACATGAAGAATCCATCACAGGCCCCACATACATAAATCTATCTTCTGGTTCAGGATCCAGTAAGGAAAACTTCTATCTCAGAATCTACATACTCAGCCCCAAGCTCCCCCAGTGGCAGAGAGGCTCCCCCAGCACCTCAGCACTATGGTTCTTATTTTCTTTTTCATCATGCTCGCCTGCCTCATTTCACCTAGAGCACCTTCCAGAGCAGGGGCTGTACTGTGTTCATCCCTGAAGTCCCATGCTAGGCACATAATAGGTGTCCAATAAATGTTTTTAAGTTAAAGTTATATCTAGGAAATTGACAGCACATTGGAGGGAGTGGGTAAGGAGGCAGCCTCTGAGTTCCTGCACTTGTCTCTCCCTCTTCTTCTCACAACAGGAACCAAATGGACATTTTCTCCCAGGTACACTTACTGTAATGAAATCCATAGACTGGACAAGAAGCATCCTTAGGTAGGCTCTTTTATACATTAAGTGGAAACTCTTCTTCTGTGTGTTGTCTTTTCAGAAGGAAACACTGTCCCTCCCTGTCTGTGGAAAGGCTTCACCCAGACACACAGAAAGGAGGGCCGGAGGAACATGAACTCTTTACTGTGTGTGTGTGATGGGTGTGATTTATTGCACCTTCCTTTAAGGCCTGGAGGCTGATGCAGGGGGCAGTGGAGGTGGCATGACGTAGGGTCATTATTGTACCCTTGGGCAGCACGGGTGTTTTCTAAGTGCTCTGGAATCACTTATTTACTATCCCCACAGCACCTCCAGGAAGGAAGGTCAGCATTATCATCCTGGCTTGGGAGGAGATAGATTTGAAACCCAGAAAGGTAGGAGGCAGGCCACGCTGAATCAGTGCTGAGCCATCTCCTCCAGCCAGGATCGCAGTTAATCTATTCCTTCAGGAAAGGTAGCACTTTCCATAGCCTCTGGATGGGGAAAAGCCAGGGCACAGGCTTCAAGATGCTGATTCATTCTGGTTATTTCAGGAGAAAAAGTGAATAGAAACTGAAATGTAATATGTAGATTCAGGAGATCCACAAACTCTCTAGCGGTGAGGAACTAAAAGCAGTTGTATAAGCCACACATAGAAGTTGTTTACCGAGTGTCAAGGTTACCAGATCCACGCTGTTTGTTAGTAGTAGAGTAGCCCACACCCAGTGGGCAGGCAGGGGAACAGGGCTGCAGGTCCCAAAGGTGCCCTAGCTCTTCTTAGCTGCCCTGCTTTGTGTTCTGTAAGGGAATGGTTAAGATTGGAGGTTTACTTGGAGCAGTAGATTGGAACACGAAGCAATGCATTCTGATTCACCTCAGCCTCCCTACCCCCACCACACACACACACACACACACACACACACACAGAGGCAATGCAGGATTTTAACCTGCTGGCTTCACTAGAGAACCAGGAAGGATGAGACCTGCGTTTGCAAGCTCAAAGAGGCAGGGTTGTCTCCCTCTCTGCTGGAAGAGAGATGGAGGGGAGATGCAGAGATGAAGCCCGGAGAAAACCTCAATGTAGTGGGTATGAGTGTGGACCTGGCAATAAATATGAGGCTGGCCCAAGGACCGTCAGCATCAGCATCACCAGGGAGCTCGTTAGAAATGCCGAATATTGGCTCCCACACTGATGTACTTGATAGTCAGACTCTCTGAGGGCAGAGTCCAGGAAGCTGTGTAATAAGTGCTCCAGGTGATTCTTATGTGTGCTAAAGACTGAAAAGCACTAGCCCTGGGGTCAGACAGCCTGCTCCATCACTTTGGCTATGTGACCCGACAGCCTCTCTAGGCCTCCATTCCTACCTTTGTAAATTGGGTACAGTGGCAATACCTACCCCTTGGGGTTGTTGGGTGGTGAGGCTCATATGAGAAATTGTGTGTAAAGCACTTTGAGCAGAGCCTGACACACAAGGAACCCCCACTAAAGCATACAGGAAAAAAAAATACAGACTGTCCCTTCTTCAACTCTTAAAACCCACTTCCACCCAGAACTTGTGCTCCTGACTACCATCCAAGGTTAACTCTTGGCCCATGGTCAACTCGAACTGACAACAAACACTTGGATCCTGACAAAGTCATTCATGACCCATTCATTCACAGATCACAGGCAGTCCACAGGCATTATCCTTTAGTCCCTCACTAAAATCCCTGTCTTTTCAACAGCTCTGGATTTTGCCAATCTTAGCTTGGTGAATCTTCCCAAGAGGACAGAGACTTTCAGAGAATCACCCATAAAATCTAGTGGTGCTTAGGGAAATAGTGGGCTTGAACTCACTTCTCATCTTGGTTTGCTGCTTAATAAATGTTTGCCCAGTAAATGAATGACTATCATTCAACTTGGAAAATACAGTCACAGGTTATGGTGACAGGAGACTGGACTGGGTTTCTTCTCTCAGTTTATTGCAGAGATTTATTTATGGTTCATTGATCCATTTAGAGATGCCAGGGCAGCTTGGTTTATTGTGGCATCCTGCCAGTTTTGCATGCATGCCAAACAAGCTCCTTTCCAGATAAAAATTATCACAATTTGTCGCACAAATTTAAAACAAAACTTTAAATCATTCCTCAGATGTGCATTTCAAAAAAACAAAGAAAAGTTAATAAGCCATGGATTCATTTGGTGTATTGTTAGAGAAAGTGAGAGTCAAATCCTAAGACTAATGAGCCTGGTAAACATAAATGTTGATGGTGTGTGTGCGTGTGTGTGTGCGTGTGTGTGTGTGTGTGAGAGAGAGAGAGAGAGAGAGAGAGAGAGAGAATGTAAACAAAGGAAGGCAGCCAGGAAGGAAAAAAAAATAGATTCCAATAGTACGGGGACAGGGGGAACCACAACATATATATGTAGTGATACGCAAGAAGGGGTCCAAGAACTTTTTCCCTCCTCCAATCCTGCTGAGACCAAGGAGTTCGCTATACTAGTGCTTCTCAAACTAGCATGCGTGAAGGACAAGTTTTTCTTTTGTTTTGCTTTATCATTTCCTGTCATGGACCAATGTTACAAATACAATAAAATGAATTCTTTTGAAAATTATATAAAATAAAAAGCACACTAACTACATGGCGCTGTCCTTGCAGAGAGATCATTCCCCCAGCTTGCCCTCCCATCAAGAGAGGAAACTAAACACTATATAATCCACTTGGACAATTCTAAGACTATCAAGTGAGAAAAGGATAGGACATGGTTGCCCATAGTTGTGGGTGACAGTGGTAGCAGAAGTAGCCTAGCTCCCCAATCCCTCATTCTGGATATAGCCTGCTGGTCTCACGAATCAAGAAGTTCCACGCTAGAAACTCTCAGCAGCTCAGCAGAGGCCTAACCAAGGCAGGTACTATAAGCAAACCTCCTACTCTGTCCCACTTTTGCTCTTTTCCTGGTTGACCATGTCACACGGAGTCACGTACATGCCCAGTGGAGATGTAGATTTGACGAGGCTTAGTATGCATATTTGTTACTTATTTTCTCTTTTAATCATAGTTACTTCTTTAATCGTGGCAAGTAGTGCTTGCAAGAAGCAAAGACTGAGGAAACAGGCCTGCTGTAAAATGTGAATTCCCCAGTGGGCAAGGGCACGGTTATCGGATGGAAAGAGAATGCCTGGGCCCTTCTTGGTGGCAACATTACCAGAAAGGGGACTTTGAAACCATTTTGACTTCACAATTATTGACGCCGCTCATTCACAACACTGATTTGGACCAGGATGGGGGTTGGAGCAGGAGGGAACTACCCAGTTGTTCCCCACAATGCCCTGGCATTTCTTTATCCTGCCATGTGTTCTACTGCTCCCCCTCCTTCAACAGTACCATTTTATTCCTAGGACAGACACTGCACACTGTCTCTGCCCACCGCCCTCCATTTCTGCCCTTCTTGGGGGGCTTATTATCTCCATGACCTGGGGTTTTTTGGCTATAGGTTTTTCTTCTCCCAAATATGTCCCTTAAAAAGTATGACTTGTGAGTAGGAAGTAAATAAATATGGTAGTAGTAATAATAACGTGGTATCTTTTGATACCAAGCCTCCCGATTCAAGGAGATATCCCAGACTCCACAGAAAAGTATGCCTTTCTCAGAGCCTATGGAGGTATGTATAAATTCATAAAACCGTCCTCACTCGCTTTTATTTTTTTTTATAAAAATATTATTTTCTTGTTATTTATTTCTTTTTTTTTAATTAATTTTTATTGGTGTTCAATTTACCAACATACAGAAAAACACCCAGTGCTCATCCCGTCAAGTGCCCCCCTCAGTGCCCGTCACCCATTCCCCCCCACCCCCCGCCCTCCTCCCCATCCACCACCCCTAGTTTGTTTCCCCGAGTTAGGAGTCTTTATGTTCTGTCTCCCTTCCTGATATTTCCCAACATTTCTTTTCCTCACTCGCTTTTAAACCATGAGCTTCATTCCTTAGCTTGACCCTTGTTGGCTCCCGCAATCTTGGCTAATCCCCTTGTCTAGCGCATGATTTGTTCTAAGCTTGGATCTTGAAATGCTTTCTGGCTGGGTTGTTGTGCCTGCTGCTCAGCTCAGCACCCACCAGGGGCCCACAGAGAGCTTCTCTTCTTAGGAGCGCACACTCCCAAGTCAGGAGGACTAAGTTCAAACCTTGCGTCTGCCACTGAGCAGCTGTAGGAAGCTGGGCAGGTTATTCAGTCACGGACACTTAGGGGACTCATCTTTCAAACGGAAGTAGCAGTGGCGCCTACACCAGAGGGTTGTTATAAGGACTAAATGAGGCAGTATATACAGTCAGTACAGTGCCTGGGACATAGTAGATGCTAAATAAAAGCTATTATTTTCATCTGTCCTTGTGGACAGGATCTGGACCACATCCTTCAACGGGTAATGAGCAACATTTGAAGAGATTGAGCTTGAGAATGAGGCATAAATGAATACTCCAGTTAGATCCCACAAGCCTGCTCATTCAGTCAGCTTAGGCTTCTTCAGGGCCTACTTAGGGCTGGTAACTCTAGCAGGTTAGGAGGGCAGACTCCTCTACTACGATGCTAAGGGTGTATTAGAAGAAATACATCCATAAAAAACAAAAATTTTGGCATCTTTTTTGCCGGCTCCACAAAGATCTGAGCGTGTGCACTCGTGTTCTGCAGCGCTCTTGGGAAGCCGGGTTCCTTGTAGAAACCTACCCCGAAGGAACGGCCCCCTGGGCTCTGGCTCATGTTTGAAGCAGCCTGGAACAGAGGCACAGTTAGGATGAGGGGCGCATGGCCTCCCTGGGGCCTGGCCTGAGGGGACACCCCCAAACCCAAAAGGACCAGGGCTAGTTGCTGCGGCACCAGAGGCGCCCACACACATCAGAAAGAGAAGCCGAGGCCGCCCTCCCTCCCCAGGGCCTGTTTCCTCAGGGCGCACACCCACCGCCCTGGCCTGGGCCCGGCCACTGCCCTCCTCCCCACCGTTGTTTCTAAAACGAGGAAACTGCAGCTCTGGCCTCGGGTTCACCTTCTCCTCAGTGCAGAGGAGGATTGGAGCGTCGGGTCCACCATCCGGGTGCTCCCCAACAAAGAGCATCTGTGGCCCTGAGGCGGGCCCTTGACGGGATGCGCACTGGGCGATATGCTATACAAAGTGGGCAAATTGAACTCCAATAAAAAAAATACATAAAAATAAATAAATAAAATTTTTAAAATAAACACACACACACACAAATAAAAATAAATAAAATCATTATTAAAAAACAAAAACAAAGAGCATGTGGGCCCGGCTGCCTGACAGGGTTACCAGGAGGCCCTTGTCGCAGCCCCGGTGGGAGCTGCTTCCTCCCTCTTCTTCCTTTGCTCTCCTTTGTTTGGGGGGATTTTTTTTTTAATGCCTTTCCTTTTTTCTTTTTTTTTTTTTTTCAAGGCTCCTTGAGAGAGCACGTCGTGGTTCGAGGGAGGGTTAAGTAAACAAATGATAACAACACCAATCAACCCTCTTTGCTTACAGCCCGCAGAGTCAATCTGCCTCCTGGCTGTGGAGCTACCAACCAGCAAAGGCAAACTAATTAGACGCAGACAAACACTTAGGCAATCACACCTTGTGAATGTAAGCGGCTTCCTGTCATTTGGCAAGTCTCTCGGCTGCCTCTGAGCGTGAGACAACAAATCCCCTGCAAACAAGTCCCGCGCTCTGCTCTCCCGTTAGTGAGACCTAACGGATCACAGTGGCTGGAGGTGAAAGGTGGCAGGCCCGTCAGGTAATGACATCTCTCCAACAGCCCATATTAAAACAGCGACACTTGTTTAGACTAGCCTATTTGCACCTACCTACAGAGGGCCTTTTTAATGTAATTATTAGCCTCTGCCGCCCTGCTTAGGATCTGAAAATATCGTTCATTTTCATCTTGCTTCAGCTACCGCCGCCGCGTCCTGCCCACTCAGTCACCTCGGCTTCCCACAACCAAGTGCAGAAACAGGCCCGAGCTACAAGAGCTGAATTAACAAGAACAAGCTGGCAGGTGAGCTATGTGACAAAAAAGAAGGAGGAGAAGGAAGGGGGGGGGGGGAGAGAAAGAAACCTAAGACCTAAGAGATTTGACAATATATTCTAATCACTACCTGTCTGTGGAAATCTTGAACAAATTTAAATGGCTTTTCTCTGAGAGACCAAAAAGTTATTGCAATCGCGGACCAAACTCGAAGCTGTAAAAGCAAAGAGGTTCCGATGTAATCATAGCGTGCAGCCAATAAACAACTGTAGGCTGCTAAAAAAAAAAAAAAAAAAAAAAATAGAAGGAGACGGCAACCTATTGACAGGCTGGCTCAGGAGTTCTGATAACTGCTCATCATAGCGCAGAATTTGGCCTTTGACATTTTAAGTAGCTGGAAGGGATGGTCCCTCCTGACCTCGCTCTGTATTATACAAACAAATGCATCACCATGTAAAAGTTTGGCTGATACATGATAGACCTGTAGGTCAAAGACCAGAATTTATAAGTCCCCCGAATGGTTTCCATCTCTGCTTATGAGTATCCAGGTCATAGTCGGGCAGAGCAGTGAGGCGTTTCATCAACCCACTATTAATTGTTAAATATCTGCCGATGCTTGGAGCTGTGCTCACTTAAAAATGATGCAGTTGACTTTCTGTCGAGATGGTTTTCAGTCTTGCTCCTCAAACCGTATCAGCGCTCTGGTTATACGGTGGATTGTGGCAGTCGCTTCTGACGGTAATACAGGGGATGATTTGTTGTGTTTTAAAGACACTAGATTAGAGGGCTGTTAAGGAGAGACTGTGTGCAAAGCAGTGCTCATCTTCCTACATTTTTCCCTCTATCTCCTCAATTCATCTTCTTCCTCAGCCTCTGGTGGAAGAGGTAGATTTTATAGAAGTCTGTTTCCAGGAGAGTAATCAGGGCCCCAACAGCTCCGGGTATAGAGATCAATCGGGGATAAACCTCCATGGGAGGGGGGATAAAAACCCCAAGACCCTAGCCAGAAGTCTTTATTCCTTATTTGTCAACCCATCACCTGTGCTAGGTGCTGTGTGGACAAACAGAGCAAGAGGGAAAAGGAGATATGATTCAATCTACTGAGCAAGAGAGGGCTAACAACTCTTAAGTAGTTAGTCCTCTTAATCAAGAGGATCCCATCCTTAACCTTCTGATCCCAAATAAGATGCCCAGGAGTGCATTGACCATACTGTCAGAATTACCAGCAAGAGATTGCTCCTCACAACTGAAAATGAGAGCAAAAATTCCAACTCAAAACAGCAAATGAGAAGAGGTGAGAGGGAAATGACATCGTTTCTTCCAGTAAAGGACAGAATCTTAACAAAAGCACGTAAAGAGGAAGATGAAAGAAATAAGTATTGCTTATTTTGCTCCACTCTCTCTGTCTCTTCAAAGCAGGGGACAGGAGACTTCTGCACCAAGACGGTGGCACAAAGTTATGCCTGCGGTACCTACCCAGCCCTCACCTTCTGATCAAAATACTCAAGGAGAATCACAAAAGGACAAAAATTGGTAACAGCCTGAGAAGCTGATGATGACTATGGCCTATGATTACCAGTCAAGGGGAAGGTTCCACCAACTGCAAATATAAAAGAGGATACGTTGAAAATCACATCCTTACAATATACCCATGCCATCCGCTGAACCCAAACAATGTGGAGAAAAATGATAGAAAAATATTGATCCGGGATGCCTGGGTGGCTCAGCGGTTTAGCACCGCCTTCAGCTCAGGGCGTGATCCTGGAGACCCAGGATCGAGTCCTGCATTGGACTCCCTGCATGGAGCCTGCTTCTCCTTCCGCCTGTGTCTCTACCTCTCTCTCTCTCTCTGTGTCTCTCATGAATGAATGAATAAATAAATAAATAAATAAATAAATAAATAAATAAATAAATATTTTCTTAAAAAAGAAAAATATTGATCCCAGTGTCAGCACACCCACCTCCAAGATGCAAGGTGTGCTAATCAAAGGTACAGGTGGCCACTCCTCGGTTGCACTGGAACTGCCTTTCAAGCTGCCAGCATATGCTGCCCCAGCAGCTCCTGTCTTTGCAGGACCAAGCAGAAGGCAGCCATGCAGGGCTCGGGGGGTAAGCGGCAGTACCTTGCATCTTGGCATATAGCATTTCCTGTGGAAAATACATCATAGGCAAGGGAAAGTTCAGGAACAACTGTGCAGCAGGTCATGCAGGAGGGCATGGCCTCTGGAATCTACCCCATCACAGGAATCCTGTAGCCCCCTCTCCTCGCTTTCCAGCATAATCAGAGACCACACACAAGAGATAAATGGAGAGAGATTTTCAGGAATCTGAATAATACGTATATATAGAAGTCTGTTTCCAAGAGAGTAATCAGGGCCCCAACAGCTCCAGGTATAGAGAACAATCGGGGATAAACCTCCATGGGAGAGGGGGGAAGAAAAACCAAGACCCTAGCCAGGAGAGTTAGGAAGGCACTAGGAACGAGCACTCATACCCAAGTCTCTTGGAAAACCCATCACAGGCTCAGAGGCCACAAACCCCAAAATTGCAAAAGAACTCAGGTTGAAGGAAGAGATATCCAGTTGTTGGGACTTCCAGGCAGAAAGTTCCCCAACATTTCTGGAATGAACAGCCAAGGCCAGGAACACGGGAGCAACACAGAGAAAGCTTCAGCTTTCCACTCATTAATTTTTGTGCGGAAGCCACCATCCTACCCTACGCAGGCATTCAGGCGGCTGCCTTAGGTTTGCCTGGCCTTTGTAAGCATCAGGCAATCAACACGAGGGCGACCTGGCCTCAGGGACCTTTCAGAGCAAGTTACAAAGGACTTCTTGGGTCAATCCCAGTCAGCTTTTTGTCCACATGACCTAATTCTGAATTTATAGCTCTGACTAGAGATATAGCTCAGGCATATGATGAGGGCAGAAGGAAAATTATGTTCACCGCATATGGTTTCAGAAAGCAGGGAAGCACAAGATCTTTTAGAAAGATTTCCATCAAAAAAACGCCTAAAAAAAATTAGTGCCTAAGCAGGGGTTACAAACCCAAATGCCTTTGGGGCCCAGGCATATGACATAGCTGTAGGAATCAGGAAGGCTTCCCATCAGAGGGAGTGGTTTGAGCCAGCGAAAGTTTTCCAGGTGCATCTACAGCGCAGTTTGGCCCTTTGTCCTACCAGTTTCTGTCTCATGGCTTAAAGAGTTAACCTGGACTGTCTCTAAATGCAGGTATTTGAAATAACACATTCCCAGAAGGCTCTGCAATGCTAAAGTTCGGCAAAACTCTAATTATAAAAGGTATTTTTGCCCTTTCCCTTCTGAATGAGAGCAGTAGGGAATACCAGGGGCAACAGCGTGACCCAATGGACAGTAGGATTTCGGCAGGAAAAGGTGGTCTCAACTGGGGAGTGAGATGGAATCATGCAGTATCCAGGGCTCCATATGGCCCCTCAGTAAGGGGTGCCATTAGAGTACATCAAATGCATTACCTTCTCTCAAAGAGCTGGCTGGGGGCCTTCTCATTCCATCTGACCACCTGTCCCCCTTTCCTTCTCTGTCACAAAGACTCCTTCCTCTCTTCATACTGCATCAGGACTGGAAAGCTCAGCTCTTACCAGTCCCAGCAGCAGGGTGAGGGTGGGGGGGGGGGGGTAGTGGAGATATGAAGGGACTATCAGCTTGATCGAGGCCCTGGGACCCCTCTGCTCTCTCTTAGATTGGAGAGAAGTCAGCTAACCCCCTGGGAGAGAATCTGAGAGAGTCCCTCGTTCAGAATCCAAAAGTCAGTAAGGTGTGTTCATTCTTTAAAGAGCTATGAGGCTGCACAAAGATGGGAGAAGCCAGGCCCATAAATGTGTGAGCAGGGTTTCTGGATTCCCCGGGCTCTTTGCAACTGTTTGCAATGTAAGGCAGGATGCCCCACACTTGGCTCATGTCCAGACAAATATTTTGCATCTGCTTGTGTACTTGTGTTTGGGAAACAGAAAAATCCTTTTATTAAAACAGGGTAACTCAGGACTAAGAAATGGAGTATGGACAGGAAAGACAAAGAAAGAAAGAAACCAACAACAACCAACCCTCCTTCTAGCTCTGCCTAGAATCAGTGATAGTTTTTGGAACAGCTTTCGACAACACTATCCTGAATGTCCAAACTGAAGACATCATGTTCTGCTTTGATATCATGACCCTTCCCTCATTTCCATTCATTATTTTTTCCCAGTGGAGCTCTCTGAGTAAACCTGTCACTCCCCTTAAGCCTGCCTTTCCCCCCCGCAACACAGCACAAAACCGGCCCCCGTGCTTGCTGACAGGCAAGACGGAGCTCTTCACCATACTTAACACTCGGGGCTGTTGGTTCCTGGTTGCAACTGAAAAATGGAACTACTTTATCTCTGAGAGAGCTCAGTACAGGGTGAGGACAAATTCTAACCAAAATTATCTTTATGCTTTTTAAAAATCTACTTCCTATTAAACGTGTTTAGCGCAGTTCCAGACCCATAGAGTAAGTCTTCAACAAATATTGTTGATTAATTAATTGACCAGCCTCTTCCCCCAGCCCATGTCCAAAGAGACTCCCTATCGTTCTCCTTAAAGGCTTTGCTGCTGCCCACGAACACCCTGCCTCAGAAATCCCTGCTTTCAGGTGAAATCACACCGAGAAGAAGAAACATCTGCACAGCAAGGAGCCAGCAGAAGGCATGACTTGAACATGGCCAGAGGCACTTGAAAACCCAATTTCACTTTTATTCAGTAACTTCACTTTTTTAAAGATGAATCATTGATGTGGAAAGAGAACTTCAACGTACTCTGTATTCACCTACACCCCCTCTGGGTTAGGGGGCAAAGGGAGACGTCCCTAATTTGAGTTTCACATTCCATGATTTGCAACTTCCACTGGTGGCTCTTTTTTGTCACTAATTAGGGGCTGTGTTCAGGGTTACTTAGAGTTCAGCCTTCTTTTTCCAGACTCTTGTGGTCACTTAAGAGTTGAGGTATTTGCCTGTATTGGATTGTGTCAATAGGGAAAATGGAAAAGTAACTGTACACAAGATGTGGCCAGGGCTGACATCTTTGACGTTAGGTATTTATATTTTCTTTTCAGTTGGAGTGTCTGCTCTTGTCTCTGCCATCTCAAGTTACTGACATCTTAACCAACTTCCCAAACTCTTCTCAAGTGCAGTCTCCTCTACAGAGTCTTGATCCTGGCCACCAGAGGTCACTTCTTCCTGCAACTGTGATGTCAGGCTGCCTAGGATCTAATGCTGTCCCAACACGTTCCTGGCTGCGGGACCCTGGGCAGGTAATTTGAACTCTATGTGTCCAAATTCCTCATCTGGAAAATGGGGAGAATAATGCAAACTCCCTCATAGGGCTGTGAGAATCAAATAATCCAATTCATGAAAAACGCTTAGCACAGCATCCTACCTGAAGCTAAGTGCTGAGACTGGCCATCAGCTATGACTCTTGAAGAACTTTCATTTCTCTAAAAGACCTTGCCTCACTTCCTTATGTGTACAGTATCTTGCTCATCTACCTCTTCTCACTGTCCTTACAGGTTGATAGCGAGCTCTCATCTCCCCCAGCCAGTAAGGTTTTAGAAGAGCTCAGGGCAAGTTGAAGCTCCATCTTAGAGTTAGGTGCTTGGAAGCAGAAACAAAGTCCTCCTCTCAGTGGCTGGTTCATACACCTGTACAATATATATTGAAATTAAGCACACAAGGTTTACACAATGCTTAGCACATGCTAAGCCCTGAGGATCTACTTGTTGACTGTTTGTTGACATAATATTATACCAAGAGGAAGAACCCCAGTATCTCAGGATCGGTATGTAAAGTACGTACTTTTGAAAGCATCCACGTACAACCGAGACACAAGACATAACACAAAGTCAAATTTTGCCTTCCAGTAACTTGACAAGGCTGAAAGACTCTGACAGCACACAAAAACTTTTCCCAACATGCAGAGCTGTCATCGGCGCTTCCCCACCTTCCCAGGCTCCTACACATGCTGCAGCGGATGCCAGAAGCATCAGCGACCAGAACAAGGACAGTGCCCTGCCCGTAGTTAATAGTCACTGTATTTATTCTCACTCTGATCTCCTGTCAGCTCATTCCTTTCAGATCTGTGCCTATATTGTGAGATAAGATTGCAAGTCTTCATTATTTGGCTCGCAATATCTGTTTTCCAAATGTGCTCCTGTGAATGCAAAATAAATCTAATAGTTGTCTTTCTGTAACGTTCCTAGGCATTCTCTGCCATCAGCATAAATCTTTCCTCCATCTCTTTGTGCTTTATTAGGGGTTTCCCCCCAAGAACTCTTGCTGCCATCTCTCTTTCCTGAGGCTCCTGGCACTTGGTTGTTTTAAGTTGCTCTGGTCCTTCTCTAAAGAGACAAATCTGGGCTCCCCTGGATGAACATCTAGAAAATTCTGTGGAATGTGATTCATACCTGCCAGGTCCTGGTGGGCAGCAGCAGATCCACTCAGGTGGCATTCTGAAGAAATGAAAGGAAAGACTATTTACAGGGTGGGGTCATGGGAGAAATACTGGGAAGCCATCATCACCAAGTTGCTGGAGCTTGAAGATAGCTGGAGCCATAGATGTGGGGCCAGCCCTCAGAGCCACCATCTGGGAAGACATGGCTCTACCAGGGAGAAAGGGGGAAGGTGTGTCACAGCCAAGGGGTCAGCTGCCTGGAGCCCACTGCAGAGAAGAAGAGGACAGAGAATTAATCGCACAGGTGAGATGAGGAAGGAAAGCAGCATAACTTTACCTATAATTGCGATTCTCTTAGAACGCTCCAAAGATTTGTGGACACCACTCTCTTCTACTTACAGAAATACATTAAGAAAGAAAATTTTCTAGGACGCCTGGGTGGCTCAGGGGTTGAGCATCTGTCTTCCTCTCAGGGCAAGATCCCAGAGTCCGGGATCAAGTCCTGCATCGGGTTCCCTGCGAGGAGCCCGCTTTTCCCTCTACCTCTGTCTCTGCCTTTCTCTCTCTCTCTCAATCATGAATAAATAAAATCTTTAAAAAACACACAAAAAAATTATCTTTCTCAATGAAAAATATCGGAAATAAAGACAGCAATCCATGGAGGCATCCCCAGATTATACTTCTTCTCTAAGTGGGAAATTTTATGTATTTCAATTCTAAATGTAGTGCAGTGGTCTCAACCTGGATGCTCATGAGCATCATCTTCAGAACTGGCATCTAGTACAGAATCCTGGGACCTGCCCCAGAGGTTCTTGATTGAGAGACATTAATTTAAAATTATGGATGTATGAGTAGGGAAGGTCTAGATAGATTTTTATCCAGGCTACTTTGATCTATCAATAAACTCTAACATGTTATGTTTTTTAAAGATCTCCCATGCTAGTCTCAAGACAATTTACTATTTAGAAGTACATATCCAAGAGAAATAAAAATTAACTTTCACATACTGTCATGCTCTTAAAAAGAAATGAATTTAATTCAAAAACAAGGCTTTTCACACATGCAGAATTAAAATTAGTTTGTGATTTAAGGATGGGTCATGGCATTTCTGAAAAGTACAATGAACAAACTAAACATTGCCTATATTGTTTTCCAAACCCAGCTCAGATCCTTTCAGAGAACAGCCAGCATATTTTATGTGAAAAGGCACAGAATTTTTATTCTTCGGTATCTCTAATAGGTAATTTTGCCATCCACTGAATTAATCAAGTATTCTGCTCCTACCTCCTGTTTTATTCTTTGTTTGCTTACTTATTGGCTCATTTACTTTAGCACGTTTCATCTTCTGGATTTTTAAAAACACTCATTTGTTTATATATGTGTTGGGAACATTTTGAGGTCAGAGATTGTGTTTGTTCATTTTTATATCATCACTCACAGTGCTAGTCCATTGTAGATGCTCCCTGTATGTCTGCTCAATTAATACATTACTTTAAAAACAAATGTATTTCTTTGTGGACAAGATGTACCTACTACTAATGATGTTTTCCCTGACCTATACCTTTCCCCACCATGCCAACCTATGCGGCCATTCTCAACTCTTGCACTCCAGAAACAAAGTAGAAAATCTAGATCTCAAAACCAAATATTTCATGCTCAGTTTGAATGCGAAAGGCACCCAGTGGGTTTCACATCCAGAACCACAGAAAATATTCATTTTCAGATGAATGTTTGCATCCATCTGGTGGACTTTCTTGATTTGAGCATGATCTCTTGACTTTCTGTTATGACTGAACCTCTTTACGGTTCTGTCCTGATGAATAACAGGTATCTCTCATTTATTTTTACCCTAAGTCATTTTAAATGAAAGTTTAAAGCCACTTATACAATGAAAGGTATCATTTAAAAATAAATAACAACAGATCATACTAGGTAGCCAGGAACTTCAGTAAAAGATGTGTCTGGAAATATCACCCTTGAAAATCATGCACATAATGAAAAAGGGCCGGAACTGATGAATTTTAATGCAACCAGGCAAAGACCCAAGGCCTGTCACACCAGCTGGTCATTCTTGCTTTAGCCATTAAAAGTGGCCTTTTTTGTGGCTAACAACAGAAATGTCGGTCAATCAGGCACAGCTGTAGGTCTGGGCTTGGCGCCCACTCCTGGCTTTGCCCCCTCCCTCTCCTTCCCCCCAGGCTAGGCCGGAATGAAAGGGTTGGGACTGGCAGTAGGCACAGTGAAAGGGAAAACCGAGATGCTGAAATCCAGATGAAAGATTGATTGCTGCAGCATCTCAGGCCTTAGCCCATTAGGTAAAGTTTAACCCCTGCAAAGCAGGTCACTTGGCAAAAATGGATGGAAAATACAAACTTCAGGTTGAAAGACGGGGAGGAGGCAAGGGGAAGTGCTCCGCTGCATATGGTGTTCCATTAATAGGTATCACACTCCATAATGGGAACATTTTTATACAAATGTGTTCTTTGGAATCCAGCCAAGAGCAGGGCACCCTAGTGAAATCACAATGCACAGCTAATGAGCTATTTTTGGTGAATTTGGCACTAGAGACTAATAGAACCAATTTGTCCCCAAAATGTTAAATCATTTAGCGCTTCTTTGGAGGTGCTAAGTGCATCTAGAACTTTTCGGGGCTGTCAATGAGAATTAGAGACCACTCAAAAGCCTTCAGTCTTGGCTTGCAATCCTTTATCCTTGGATTAGAGGGCTGCCGGGCACCTGAGGAGACTGAGCACAGCCTGCTAGCTGCGGGAAGCAAGTGGTCGGGCTGAGCCGCAAATGCACTCCCCTGACTAATGAGAGACTAAAGAGATAGTGAGCGTTCTTTACCAGGCGTGCTGTCAACCCACAGCTCCGCTGTAATCAGGCGGATGGGATCATCTCCTCCCCACGCTCCGCTGCCCACTAATTCTCTGTCGTGTCCCTGCCATTCCCCCAAGCTCATAATCTGAGGACCCGGCCTCCGCCCTCCCTTTACCATTTCCCCTCGCACTTTCCTCCATTCCCTCCACACCAGCCCTCAGCCCTTCACCCCTGGGATTCTGAAATTGTCTGCCTGAACTCCCTTCCACCAGCCTCCCTGACTTCCAACCATGCTGCATATTGATGGAAGATGAATCTTCATTAACTAACGCTCTCAGAAAGTTACTCGCCTATTTGGAAACTTTCAATGGCTCCCCAGTACCCACCACATCAAATCTGAACTCAGCCATCGGACTGCCACAGCCTTTTATAAGATGACCCCATTCAACCAAGATGGTCTTATTTTCCATGAGCTGTCTTACCCTGCTTGGCTCAGGAGAATCATTAGCCATCGTTGAATAAATAAATCCCTGCTACTGCTTACCCTGGAGCCCACTACAAAGGGTGAGCAAGTTACACAGTGCTGCCAATGTGAGAAACAGTAAAATCCAAAAGAAAAGCCTGCAGTTTAAAGCATCTGCCCTTGTGAATTACATTTTAGAGGTTAAAAAATGCTATTTGTTTTCTTGGTCGAGGACCAACTCACCCTATTCGCACAAAAAAAAAAAAAGCCCCTTTCCCCATGAATCCAAATTTGGGCAAATCTATCAAACTTTTTTTTTTACACCGCAGTAACAAATAAAAGCAATTTTATTGAGATGGCCGCTGGCCCAACATGCCTTCCATCCTCATCAGACTGGCTGCATTCCATGAACACCTGCATTCGTGCTGCCTCTCTTCACAGCTGCTTTGCTCTTCTTGGCATGTTCCTCCTCTCCATGCCAGGCTTGCAAGTTAGTCCCATTCTGTAAGACTCAGGCCTGGCTCCACCTCTGCTAATTTGGCTGCCATAAATACCCTGGTCCTCTAGGATTTTTATCCCTGAAAACAGTATGTACAATACCACTTACTACTAATGGTCAACATTCTCTCTATTGATTGGTCACCACTTCACGGGAGTCATTCTTGCTTCCTCAAGAAGAGTCATAATTTAAACTCAAGTTTTTACATAATGCTATGATCATAGTAGGTGCCTCAAAAATGGCTTTTGATTGGTCGACCTGTTAATACTTTAAATCTATCCCATAGTTCCGAAAATAGTGGTGGGCATATAACAGGGACTCAAAAACTCGGTTAAACAATAATTAGATACTTGCATGGAGCATTTTTTAATTCCAGATATCAGGTTACAGCACTCTCAGATAATGTAACAGCATGGCCACCATGCTAGAGAAGACTAACCATCTTCCAAAAATATGTGTGCTTCCTTCCATTATATAGAGTTATCATTGAGAAGCAACTGCCCATTCAGGCACATTTCTCAGCCTCTTTGTATCTAAACAAAGCCATGTAACTAGTGTTCACCAATGGAACATAAACCAAAGTCATTTCTGGGCCACAGTAGCCAAGAAGTGGATATGCATTCTCCACCCTCTCTCCTCCCAAGTACCACCACCTGGATGCAGGATGGTGGAGCCAGATGTTGGAAAGAACCAGGTCCCTCAATCACCAAATACGTGGAGGAAACCTCCTGCCAACTGCATTGGCTGTTAATTCAGAAGAAATAAACTCTTACTGTGTTTAGCTACTGCAAAACCAGAGTTTGTTACAGCTAACTAACCCACTTACCTACCTCTGAATGAGTGAAAATGCCACTGAGGGGAAGAATGGTTCAAGATGAGAAGCAATTAACCTCTCCTGCATTAATACATGATGAGTTATCAGGCTGAACACTAATTGGCTTCCAGAGTGTGCCTCCATATATTTAATGAGGAATTCAGACAAGTTCCACCAGTCCTAACAAAACTATTTTATTGTATGTTCCAATGCGCTCAAACCCATGGTTATGACTATTATCTGAAGCTGTCTAGACCTCCTATCTCCAGCCCAAATCACTTTTTGAACTAAAGAACCCTGTATATAACTGCTGCTAGGTGTCTCCAGATGGGTGTTCCACAGGCACCTTCAACTTGGGATCTCTAACACTGATCTCATCGCCCTCTCACACTCACTCCACCATGTTATTCCTCCAGCTGAACTTCCTACTGAAGTTACTGGCACCACCACCTATCCAAATGCTCCCTATTCTTCCCCTTCTCGATCGCTCTCATATCCCACCTTGTTGTCTCCTCTCACACCACTGCTGGCTTAAGGCTCTAATTAGCTTTTACCTGAACTATCCATAGCTTCCTAACTATTCCTTAACCCAGTGGTACCTTCCTTTTGCAGGGTGTTAAAATCACCTGGGGGCCTTGCAAAAAAAAAAAAAAAGTGACTTATGAGATCCAGTCCACAGTGTCTGATTAGTGGGTCTAGGTGAAGCCCAGCAAGGTGATTCTGGAATGGGTGATCCATAGGATATGTTGTTATACCCCTTTTTCAGACTAGTATCTACACTGCCCCCAAAGTTTTTTTTTTTCTACTACACAAATCTGATTTTGCGCACAGACACAAATTCCTCAAAGGCTAAATGGTAAAGCCTTTGTGAGTTGATTTCTATCTACTCACCAGCCCTATTGCCCTCTGTTCTCCATCTGACCATTGATTCTCTAATAATTTTGTTCATCCACCTCCCTCTATGTGTATGTTCTCTTACCTCTGCCTGATAATCCTACCCAACACACTACCCGGACAACTCCTGCTCCTCTCTCAAGTCAGTAACTTCTCTGGACAATGGGCTTGACTCCCAGAAACAAAATGGATCTTTCTGCTCCTTGTACATAGTCTACATACCTCTGCCATGATAATAATGTGCCAGGATCATTGTGTGTGCATCCATCTTCCCACTAGACTATAAACTTCTTCAGGGCAGGGACCAAATTTTTTTATCTGTGTATTCACAATACTCGAATGTTTGCTCAATGAAATAACAAATGATCATAGACCTAAATGTAAAAGCCAAACTATACTACAAAAACTTTAGAACACATAGGAGAAAATCTTCATGACCTTGGATTGGGCAGGGTCCTCAGATATAACAACAAAAGTATGATCCATGAAATAAATTGTTGGTAAATTGGCCTTCATCAAAATTAAAAGCTTTAGGGTTCAAAAATACTATTATGAAAATGAAAAGACAAGTTACAGATCAGGAGAAAATATTTGCAAATTATATTTCTGATAGAACCTATATCCAGGATATAAAAGGTCTCTCATATAATCAATAATAGGCAAAGAACCCAACTTAAAAATAGGCAAAAGAATTGAACAGACATTTCACTAAAGAAGATACATGAATGACCAATAAACATGTGAAAAGATGTTGAACATCATTAGCCATTGGGGAAATGAAAATTAGAACTTCCATGAAATATCCCATCACTCTCACCAGAAAAATTATAATAATAAAAAAAAAGACACAGTTAAAAGTGCTCACACAGACATAGACTAGAATCCTCATAACATTGCTGGTGAGAATGCAAAATAATGCAGCTACTTTGGAAAACAGTTTTTTAGTCTCCTAAAAGTTAAAAATATATTTACCATATGATCCAACAATTCTACATGTCTACCCAAGGAAAGACGCTGGCCATCTACACAAGAGAAATGAAAATGTCCACACAGAGACCTGTATGTGAATGTTCACAGCAGTATTACTCATTGTAGCTAGAAAATGGAAACCACCCCAGTGTCCTTGAACTGGTGAACAGATAAACAGAGTCAGATTGTGGTGATGGTTGCACAAGTCTATAAATTTACAAAACATCACTGAATTCACCTAAAACAGGTGAATTATATGATATGCAAATTATACCTCAATAAAGCTATTTTTAAGCAAAGAATAAATGATAGTTTTGTATTTGTACAGATGTGATGAATACTACTACAATGACAACATACATTTATGTACCTGCCACGTGCCAGCAGTGATCCAAGCACTTTATACGCTATATCTACCCTGAATCATCACGACAAATTGTGCTGCTATTGGTAGGTACTATGTGATCAGCTATTATTAATTACATTAGTACTTGTTTTATACTATTATCAGCTATTATTAACAACTATTGGGAGGTGCTAATATCATCCCTTCCTTATAGATAAGAAAATTGAGGTACAGGGAAGTTAAATAACTTGTTCAGTGTCACATGTCTAAAAAATGCCGGGTCTGCAAAATATGGGGAGGCGATTAAACTGTCAAAACTGCAATCATTACGTCAGAAAGATGCTCCCTTCTATTCAAATAGAATATTATGGAAATAAACAATATTTGGATTGTTAATTCTTTTTCCCTCAATTACAAATTAAGGATAAAAAATTTAGCCTGAAATTATATAAAAGTCCCCTAAGTAGCATTCAATTCTTCTTTCCAGTCATTTTCATTGGGTAAAACTGACATTTCTGTTAAAATATTATTACTATGGAAGGCAGGATTTTACATAAACACCATTATACGCTATCCAAAGCAAACTTCAGAGGCACCTGGCTGGCTCAGTCAGTAGAGTGTATGACTCTTGATCCCGGGACTGTGAGTTCAAGTCCCATGTTGGGTGTAGAGATTACTTAAAAATAAAATCTTAAAAAAAAAAAAAGGAAACTTTGTACATCTTCTTTCTACTGAAGTTTGTATATCCATATTCTAAACACAGAAGGGAGTAAAAGCTTCCAAAGCTTCAGAGTCAGCCTAAACCAAGCTCCCACTTCCCTTCCACAAAGACCATCGTCACGTCTATGAAGTGTACCCCCATATCTGCAACCATCACTCCAAAGAGCCTCCACACAGTTTCTCATTTGCAGCCCTCCACCTTACCAGGGGCTGTGCACTATCCAGAAAATGTCCATGAAAGCTCTAGTTTATGTTCCTTATGTGTAATACAAATTGTATGCAAATAAAGAAATCTATTGGTGAAGTCTAGGTCCAACTGCGATAAGTAACATTCTGAAAATGAACAGGAAAAAAAAAGATTAAATCCATAGGACACTACCTGATTTTATTTGGCTCGCCTCAACCTCGGGTTCGGGTCATGCTGGATTGCACGTTATCCAACCACAGTGTTAGTCAACCTAGGTGCAGTCACCTGAGTGACATATATGTAAGTAAGGAGATATTCCTCACCCTAAAAGAAGGGAGACAGACTTTTAATTCTGCTACAGGCCACCTGACCCAAATCTACAGTTGATCGAAAGGTTTAAATTCTGACATTAATGAAGATAACTCAACTTGTGCAAGCCAAAAGTAAGCTTTCTTTCCCGCTTCCACCCTCTTCTTCCCCTCACCCTGTCCTCCAGATTATAAGCGTTAGCCCTTTCCCGCTGATGCTGAATTGATCGTTTCATTTCTTCATTACAAATCTTAAGACAACTGCCGCAAACAAAAAATGGAATTTGACTTGCTGATGTTTAATTATTGATGTGGCCTTTTGAAAACATATTTGGTTCTCTGAAACGGTTCCTCAGAACTGTGCTCCATCTCTCATTGGCTCCTATTTTGTTTGTTCTTGGCCTCTGCGCTCCTTTTCGATTTTCCGCAGGTTCGCAAGTGCTGCCTCGCCTGCTTTTGAAATGTGTCTTTAGGCGTGCCTTTGTTTGACAAGCAATGCCAAGGCTGAGCTGACAATCTGTTTGAAAATCTTTTTCCAGGTATACAAGATCAGTGAGCCTGTTCAATGTATACTGTGATTAGAATTTTTCTTCAGATATTTATATCAACATTTCAGGTTTCGGGAGAAATGTTTTCTGAGCCTACCTGTCAAAGAGAAACTTATAAAAGGTAAGGGATGTATATATCTATCATGTTTATATTCAAATGCGGAAATGTGTCTGTGGTTGTGGTGGCACCGACACCCTCCCCACCACGTCTCAAAAGAGAGGAAGCAGCCTCCAAGTGTGCAAGGTCACCGTTCCTCCCACAGGCTGGGCCGGCCACCTCCTGGCGAGCTCTGGCCTGCGGCTATGGGATTTCAGGGTTTCACCTGGAAAGACTTAGGAGGTTTTCATCACATGAGTTCATTTCCTCTATACTTTCCTTTTGAGGACAGGAGGAATGGGAGCATGAGAAAATATAGCTACAAGGAAAGTTTGTCTCTATGAACCTGTGTATTAGGACAACCTGTCTGCTTTCTTCATCTGAGAGCTTCTGCATTCAATTCAGCTCAGCAAATAATCATTTTATCCCCATTCGTGTAAAAGTGGAACACATTTTACCTAAGACCTTACAAAACTGAAACATGTTATTTCAAAATAAGAACTTACTTTAAGGGGCCCCTGGGGTGGCACACTCAGTTGAGCATGGGACTCGTGGTTTTGGCTCAGGTCCTGATCTCAGGGTGGTGGGATCAAGCCCCACATTGGGCACTGCGCTCAGTGTGGAATCTGCCTGAGACTCACTCTCTCTCTGCCCCTCCCCGACTCTTCTTGCTCTAAATGAATGAATGAATGAATGAATGAATCTTTCAAAAAGAAACTTACTTTAAAAGGCTACTTCTCTTTGGAAAACAAGCATGTTACAAGGAAGAGGTGCCACTTTGACCACTGTTTAGTTATCTAGATGCCAACAGTCAGGCTTATACTAATTTGCTATAAAACACCACAAAAGGCAGTATAATAAAAAAAAAATTAGAGTGGAGAGCCATATCAGCTTAAGAGATAAAATAATTCTTAAGTATTCTGGTATGCAGAAATATCATGCAAAAAAAATAATTTCAGATTTGGCTAACTGAGGGGTTCAATTTATTGATTAAAGTAGGCCTGCCTGAAAAGTCTTTCTTAAGCTCTCCAGTTGGCAGGGACATATAATAGAGCACTCTGCAGTTCCTTACCCAAGCTCCACAATTCAATTACCCCAGTTGTAAAAAAAATTGATTTTACTGGACTATATTTGTCTCTATTATATTTTATAAGCCAACCATTTCATTGACAAATATTCATTGATCACTTAGGCTGCAGAAGGCGCAGTTCTAGGTACCAGAGATATAACTGCAAACAACACAGTCCCTACACTCAAGGAGTTCCTGTCCAGTGAAGGTGGGAAGACAATCAGATTTAATGCCAACAAGGTCAAAAACAAAAGAACTTAAAGATCCCAACATGTAAATAATAACATCAGCCATTTTAAATTCTCTGCAGAATAAGATGGGAGAATAAACAGATAGTTAAATAAAGTTTGAGATCTTATGTAGCTTTCTTTAAAAAAAAAAAACCATCATCCTAGACAATAATGCTTTAATTTTGTATAATCCATCATTTTTCCCAGAGCAACATTGACATAACTGTGTTCCCTTCTCGATAGAGTCTTCGATCAAGAAAAACTAGTTCATAAACCACCTGATCCTGCCGCTGAAATGTATGAATACAAGATGCTTTTCAACTAAATAACACTGAGGATTGGTAAATCTTTCTGACTGTTTTCAAGTGCTAACCTATGATGGCGGTATGCATTAACCCAAGTTTCTAACTCCAACAGAGGAGGGTGAGGGGACAGAGGCCAGGAGTGTTACCGAGCAGTTCACACTTCGCTGGGGTCCAAGCACCAGAGCCTCACTTTGATGCCCCTCCCAGAAGCACTGGCTCTATGTGCTGCTGTAATACAAACACTTAAAAGACGATGACCGAGAAAAGATCTGCTCATTGTTACATGGCTCATTTTCACACTAGTGATGAACGCTATCCCAAATGGATGGCTGTCCTCATATTCCCCTATAGCCACTCAGGAGTCATAGCAGTAAAGGGGGTGTTTTCTTTGTGACACTTCGTGGTAGTCTGGCTAACTTGGTGCAGCCGTTTCAGAGTCTTTCACAGAAAAGAAAGCTATACCCATGCCAGATACCTGGAGTGTTGCTTTTAAAAAATGTTGTAAGATCTCTGTGATGCAGCCCGAGAAAGTGTCAGAATCTGTACTAGTGAAGTGACACAGAAAAAAAAAAATGTCACTTGAAGATGGAGGAGTACATATACAACCTATCTGTTTCATTTTGCGTTTCCAGAGCTTTAACTGGACACATTATGCAGAATCTCTTATTTTCCTGCAGAAATTCCAGAGTTGGCCATGAATCCCCAAGATGAGAATACCTAATACACTTTGGTAGGTGTTACTATGCTCACAAATTCAAATGATAAAAACAAATAGGGCTTTGCAAAACATGTATAAAACCAACATACATGTTAATGCCCATGGTCTACCAGCTTAAGATAGAGGACCCCAGAGAGAAACACTTCAGAATTCCATAACTACACCTACTTCAGGGCTCGTTTCAGGAATGAAGAGTAGATAATCATTTGTTTCGGATGCACGGGAGGTGAGCAGGGAATTTGAAAGGTGAGGGAAGGAATATTCTTATTGGGGATAAAATGGAAATTATTTACTCTGGCAATCCTCATTATCCTGTTGATTTCCATCCTGCTGACACTAAGAGGTTCTCTTATCTCCCACCCACCCCCATCCCACCCCCGCTCTTACAATTCTCTATTCCCTTTGATTTCGTGACAAAAATTTGCAAGTCTAAAACTAGTATTTCACTGAAATATTAGTATTCAAGCTCCATGTATTAAAAGGAGGAAGAGGGAAGGCCCCCACTCTCAGATCCACTGTCAACCCTTTGGTATGAGAAGTCTGACAAGCAGAATTGCATGTCCGATTATCAATGCATCATCAACATTTTACCTACTTTGCTTTCATTGGCTTTTTTCTAGTGCAGTCATTCCACGCAAAATTCTAAATTCCTGTCAAGGTGAATTAGGAGCTGCATTTTTAAAAGTGTACCAGATGTGCCCTAAAAAAATAAATAAAGCCTAATTAATCTTTTTATTTATTTATTTATTTTACTAGACTTACTTGTGGTCTGTTGTATGGAACAGATCTTCCTGAAAAGGAAGATATGTCTTAGACCAGAAATATTCTCAGGGCATGAAAAAGAAAAATCCGTTAAAGAGTTTAATTCTGCTAAAATAAGATCCCTAGCTGCCTCATGCCCGAGGCAACTCATGCAAAGGGTCCAATTTGAAAACTTGATTAAGTAAGCTCTGCTACTGTTCCTGCGTATAGTGCCCTGTCCAGTTGTCTACAGATCCCTAAGACCCCATCTGATATTCAACTTCCAATTCATCAATACCCTACTGTGCAGTAAACTTGAGTCAAACCGGTTAGAAGCCCAGCCTGACAAATGAATTAACCACCAGATCATAAGTCTTAGTTTCTTTGTTGGTAAAATGAATAAAAGCTGACTTAAAAATTTACTTCCCAAAGTTGTCCTAAAAAAAAATGATTTATATAAAGCCCCTAACAGAATGTCCAACATACTGTAGGCACTCCATCATCCTTTTCCTTCTCCCAAAAATATATCCCTACCCAGAATTTATTCTCCCCTTAATATTTTGGGGGAAAAACACAAAGGGGCAATGTTACAAATAGGCAACCTATTATGAGCCATAACCACTCAACCGAAACCAAATACAAACATTTTTTATCATGTTGCTATACTAATTATATCCAAAGTACCCTCCTTTAACTAATTTATCCCAAAGGGGCATCACACTTGTCAATATAGGCCCTGGGTCTAAATCAACAAGCTAGTGCCACGTTGATTGGTTTCTAATTGGTGTAGTTTGGGAAAGAACCTAAAGAATTTCCCCCAAAAGCTTCTCTTTCTTATATGTTCTTAGAGAAAATTATAAGGATGGAATATTCTTTCTCAGATGTCTCATGGGCCACAGAAAAAGGAGGCTATGTAATGAGGCTCTGCTGGCCCCCAAGCACGCCTTTATTTAGGTAATCAGGACAAATAAGGCATCTATCACTATGGGGCAGCTCCTTGGAATATAGAGCTTCACCCCCTCCATCCCAGAAGCTATCTCATCCTTCTTCAACTGGGAGATGGAGTAAAGACAAAGTTGTTCAGGGTATCAGTAAGACTCTAAAAAGTTTCAACACCTGGTTCCAGGTCTGGCTATTCAGAATTCAGTCATTCTCTGCAGTCAAACCACACTGACCACAAACATCCCAACATAAACCAAGTCACAAGACCTTCCTCCAGAGAGTAACTTCATGCCTCAGTATAGAAGACTCAGAATCCAGCTGACAGGATATCCACACCACTCAACCCAACTGGGTAAGGGGTGGAGGCCTGAGGTGGGTATCTATGGGAACACCAGTGGACCAAGATTTATGATGAAGCCCTAAGATCTTTTTGAAGCTTATCACCTACCAAAAGACAATTTAAAAAGAAAAAGGAATAAAACCACCTGTCACATACAGTTTGAGTTGTTCTATTAACATGGAAAGCCAAAATGCTCTGTGTCACTTTTCTGGTAACAGACAAGAAAAAAAAAAAAAGAATGTTTCACGTAGTTCTCATTCGACTAGCAAAACAGAATAAAATCCTTGGTCTGATTCCAACCACATTATTAAAGCATCATTGACCTAATGTAACAAAGCAGCTCTTCATCAATTTATCATTAACGAGAGCATTACCACCTAATGTAAGGGAACTACTCTTCCCCAGGGATTCTGTTAATGTGAGGCTTGAGTCAGACAACAGCATAGGAGCAGGTCAGCTATAGGAGGGAACGCAACACGCATGCTCTGTGTTCCCAGGCAAAGGACCTTGCACAATGACATCTAAAACTCGTGAGTTTTTGGCCTGTTTTAAAAGGAGGGAGGAAAAAAAGGGGGGGGGGAGGGAGGAGGCTGAGTTGAAAGTTTCAAATTTCAAATGAGTGCCTTCTTGAATTTTTTATTTATTTATTTTGTAGTAATCCGTGCTTATTTTCAACAAACACTCCCCAGTGGCTCTTGGCTCCTGCCCAACTTCTTACCCTCTCTTTGTGAGCATGCGGATTTTGCAGTTCGGGAGTGACGGCCACCTGGAATAATAGGGCAATGTAAATGAGTAGAGTTTTCAAAGTCTAAGATGCCAAACAGAGGCTATGTGAGATTACTATCCGACAATAACACCAAACACTAGGAGCTGTTTAAACCCCCTAATGTTATTAAATAATTTAATCCCTCCTCAAGAAATCTAAATAGATCCTGTTCTTTTTCTATTGTGCAGATAAGAAAGACGAGGCGCAAAGAGGTCTGATAACTTGCTCTTGGTCACAAAGATAATACACGGTGGAACTAGGACTGGAACCCAGGAACTCTTGCCTCAGAGTCTGTGCTCTTAAGCAGTGTAATCCCTGCCAATCCCATTAATAATGAAATGGGAGTAGACCAATAAGCACAGGACTTGAAACTCAGAGATAACCACTGCATAAACCAGCATTCACACTGGTGATGTTGGGTTCTTAATTCGACTGTAGGCACCGGAGTCAGATAAACTCAAGGTTGAATCCTAGGCAGGATCTCCCACATGATAGTTCAACTTGACCAAGTTGTTTGACTACCCCAAGCCTCACTTTCCCAATCTTTAAAACAGAGATTATAACAGTACTTCTTTCATAGAGTTTTAAGAAATTAAATAAAATCTATTCCCCGTGTAAGCACACTTGCATGGAACTAGCAACACAGTGGTCTATAAACTTTAATAATTATCATCGTCATCATCATTATGTATTACATGTGTGGCTTTCCACAGTAGGTAAGCATTTGGAAGGCATGTTCCTTCTTCACTCTATCCAGACACCCTACTGCTTTCAAAAGCCCACACATGTGAGATGGCTGGTGGGGATTAGGGGTATCGGCTACAGCTAAGGATCACAGCAAAGCTAAGGGGCTCACAGGGACCAAACCCCTCAACCTTGGCTTCATTAGCAAGTTTCTCTAGCTGAGCTAACCCAGCCCATGCCAGTCAAGCATTCCCTTGCAAATATAAATCATTACCCAATAAACCACAGACATACAAGACTGTCCATGGCAGATAAAGCTGTGGGTCAAAGTAGCCAATCCCTGAGGCTTCGAGGAAAGGGAGGAAAAGCAACAGCATTAATTATATAAACAGTTCCTTGGAAAATGCTTTAAGCAAGTGTTTTAGATTCCCCTTTAATTAGGATAAATAATTACTGCATTTTCATTTTTCAGTGAGCTCTCAAACCCTCCCATACCCCATCTTCAAATACCAAGTAGAAACACACAAAGATCGGGGGAATAAACTAACTGTGTACACTTTTAAAGCCACTTTATCTGTCTGGATCTCAGCTTCCCCATCTGTACAACGAGGAAATTGAACGAGGTAAATCTCCAAGGTCCCTTCTGGTAGATTTTCCACAAGTCTATGCAGTGCTTTGGGGCTGACATAATGGCTACACAACTTTACTCACCTCGTGTTCTTTTCTAGAGAGTGGCACAACATTTGAAGATATTAACTCCATTTGTTTATTGAGCTTCAAAAACTGTTTAACAAATGTGAACATCAAGATATGCGGCATTCCTGTAAGTATGCTGTAAAATAAGAAAACCCAAATAAACAGGCTTAAGAAATGTCCAAATGAGGAATAAAAGAACTGGAGATGTTTTTGGAAAATGACAAAGTTATCTCCTTGAATTAGATTTATTCTGTGTATTTCCAGAACTGGAATCAATGGATTAGCATTATAGGGAAAGAGATAGCAAGTAACTTTTCTAAGAAATAGTTTTCTACCCAAGACAATGGTTCAAACTGGTAAAGGATTAATTATATAACCATGAGCATCACTGAAATCTATATGAAGACTGCCTATCAAGGCACTTAGAGGACATTCCTCAATTGGGACAGTAAGTGGAGAAATGTATGCTGACCTCACACTACCTGGGAGTACGTCTTGACTCCCCACTAGCTCTAGTAGGGCACTAGATGTGATGTTTCATTTCTTTGTTGGTGTCACTCTCATCAAACCAAGAAGATCTCCTTATCTTTTGTATTTGCCTGTCAGAGCTCCAAGCATGTGATAGATGCTCAATAAATATTGGATAATTTTTTTAAATGACCAGAGAGTTTAGAAAGACCATCCTTGCCCTCAAAGGGGCTTACAGTCTAGCCAAAGAGTCAAAATTGACATAGCTGAACCAAATTTTATATAGTTATATGTACTCTCTTGCATACAGTGGGACTTAGTAAATGTTTAAGAAACAAGTTTATTTGACAGCAATTGAGCATTACGTGCTGACAGGAGTTCATTACTAAACGAAGAGAAGCTGTTGAGGCTGCCCTGGAACACTGCCAAAATCTGGTCCCACCTACCCGATTGCACTTTCCTCCAAAACACCAACTGATTCTTCACAGTCTCTTAATCTTACTCGCACTTTCACTCCTGCCTTTGGCTCAATATTTTTCTTTCACCTGGACCACCTTCCCTTCTCTAGAACACCAAGATTTTTCCCTCCCTAGAATTCCCTATCACTATTACCATTTAATAGTACACCTGTCATCCATTTGTGAAGCAAACAGTCACTGACTCTTTAGTGTGTTTGGGCTGAGTTAACTTTAGGGATACAAATAGATTATTTCCTGCACTCAAGAGTTTTAAAATTCCCCAGAAGCCGAACACTGTCTACTAAAGTGAACAATTTTAGTGTATAATGTCATGAAGGAAACACTGAGGACAAAACCTAACACAGTCTGCAGGTTTTGATAGATGGTGAAAAAGGTCAGGCAAGGAAAGTTTCCTGGAGGAGGTGTCCCCAGAGCAGTCTTGGAAAAATGCTGGCATGGAGCTGGGTGGAGAAAGGAATGATCCTTTCAGGCAGAGTAGCGTGCACAAAGGCTGCAGGAAGAGAATGCACAATGAATGGAGTGTGGCTGGTGTGTAGGGAAGAGGTAAGAGGTGGGCATGGAGAAACAACTGAGCCGAATAAGGAAGAAAATGTTATGTTGAAAAGCCCATCTTTTATCCTCACACTAATGGGGAAATTTTAAAGGACTATAAAGAAGGAGATTACCTAATCAACCTTGGCTTTATAACACTGAGGCAAGAATAGACTGAAAGGAAGGTCAGAGCCTAGACTTAGACACATGTCAGGAAGTAAGGAACCATACTTAAAGCAAATGAAGGCAGTCTCAATGGGGAAGAAGGAAGAAGGGACAGGTGATCCTGAGCACGTTGGATTGATGGGGTTCAGTAAGTTATATTGGAAAGACGGTGATCAGGAAGTCAAGGATACCTTCCAGGACTCTGCCTGGAACAGCTGAGTGCACAGTGACGGCGTTACTGAGAGAAACACAGAACAAGCAATGGGTTTGGTGAAGAAAGGGATGAATTTCACTGTAGACCTGATGAGCTTGAAAGGCCTTTGAAATAGTCAAGTAAGAGGCTTTGATGTACAAGCCAAAAACTCAGAAGTAAGAACAGGGATGGAGATGTGAATTTTGGAGTTAGGAATATACAAATGGTGAAAATCACAAGATCTCATGGAGATTATGACTAAGGAGGAACCAAGTCACTGTCACCCACTCCAATCTGTTTCCAAAAAGCAGAAGCAATCAAAAGAAATCTGAGACCATGCTTTGTCCCAAGTCATCACTTCCCCGAAGGAAAGAACAGATTTTTATGCACTCTACTAGGTCAGCAGTTTGTCTGCTAGTCATTATTTCTCAATTTAAATGCTACCTTTTTTGTCCATAATTGCAGAAACCTTGAAAACTGACCTTTACTGAAATTCAGTGACCATTCCCAACCCTCGTTTTGATTGTGCCCTTTCTCTGTCTCATCTCGTCTTGGCTGTGTCCGAGGGAGGTAGAGCAGCTGGCTTCAAGTTCCAGAGTTTGTTTTTTAACTGATAAAGACCCTACTTTTCTTTTCCCTGAAGGATGTTTCAGCTGAACCACTTTATTTTGCTGTTTTGATTTCAAAACAAATGGAAAGAAACTGAAAAAGAAAAGGAATGCCCCTAGACCTTTAAGTGCTTGAAGTCTTGAAGAAAACGCTGCAAGGGTTATCTCCTTTTCAATGTGCCAATCCATCTGGTCACCCTAAAGCAATTGTAAGCTCCCTGAGAGCAAAGAGCTAGATTCTATTTGTAGTGAGTCCTACAGAGCAACTAGCCCTAAAAGAGAAGCTGCTCAATAACTATTTATGGAATCAATAGTTATTTATATAATTAAACTCATTCACATGAACAATTCTGCAGCTTTTAAAGTATCCCATACTATTTAACACAATTGCTACATCCTGTTCTTTGGTTATTTCATAGGTGCTATCCGTGGAACTGCAGTTAGACAGTAAACTTCTGGAAGATGGAAATACTGGCTTATATTTTATCTTGCATTTCTAGCTGGTCAGAATTGGTGCTCAATAAAGATGGGTTGATGCACGTGTTCATCTAGAATGAATTAATCCTGCTACATTACACCCTCTGAAAGACACAAAAGAATGTGTATCTCAGATAAGCAAGACTGGAATAAGCTATTCTCAAGCACACCTTAAGCAGTTGATGTGCCTGTATGTTGCTTAATTGAGTAATTCATCCAGGACAGCTCCTACTGAATTGGGGTGCAGCAGGCTGCACGTGGAGTTGCACCAGGACCTTCAACTGGAGATGCACATTTCATACACAGATTTGTGAGCAGCTATCAACAGTGTGCTCTATTTCTTGTGAATTAGATCATCAAGGGCTTCCATTGTCATGCAAGAAATTGCATTCACAAAGGGAATATAAAGGAAGGGAAAAGAAATGTGTGGGAAATATCAGGAAGGGAGACAGAACATAAAGACTCCTAACTCTGGGAAACGAACTAGGGGGGGTGGAAGGGGAGGAGGGCGGGGGGTGGGGGGGAATGGGTGACGGGCACTGAGGCGGACACTTGACGGGATGAGCACTGGGTGTTTTTCTGTATGTTGGTAAATTGAACACCAATAAAAATTAATTTATAAGAAAAAAAAGAAATTGCATTCACAGCAGAGAATATATGGAAAGAAGGATTGAGCAAAAGAGAAAGGAGACAGAAGAGAGTAAGAATGTATTCCAGAAGGTAAAGGAAGTAAAAATAAAGGTTTTGTTCATCACAAGCAATCCGCAGCAACAGACTCAAGCTTAGACAGACCAGGAGAGCCCTGCATGGCCTCCATATGGCTTCAGCCAGACTCTTGCCATTCTGAAAGAATGGTAGTAAGCCTTCCCCAGAGGAAAGTATCACCACAGAATACCTAGGTTACTCTAACTTGTCCCACCTTGACTCCAGGCTTCAGGATGAATGTCACATCTCAGTAATCATTAAGTAATTGGTTGGCTTGTCAAACTGTCTAATATAGATGGCTGTGTATTTCATCTTTCTAAGAGTCCACAGAGATCACACTGAAGAGGGGTATCAGCCAGGAGATCCTAGCCTGGAGAGGTGAGCAAGCAGCCTGTTAAAGTGTATTCAGGAAACACAAGTCAAATGTCTAGGAAGGCTGAGAGGAGCTGGGGTGTTGTGAGCCACCATGTGATCATGCCCGGGGCACTGGAACCCACAGGAGTGGGTGTTTATGGATGAGAAGGAAGAAAATATTCCCTCTTTCCCTTCTTTCTTTTAGCATTAGAGATGCAAGCATGCTGAGAAATTATAATCATCATGGTAGGACACAACTCCAGGTCCTACATCTGAACATTTGAAAATCTGACTTAGCTCTTGCTAAGTGCAGAGTAAGCTGAGTTTTAGTGTATGCGCACCTGTAGAGCACTCCTTAAAATACCGAAGTAATTCTGAGTCACTAAATCGTTGCTGTCGCAAGCCCTTAAGTACCCCTAGGCTGCCCCAGCCTTTCTTCCCGGGACAGTCCAGATCTCTCCACAGCAGTGGGCCTCAGGTCCCTGCTCCAGCTATCTCGACAAGCTGGTGTTCCTATTGGCCTGATGTCTCCCAATAGGTATAAGCAGCCCAAGCATCAGAAGGTTGTTAGGTGAGCATGGAGTTGAGCAAATGTTAGCCTGGCAGGCTATAGGCCATGATGGCCTTTTCTTTGGAAGCACAAGTTGTGTTTTTGGTTGTGCCCTGTGGGGTCACCGGACTTCCACTAAATTGTCGTTTCTTTGGGTAATTATATCATAAACTTATAATGCATGGCAGTGTGCTCTCTTCCGCCCAAACCATAAACCCCTAAAAAGCTACCAGTCCTCAGACACAGGGGGCCCGCCAAGTCCCAAGCCAAATAAATTAAACCCTGCCTAGACAAAATTTCAGTACAACTGTTGAACATAAAGGAGAAAGTCCTAAAATATATCAAAGAGAGAAAGATAGAACACATATAAAGGAATGACAATTAGTTCCCCAGAAGCCTTAAAACAATAGATGCTAGAATTCATAAATATCTTCAAAATGCTTAGGGAAGGGATCCCTGGGTGGCGCAGCGGTTTGGCGCCTGCCTTTGGCCCAGGGTGCGATCCTGGAGACCCGGGATCAAATCCCACGTCGGGCTCCCGGTGCATGGAGCCTGCTTCTCCCTCTGCCTATGTCTCTGCCTCTCTCTCTCTGTGTGACTATCATAAATAAATAAAAAAAATTAAAAAAAAATGCTTAGTGAAAATTAGTCCCAACAAAGCAAGCTTTACCAAGCTAAACTAGTCATTAAGAGAGCAAACAAAAGGTAGTTGACTCTTTACAGCTCCTCCCTGAAACATACGTCACCATGTGTAAGAAACAGTGTAAAGATGATACCAAAACTGATAATATTTTGGTAAATTTGAATGAGAATTGACTATTATTAAGAATAATAATGACTAAAATTTGGGGGATTAAACTCAAAGTGAACCTCAAATTTCAACAAATATGAAAATACAAAGGAAATACTAAGATTAAAAGCATCTTAGGGCCTGTATATTGTTCAAATAAATGATCAAATGATGTTCAAACAGATGGGTTTTTCTACATTAAGGACACATTAAATATTTAAAGAATAGCCAGTGAAAATAATAGAAATGGAATGAATCACTCCCAACTGTAGAGAGGAAAAGATGGGGGAAGTAAAGGTAATAAATTCAAAGAAATGGTAGGTAAGGAATGGGGGAAGAAGCATAATATTTTTGTAACTAAGACAGTGGAAATGAGTCTAAATCTGTCAGTAATCACAAAAGTAAATGGATGGCATTTATTATTACCCATAAAAAAGTTGGAAACGCTCAGGTATTTGTACTGAAAACTAAACAAATTCCAGATATTATATGGTGTTTACAAGAGACACATACGAAACGTAAAGACATAAAAAGTTGAAAGTTATAAGAATGGTAAAAATATACTGAGAAAATATTACCTAAAATAAGCCTGCTATACCAATATTAGTAAGACACTAAACAGAATTCAAAGCAAAATGCAACAACAGAAAAAGCCTAAGAGGCCAAAGTGCAAGGTAGATGATAGTCCTTCTAGGGCAAGGTGAGTGGGTCTTACTTGTGAGGGTATGGAGCAGGTCCAGGTTAAGAACCAGCTGGTGATGATCAGGACCAGTCATCCAGGACTGGTAATGAATAGGAGGTTTCAGTAATAGAACTTACCCTCAGTCCTAAGTCTACTGGGGCCTACTAGGTGCTTCATTAAACAAATCTACATTCATCTGACGGTCAAGTGACATGGTGTCCTCAACTAGTCCAGATCCAAAACTCTATAAAAATAGTTCTTACTTAATGATAAAAAAAGGAAAACCCTACCAGGTACATATTATAATCATGAACTTGAATGAACTTAAAGCAAAACATAAAAATTTATCCAAGGAATAACATCCTGTCACATGCTACAACATGGATGAATCTTGAGGACATTATAAGTGAAATAAGTAGGACGCAAAAGGAAGGGAGAAGAAATGTTGGGAAATATCAGGAAGGGAGACAGAACATAAAGACTCCTAACTCGGGGAAACGAACTAGGGGTGGTGGAAGGGGGGAGGAGGGCGGGTGTGGGAGGGGAATGGGTGACGGGCACCGAGGTGGACACTTGACGGGATGAGCACTGGGTGTTTTTCTGTATGTTGGTAAATTGAACACCAATAAAAATTAATTAAAAAAAAAAAATACTAAAAAAAAAAAAAAAAGTAGGACGCAAAAGGACAACTATTGTATAACTCCACTTAAATGTAGTATCTTGAATAGTCAAATTCATAAAGACAGAGAGTAGAATAGTTATTGCCAGGACTGGGGGGAGGTAAAGATGAGAATTTATTGTTTAATGGTTACAATTTAGGATGATAAAAAGACACTGAAAGTAGAAAGTGGTGATCGTTGCAAAAACAACGTGAATGTATTTAATGCCACTAAATTGTACTCTTAAAATGGTTAAAATAATAGAATTTGTGTTATGTAATTTTGCCACAATAAAAAGAGAAACAATTTTTTAAAACTTTATCATATCACAAGGGGAAATTTACAAATCCACGATTATATCAGAGGTCTTAATATGCCTCACTCAAAAAAAATATACATCAAAGGGCACCTGGGTTGTTCTGTCAATTAAGTGTTCAATCTTGATTTTGGCTCAGGTCATTATATCAGGGTCATGAGATTCAGCCCCATGTTGGGTTCTGCACTGAGCATGGACCCTGCTTGGGATCCTCTCTCCCTCTTTCTCCCTCCCTCTGCCAATCCTACTCCCACGCATCTGTACTCTCTCTCTCTCAAAAAAAAATTATATATATAAAGCAAAAGGAAAACTTACAGAAAAACTGAACTAATAAGATTATTCCCATACACAAAATCTCACAATCAACAAAGAAGCTACGTGATGGAGCAGTAATAAAACTGAGCTAATCTTCATGAACAATCTATAAGGTACTATTATGTTCTCATTTTACAAGAGGCACGGAAGCTAAGTCACTTGTGCATGGCCACACAACTGAGCTCTAAGTAGACCTGGGGAATGAATCTAGACATTCTGATTCCAGAGTCCAAATGTAATCATGATGTTGAGTAATAGAGGCAGGAACATAGAATTAATAAAATAGAAATAGAAAATGAATGATTTTCATTCATAAGAAAATAGAAAACTGAGAAACAGTAGAGGTGTTCAACAAATCAAAAACTGATTCTCTAAGAAGACAAAATTACAAACTGCTTGTGAGATCAGTCCAAAAATTGAAAAATGGAGAAGACCCATCCATTATGACAGAAATAAGAAGATATACTACAAATATAGTAGAGATTCTGAAATGCTTAAGAGAATACTGTCATCAAAAATTTTGATGCCACAGGGATGCCTGGGTGGTTCAGCGGTTTCGCACCTGCCTTCAGCCCAGGGCGTGATCCTGGAGACCCGGGATCGAGTCTCACATTGGGCTCCCTGCACGGAGCCCGCTTCTCCCTCTGCCTGTGTCTCTGCCTCTCTCTTTCTCTGTGTCTCTCATGAATAAATAAATAAAATCTTTTAAAAAAATTTTTTGGTGCCACAAAATTTATAAAACCCATGAAATATACAATTTTCTAAAAAGATTGAAATTCCTAACACTGACTCAAAAGGCTGAAAACTAAAACTGTTCCAATTAAAAAGGTTGACTCAGTAGTCAACTTCCACCACTTCGCCCCCAACAAGACACAAGTATTATAGTTAACATCCTCCAGACTCTTCAGAAGCTACTGTCCCCATCTCATACAATTATTTCATAGAGTAGAAAAAGGGGATGAGATTTATTAAGACGACCCAAAGTGAACCTAAATGCAGGTGGTGGGGTGGGTGCTCTGTTACTCTTTATACTTTTCTATATTGTCATGTTTCATATTTTATTTTTTTTAAAGATTTATTTATTTATTTGTGATAGACATAGGGAGAGAGGGAGAGGCAGAGTCACAGGCAGAGGGAGAGGCAGGCTCCATGCCGGGAGCCCGACGCGGGACTCAATCCTGGGACTCCAGGATCGCGCCCTGGGCCAAAGGCAGGTGCTAAACCGCTGAGCCACCCAGGGATCCCCATGTTTCATATTTTAAAAGAGGATATAGCTTATCCAACAGGTATATAGCATATCTTTGATTCAAAATTTAATCATTACATCTGAATCAATAACTTCTAAGTCCTTTATTTTTTTTTCCCCAAGTTTCTATCTCCTAGGAGGTGGGCTCCAATATATCAGACCAACATGTATCTCAACAACTGTCAGCTTGGAGGTAACTTTATCCCACGAACACCATCTTTTTCAGAAAGCAGCATAGAGGTTCTCCTCTGGACGGTTTCTGTATATATAACTCAGTGAATATGCTACCACTTGAATTTCGAAGACAAATTTAAGTGATTCCTACCTTGAGAATCTACCTTGAGGCTCTGACATTCTTCAGACATTAGACCTTCTTCTATTGGCAATTGTATTTAGAAATAAGTCACCCCAATTCTTTCCCTATGGGAGCACTCATGTTAAATATCTTAACCCAGAGAAGAAACCATCTTGGGGAAGAAGTGACCCATGTAATGCTGTGTTGAAGGCATGGGCTTGGAAAGAGCATGATTAAACTGAGTAATTTCAGCACAAGTTACAAGAGGAAGATTACCTCCTCAGAGTGAAAACCTTGTCACATTGTGCTCTGTGAGGCTACTAGAGGAATCCAGAAAGGTCGCAATACAAGTTTTCCATTTCTTCGCTGATCGGAGAGAAAAACTCCATTCCAGGAAATACATCAGGAAATTAACAAAAGTAAAGTTTAGATATGGTGAGTAATATTGGAAAGACGGTTTTAATTAGAATCAGGCAAAAGGAAAGAGAATTCAACATTAAAGTTCAGCATAAAAATATCATAATTTGTGAGTTCCATTAGAATGGCTTATATACTATCTATGGTTTACCAAGGCCATTCAACGGGCTGGAAACTCTCTCATCGAGAGACTTTATGGATTTGGAGATGAGTACTTTTTACTGTCACTCAGACTTTCGTTCCTAATCCCGGTAATAAATCATTGCATGTTAGTCTTCAGTGGGGTTCCCCAACCCAAATGATGCTGAAGAGTGATAATTGGTTTTCTCTACTAAGAACATGCAAAGGGCAAGGGGAATCATATTTCAATTTTACCATAATTTTTATTTAGAATTAACTTTTAAAAAGAAATATGATGCAAATACTTTTTGGAAGTAGGCACTTCTTTGTAGAGTAAAGTCCATTTTTAATTTATCTGGGTTTTTTTTATATTTATATATTCATGACAGTCACAGAGAGAGAGAGAGAGAGAGGCAGAGACACAGGCAGAGAGAGAAGCAGGCTCCACGCAAGAGCTCTATGTGGGACTCAATGCCGGGTCTCCAGGATCACCTGGGCTGAAGGCGGCGCTAAACCACTGAGCCACCCAGGCTGCCCTATCTGTGTTTTTTTTTAATGTGGAAGGACACTGTTGCTTTGGGGGGCCACTTAATTATTCTTTTCTTTTCTAGATACCTCAGTACTGTAGGTGATGCTAGCTACGTCAACTGTATGTGGGTGTTTAAGGTCCCATGGTCTGTAGCACTCCAGATCATGTTAGCATGTAAAATAAGTTATCCTGTAATGTTACTCTTGATCCCCTAGAATGGACAGTAACTCTACATTTTTCCATATTAATTTCTGTTAATTTTTTTCTGTACTTTTAACAAAATGAATTGTTTATGGGATGACTGATCGTTTTCCTCAACCTGAGTATCTTTAATTGCCTGCATTTTTTCTTTATTGCCTTCTACCATACTTGTTTCTCCACTAATGATAACCAGCTACCTCATACCAGAATTTCCTTGAAGTTTAATTTTGTTTGTTGTTTTGCTAGAGTATTGCTATTGCTTCTTTCAGTGCTTACATGTAAGATATGCTTATCCAATATCAAAACATTGGAGATATTCTATTTGTTACTTTATCCTTCAACAAATGTTTGTTGCATGTCAACCCACTGTGCAATAGGTTCTGGAAATGCAAACGCTAAATAAGACAATTGAGGCATTCTGTCACTCGCTGATTCCTCCCTTTCTTTACTGGCTAATTTCCTTTGAGTCGAATATTGCAGAGGAGGGGTAGGGTGGTGATTAAAAACAGAAAATCCGAGTTGGCATCAGAGAGGTCACTGGAGACCTTTAACTAGAGCATTTCCAAGGGGGGGGGGGGAGGGAGGCAGAAACCAGATGACAGGTGACACCAGTAAGGAATCTGAGCCAATGAGGACAGTCTCTTCATTCCTGAAGACAACAAATAGGAAGGAGTAGATATGGCAGCAACATGGAGGGAAGAGATCACCAAATGAGAAAGGTTGTTTGGGGTCTAGGAGAAATTTAAGTATGTTAGAGAAGTTCTAGAGAAATTCGAGTAAACTTAGAAGCGAAGATTCAAAGATTCGCTATTCAAATAGCGAAGATACAGGAAAGAATGAAGATAATAAAAGATAAAAGTAGAAGACTCCAGGGTCATGTGTGGTGTTTATAGGGAGAGATTTTTGTCAGGAATGAGAAAGTCATGTGGCAACGATTAGAATCTAAAAGTGAAGAGGAAGGAAAATAAGAGAAATACCTCTTACATCCATCAAGAAAAATGGAGTAGAATCATGCTTTAAGATGGAGACAGATAAGCAGAGGCAAACAGTCCAAGAAGCAGGGTGAAGGTCTGGAACAGTTTCTTTAAGGATGGTGTGTTCCTTTTTAGCCCCCTCGATCCATTCTCCATACTTCTCCACCCTGCTATATGCCCTGCGATGCTGGCAGCTGTGGATTGCACCAGCCAGTTTCCTAACCCCCTTGCTTTACAACCAATGGAAGAAAGGAGAGTTGGGGATATTTATTCCCCATACCTGTCATCTTTCTACCGGGCCATGAGCTGCCAGCGGTTGTGAAGACCATAGAGCCACCATCTTAGCAGGTAGTAGTTCTCTCCCTCTGTTGCTAGCCCCAGGGCCCTTTCTCCATCCTTTGATGTTTTCCCATAACCTTGGGCAGACAATCTTTTCATTAAACTCTCCTAAAATTCGAGTGTGACATTTGTTTCCTATCTGGGATCCTGATACAGAATACAAAAGGAAACTGAATGGAGACAAGTAAAAGGATCCCCTTAAGCACAGGGGCTAGGAGCTCTAAGTCTGTCATGCTTATTTGCTCTGCTTAACCTTGCTGCTCCTGAGAAGCAGATGAAGAGGTTGGTGGGACAATGAAGTTTCATTAGCAAGAGTACATGTGGCAAAGGAAGAGGGAGAAGAATCGAAAGGGCTGGTGAATGGGTCATTGAAATAACTGCCTGAGACCTAAGAGCTGTGCTTTCCATGTGCATTTCGAGTTTAAACAAAACACTTTTCTACTGGTTTCTTAAATCTCTAGAACTGAATTATGATCTCCCTTGAATTTACTTGTATATTCAAGAAACCTACAGAAAATAGGAATACACACACACACACACTCCTTATGTCACTTCAGATCAGAAAATGTTATTGGAATGCTATGACTGAACTGTGTCCCCCAAAACTCATGTGCTAAACCCCTAACTGCCAATGTGACTCTCTTTGGGGACAGGGCCTTTAAAGAGGTAACTAAGGTTAACTGAAGCCATAACTGTGGGACCCAATCCAGTAGGACTTGTGTCCTTAAAAGAAGAGACATCAGGAGCATAGGCACATAGAAAGGCCACGTGAGGACACAGCAAGAAGGTAGCCATCTGCAAGTCAAGGAGAGAGGCCTCACCAGAAACCAACTCTCCTGACACCCTGATCTTGGACTTCTAGCCTCCAGAACTATGAGAAAATAATTTTTTTGTTGTTTAGTTTCCCTAGTTTGTGGTATTCTGCTCTGATAGCCCAAGCAAACTAACACAAAGGCCATCTAGGCCTTGTAGCACAGAGGGGGACCCACACTTCTTTGGCCATGGAGTCCAATGATGCACAATACTCCATTCTTCCCACATGTTCTGGCCCCTCTCTGCCTTTCTACTGAAGAGGATTTACCCTTCAAGGCCTAGCTCTGACCAGTCTTATCCTCCCTGAAGGAAGCCACTCCTTAGAGATAAGGTCTGTCTGGTCTTAGATTATCACTTGTCTTCATTACTCTCTCTCCTCAGGCCAAAGTATTACAAGTTTGTGAACTCACCCCCTCTCCTAGCAATGCTGTGTACGGAGCAAGTAGTAAATGTTTGTGGGTTGACTAATTACTTGTCCTTAATAATGAGAAGAAAGCTACTTAGTTTCCCGAGTTTCTATACTTAGGACCCATCCTCAGAACAGATGAGAACGCAGGGCTGAAAGACCATCACGGTCCTGTTCAGTAGCACAGATGGGACTTTCGAACCTTCACGGTACCTATCCCCCCATACTGTTCAATTGAGACCACCCATCCCCGGCTGGCGACAGAACAGATGTGACAAGGCTGTTCCCTTTCACCATGGCTAGTGTTACTCAAGCTGCCCAAGAGCAATAACCAGTTTGTTCTCATTCTCAAGGCAGAGTAGCCTTGGAATAACTTGAAAATCAGTCCAACGAATCCTTAAGTCCCTTGTTACTCTGTCATTCTAGACATTTTCTAAACCAACAGAACCCCAGGAAGGTATGGCCTGCTCTGAAAATGTATCTCAATAGTGGCTTTTATACCTTGACAGCAACAGCTGCTTCCCCAAAATGAACCTACCTCGTTTAACAGGCTTCTGTGGCAAATGCTGTTAAGGCAATTCCCTTTGAACCTGGCATTTTACTTTTAAAGCCACTGGTAGAGTTAACTCTCCCTTTCTCCTGAAGACTGTATCACCTTTAAAACAAGCTCATCATCCGCTAATCCATTTCCAAACCCAGTTCGGGAATCTGGGTTAAGCACAGTATAACACAGCGAGAGTGTGGCTTGATGGAGCGAGAGTTCCTTCTTTATCCTAATTGGCAGGGTCCTCACGAGAGAAGGCAGCGCACCTGGTTCTAACTCCAATTTGTCTTCCTCACATGAATAATTCATGCGGCCTCTACGCCACCAGCCACTACAAGGGTAGGGGATGGGCCCTACGTGCGAATCACCCGCTGAAGCCTGGTCTGAACACACTGTCCCTGCCTACCCGGCAGGAAGCTTGGGCCTCTGCAAATGTGAGAGCTCTTGCTCAAGGTCAGGCTGATGGCCACTGGATGTTAAGTTACAATATTGTCAGTTTGGTATTAGTAATTCCCAATTTGGTTTATTTAACTAAGGCTGACCTGCCTCGACATTTAACCTTTAAAGGAAGGCAGGCTGCTTCCTGGCAATAGAGTATGTCCCTGAACATATGGTAAGAATATGTGTATTTGAAGGTTTTATAGGCCTGCATATATCTGAAAATGGAACAGAAATTCGTGATGATTTTGTGTAAAAAGAGAGAGGGAGAGGGAAAAAAGGAAACTAGGGAGGAAAAAGAATGAAATTTGATGGCATCACTCCTCAGCTTGAACCTTCCATGGCTCCCATGGTTCTTAGGCTCCAAAGTTCTCCACATTGCCTAAGTGACCCTGAAGAATCTGCCTCCTGCCTACCCCTCTAGACTCATTCCACCATCCTACCCTTTGTTTACTGCAGTCTAGCCACACTGGCATTTTTGAGTCCTTGAATCTACTCAGGGGCTCCCCAGAGACTGTTCCCCCTTTTTGTTTACCTCCCCTTGCCCCCCATCCCGAAGCTCCCACTGGCTCATCCCTGGGGCATCAGCCAGAAGGCTGCTCTCACAGGTTTGAGTGACCACAGCGCGAATGAAGTTCACAGATCTCACCCCACACCATTATGTTCCCTCGCTATGTACAAGGTGTGGCATCATATGAGCTGCTTTCTCTCTGTGGATTTTACCTTACTTGTGACTAAACAACTCTCGACTATAGCCTCCAAAAGTACAGGAACGCCATCTGTAAACTCTATTCCCAGCACTTAGCACCGCACGTGATACAAGATAACAGGTGGCATGAATGAAAGAACAAATGAATAATTGAAGAGACTTATGAATGGGGCTCCGCATAAATGTAGCTACACCAAAGCCCAACCGGAAAATTCTCCATCCATTGGCTTGTTTGCCTGGTGAGATTCTTGCCAAAGTGGAGAACTGATAGTCTCACCCGAAGGAACAGATGAGAAAATGTGGACATTTCCACCAACCTCATGTATCAAGTTTTTAAAGTCTCAAGAGCAGCTCATAGTTAGCTAGATGGAAAGGATCAAGAGAACTGAGACCAAGAAAGGCTATCCCTGCCAGGTGCCACTGAACACAACCAATTAGCCAGCCGGCAGAGGCTTCATTAGAACCCACCATGGAAATCCCTCTAGCATGCCACACTGCAGAGCCCTCTTGGAACCAAAGGACCTACTAGTTATCTTGTGATTACCTCACAAAGCCTCAGCTTCTGTGTTTATAGAAATGGGAATGGGGGATCCCTGGGTGGCGCAGCGGTTTGGCGCCTGCCTTTAGCCCAGGGTGCGATCCTGGAGACCCAGGAGTCCCATGTCGGGCTCCCGGTGCATGGAGCCTGTGTCTCTGCCTCTCTCTCTCTGTGTGTGTGTGTGTGTGTGTGTGTGTGACTATCATAAATAAATTTTTAAAAAATAAAAAAAAAATGGGAATGATAGTAGGGCACCTGAGTTGCTCAGGTGGTTGAGCGTCTGCCTTCGGCTCAGGTCGTGATCCCGGGGTCCTGGGATCAAGTCCCACATTGGCTCCCCATGGGGAACCTGCTTCTCCCTCTGCCTCTGCCTCTCTCTGTGTGTCTCTCGTGAATAAACAAAAATCTTTAAAATAAGAAATGGGAATGATAGCGTTTAGTTGACATTGCATTTCTTCCCCACACCTCCCCAGCATGGACTTCTGCCTCCATTAGGCATGGTAGGCACTGTGCCCAGGGCCCAGGATACTTTTAGGAGCTCACCAGAATGATCTAACCTCTTTTCAGATCAGAAGATAATTAGTATAATCTAGCCTGGATTACATTCATCTATTATATCAAGATGTCATAAACTATAAATGTTACTATACTTATGAAGAAAGAGGTCTACAAAGGCTTAAGTGTTCAGCGCTCACGAAAGTCATAATGTAGCCCTATCCCCAACCCCTTTTTGGAGATCTTCCTCTCCCCCACTATCCCCTGGTTACAGCACTGCATTATTTTTTTAAGATTTTGTTTATTTGAGAGAGAACAAGAGAGCACGAGCAGGGGGAGGGACATGGGGAGAAGCAGACTCTCTGCAGAGCAGGGAGCCCGATGCAGGGCTCCATCCCAGACCCCGGGATCATGACCTAAGCTGAAGACAGACGCTTAACTGACAGAGCCACCCAGGTGCCCCACAGCACTGCATTCTTAGCAACTAGTTTGGGGTGGGGGTTACAGTTTTGTGCTATATTTATTGAAAAAATCTGCATATAAGCAGATCCACACAATTCAAACTCTCATTGTGCAAGGATGTATGCTGTCCAAATGTACATCCAGACAATGGGTAATTATAGCCGTTGCACAACAATGTGGGATGCTGTGTATAGTGGGGTATGCACTCAGCAACCAGTTTTGACTCTGCTCCTGTGGTTTGATTGTACCAAGACCTAAATTTGGCCCAGGCTGGGCCAGTCAGAATTGCCTTCACTCAGCACTCATCCTGGCTATGGTTAACTAGTTTGGGGCTGGGGGTTGGGGGAAAGTTTTGGGGGACAGGTCTCCTCCATCTGGCTGAGCCAGTCAGTCTCTTCCTTATAAATTTAGACTTGCTTCTGAGATCCAGCCAGTCTGTTCCCTCCCTAAGAGAAGATGAAAATATGAGAGCTGCTATTTCCCGGCATATGGACTTAAAGCAGAGAAAGCCAATCTGAGGGAGAATATGCCCCAGGGGAACAGAGGAATAAAATGGAAGATCCCAGACATAGTCTAACCTTAGGCTGGGGGCTTCTGTGGCTGCTGGCACCCTCTCTCTTGGATTCTCTGAGACATCAGCAGGGCTCAAGAGGATAGTGGTTAAGAGCCTGGGGTCAGGAGCTCAGCTGCCAATATTCAAGCCCACTTGCTATATCCCAGCTCCATGACCCTAAGCAAGTTACTTAAGATCTCTGTGACTCAATTTCCTCTATCATAATAGGGACACGTCGTGAGATCAAGTGAAGCAACCTACTAAAATGCTTAGAATACAGAATAGAATACAAGACCAGAAACAGATATACTGTCAACTTTTTGTTTACAATGGTGCAAAGTAATTCAATGGAGAAAGGATAGTTGTTAAGACAATTGATGCTGGAATAACTGGAAATCCATAATCAAAAAAATCTGATCCTCAACCAATACTTTGCAACATACACAAAAATTAACTTGAGGGGCCCCTGGGTGGTGCCCTCCATTAGCCAACTGACTCTTGTTTTCAGCTCAGCTCATGATCTCCAGGTCCTAGAATAGAGCACCACATCCTACACTCCACTCAGCAGGGGGTCTATCTGCGACTAAATTTTCTCTCTGCCTCTGCCCCTCCCCCTCCCCATGCACATGCACAGTCTCTCTGTCTCTCTCTGGAATAAATAAATAAATCTTTTTTAAAAATTAACTTGATCATAAGTGATCATAGACATAAATGTAAACCCAAAAACTATAAAACTTCAAGAAGAAAACATAGGAGAAAATTTCTTTGACTTTGGGTTAGGCAAAAACTTATTAGATAGGACTTAAAAACCACAATCCACTTAAAAAGTGATTAACTGGACTTCATCAAAATTTTAACTTCTGGTTTTTATGTTTTGTGTTTGGGTTTTTGGTTGGTTGGTTGGTTTTGGTAAGACACTGCCCTTAAGAGAAAGGCAAGCCACAGAGAAAATATTTGCAACACACACATTGAATAAGAGAATTAGACTATGTAAAGAACTCTCAAAAGTCAATAATAACCAAAGAACCCAATTTAAAAATTGGGCAAAGATTTTAACAGAAACATCATCTAAAGCAGATATGTAAAATCTTTTTTTTAAAAAAAGGGATGCCTGGGTGGTTCAGATGTCTGCCTTTGGCTCAGGGCATGATCCCAGGATCCAAGATCAAGTCCCACGTCGGGCTCCTTGCAAGGAGCCTGTTTCCCCCTCTGCCTGTATCTCTGCCTCTGTCTCTCTTTCTCATGAATAAATATTTTTTAAATAAAATAAAATAAAACAAAATAAAATAATAAAGCAGAGATGTGTATGGTAAAGAAGCCCATGAATAGGTGCTTCACATCATTACTCATTCGGGAAATGCAAATCCAAGCCACAGGGAGGTAGCACTGCACCGCATTAGAAGAGCTATAGGATAAAGACTGAGAAAACCCACAGCTGGTGAGGACGAGGAGCACCTGGAACCCACACATGGTGGACGGGAATGAAAATCAAATAGCCCTTACAGAAAACAGCCTGGCTATTGCTTCTAAAACCAAATATACACTTAATATATGACTCTGCAGTCCTGCTACTGGATATTTTTACTCAAGAGACATGAAAACATATGCACACTCCAAACTTCTACACAGATATTTGTAGCAGTTTTATTCATCATCATTAACAACTGGAAACAAGCCAGACATCTTTCAACTGGTGAACGGAGAAGACAAGTGTGGCCCATTCATACAACGGAACACTGCTCCGCAATAAAAAGAAACGAACTGATGCAGATACCGACACAAATGAATCTGAATGGAAAAAGCCGAAGTCAGAGGGCTACACATCACATGAACCATCGCTATTTTGTTCAGGAAAAGGCAAAACTGTAGGTCAGAAAACAGATCAGTGGTTGCCAATAGCTAGGGGTGGGAAGAAGACTGGCTAGCATGGAGCATGAGGGGACTTCCTGGGGTGACAGAAATGTTCCCCCTCTTGCCTGTAATGGGGGTGACACAACTGGATGAGTTTGTCAAAACACAGACCTGTATGCTACGCTGAATGTTAATGTATGTAAGTTATATCTCAGCAAACCTGGGCTTTAATTTTTTAGGGGAAAACAAAGTAACTTCATTTACTTAAACTAGTCCCAAGGGGTTTCTGTGACTTGCAATCAAGAGTGGTGAATGATACAAACATCCAGCTCCCAGAGCTGTGGCAATTCTATGGCACAATGGGGTTTCGTCTAAAGACGGGGTTAAACTCTGCTGTTAACTCGTAAGGCCAACTTTATCCTCGAAGGTCCATTAACTCCCCCATAGAACACAGGGTACATTTTTTATGTACAAACTTGGTACAAGACTGTATCTGTGCCAAAGTCTGAGAACCACAGGGCTCTACAAAAGGAACTGGACATGCAGGGGACTGGACTACTAATTAACAGCACAGTGTATCCAGTCCCGTGACCTTGGTTCAAATCCCAGTTCCACCACCTTCTAGCCCAAGTCACTTTGCTATGCGATTTTTTTTTTTTTTGTACAATGATGATAATGGTACCTAACTTGTAGGGTTTAATATAAATTCGTTGGTGTACAGAACGGCTTCGGTCAGGCACAAGTCAGTAAAGGCTGTAGTTGCATCAGCTGTCAACTGGTCAGATAGCCCCGTGTTATAATCCCTTCCGTCAATGAATATCTATTAAGCTCCTACTACATACAATGCATATCTATTAAGCATGCTGTATGACCTGTGGCCTCAAGCGGCCCACAGAGAAAACTGACCCTCTCTGTTTTTAACTTGTGAATTGAGCTTGATCTAGATTCATTTTGAGAAGGGGAGGCATTCAGGAACTAAAGCTACCCACCCACCAGGGCTTTATTACCCGTCCTTTTAAGGTAACACCTAATATTCAAACAAAACAATCCATCTGCCTCTGCCAGCGCTGTTAAGGCCTGCATGTTTCAACTAGTTTAGAGGGTAATCTGGTAAACAGAAATAAGAGTCTAATAAGAAAGCAGCCCTAACGAGCCTTGTCCTCACAAGGGACCACCCCCAGTAGCCCACCACGACACCTTTTCCTCCCCTCTCTAAAGCTCTTCAATCCTGTTCTCCTGTGAGCCTGACTTCCCTTCACTGTGGGTTCTGTAATCTCGGCTCCTTGTCCCTGTTGGAAAACCATCACCCTTAATTTAGGTGTCTGCTCTCACAAGGCATCCTGCTGGTTAAGACACCTTGAACCTTTTATTCATCTTCCTCGTGCCTAATCTTCCTCTTACATCAAAGTGACTTAATATCACCAGTTCTAGGGGCGCCTGGGTGGCTCAATTGGTTAAGCATTTGCCTTTGGCTCAGGTCATGATCCCAGGGTTCTGAGACGGAGCCCCATATCAGGGTTCCTGCTCAGCAAGGAGTCTGCCTCTGCCCCTCCCCACTGTTTGTGTTTTCTTTCTCTCAAATAAATAAGTAAAATCTTAAAAAAAATACCGCCCGTTCTATCTTTCCCCCTAAAAATGAAATTAGGTATTCAATGTGACAATGCCTTGTCACCCACAGATGAAAAGAATCACTCTGTTTCATTATAAGATTACCTTTCTTTATACAACCGTTTTTCTCAAATATTCCTTGTGAATCAAATCCAGATTTAAAAGTCCTGGGGATGCTCACAACATAAGGAAATCTCATGGTGAATTTTGTCAAACATTTCAAATTTGTTATTTGGCCTAACAGCTATGGTAGTCCCCCTGCCCCCACTTATCCACAGGGATACATTCCAAGACCACCCCCCCCCCCCCGTGGATGCCTGAAACCACGGAGAGTACCAAACACAACATATATACTAGGCTTTTTCCTACACATACATACTTATGATAAAGTTTCATTTATAAATTAGGTGCAGTAAAATTAATAACTAAAAATAGAATAATTATAACAATATGCTCTAATAAAAGTTATGTGAATATGGTCTCTCTCTCTCTCTCAAAATAGCATATTGTACTCACCCTTGTTCTTGTGATGTGAGATGATAAAGTTCCTGCGTGAGGAGATGAAGTGAGGGGAAGGACACAGGCATGTGACATGGCGTTAGGCAACTACTGAACTGGCCATACGTCGGAAGGAGGACCACCTGCTTCCGGGCTGCGGTTGACCACAGGTAACTGAAACCCCAGATAATCACCCCTGAATTTTCCAAACCTCCATACTGGGTTAATTTAGATCATGATGATGATGACAACGACAACAACAACAAATGTCATGGAAGCAATCTTAATTCACTTAACAATTTATGGACACACCTCTCACCTGATGCTCATTACCACCCCCAGGAGACAGTGAGCAGATTTTATTATCCCCAGTTGCCAGATGAAGAAGCTGAAGCACAGTTAGGTTAATGACTTGCCCAAGGTTATGCAGCTAATGGACCTGGGCTGAAGGCTCAGACAGTCTCAAAACTCTTACCCTTGACCTATACAAAACAGCCCAAGAACTAAAAGAACCAGGCATCATCTGCAGTCTGCAGAAATGCAAATAATTTTCTTTAAGCATTCATGGCCTCAAAACCTTGAAATTCTAAAGCCAAAGTCTCCAACACATAAAATTGTAAATAAATAGAGGAGACTGCTGACATCTTCAAAGTAGAAAGGCGGTGAATGCGGTATCACCATGATAAAAAATGATTAAACGCTAATCATACCAGCTGAAATATCATCATCAAATTTTGCATTAACAGCTGCAATTAAATAGTAGACTTATTAGCTACATTATATTTTAAGCGCATCCTGCTGAATCTTTGTGTTTTTCCACCAAACATAAAAAAGACCTTAAATCAACTTTAAGAGGGTGGAAAGAAAAAAGATAAAATTATGCCACCTATATACGTAGTGGGGGAAGGAGCCTCAAAGACCCTGGAGGAAACAGCTGAGGCCTGCAGTTTCCAAATGTCAATTTAGAGGAGAATATTTTAGGCAGAGGTAGCCTTCCTGCTAATGAGATTCTAGATAAAACTTTTATGTAAATTCAACCTTATCCCTCCCTCCAACCCACAGAAATATCTAGGAGGGCCTGCAGTGCAGGCATAGTCCTCTGCCAGGAGGAAAATATCCTACTATGAGCTGATCCAAGCTCCCCTGAAATCTGAAAGATGGCCATTTCTTTATTGATCAAATGGGACTACCTTTCACTTTGTACACAGTCAGCCTTGGATGGATGCCCAGAAATCTTGGATGGATGACCAAGAATCCCTTCTTCCTCTGATTTTTCCCAGCTTCTCCCATCCTCAGATCATCCAACCTCCTGCAGTGTGCCAGTGCCATCCAGGTTTGCACCATTGGTCTGGACCAGACAGATCATGGTTCAGAGGAGGGAGAAGTTAGAGAAGATTCTCCATCAAAAACTCCATAAGTTCTCCGTGGGCATCGTCCGTGATCTTTCAGCTTTCTATGTAAAACACTGCAAGACAAACAAGATTTCCTCTTGGCAGTACAGATGGTTTCTTACAGCTGTCCATACTGGCTTAACAGTAGGTCGTCTGTTATTAAGCTAGAAGTTTTCTTTCTGACCAGGGGTAAAGAAAAGTGATAAAGGAGGACAAGAAAAACTCACCCTGCCAAATATACCTAAAGGCAAGTATACCCTTCCAAACTAACTTCTTTTGTGCATAATCTAATTCAAATTCTTTACTCCCATCCTTCCTCCATAATAGTCTCTTCCAGTGGAAGAGATGCTTATAATAGGCATACCTTATGATTTTCTTAGTTATAAATGACAAGTAGGTCATTTTTAAAACTGATACATGTTGCTTGTAAAATCCTCATCGACATCCATTTGATGTTCACTTGCCAAAATCCAATGGCTGATACAAACAACTGTGTAGCCGGAAATGATTAGGGCTTTGTTGAGGTTTGCGGTTGTACTGCTTTATGGCTGGATTGTTCTGAATGTTCACCAGCAATGCACACTCACTGGAGAATGGGTCACCTTCCAGACTATGCCTTTACAGTTACACAGCTCATAACAGACTTCAACTTTTGGAAACCTATTGACATTTATTTGAAAAAGAATTCCAGTTCAAAGGAGTCTAAAAATTAAATGTCCCCAAATATGATGTCTTTCTTTAAAACTCTGAAAGGAAAGGGCACATGGCATGTGAATGTGTACCAGTTAATGGTCCTGAACTCGCATATGGTCTGCAAGAATGGATTCTTCTGTTCACTGATGTATTCACTTGTTGTCTTCCCATTATTTGTTGAGAGTGTGAAGTCCTGGGGTACATTAGTGAATGCAACAAGACAGACTACGTACTTGCTCTTGAGGTGTTCTTGCTCTAGTGGGGAGAGAGAAAAAAGTAATAAACTAAAATAATCATAGATATTGTTAAGATGTAAGAAAGAAAGAAATAGGAGGAGACAGAGGCAGAGAATAAAATGAATGAGACACACCTACTTTCAGGAAGGAAGGCTGTCCTGAACAGTTAAGTTGAGCACTGAAAAATGAGAGGCTCTCATTCATGTAGTACTGGGGAAGGAACATTTTCAGGAGAAGGAGACAGCCCGTACAAAGTCTCTGAGAAAGGAAAGGGCTTGGAGTATTCATGGCATTGAATGGAAACTTATTTGGCTGGGGGTGAGTCCAGAGAGGTAGGCAGGGGCTAGATTATGCAAGATGTTGAAAGTCATAATGAGGAACTCTCATTTTATTCTGAGGTAAACTGGAAGCTGCTGGAGATTTAAATAGAAGAGTGACATGACCTGGTCTGTGTTTTATATGGTACTGGCTACTATGCAGAGAACGGACTGCAGGAGGAAATGCATGGCTGTGGGGAGACGAGAAACTGTTGAAGAGTCCAAACAGGAGCTCGGGAGAGTGTGGCACAAGTGTTGAAGTGAAATAGAAGACAATGCTCCTTTTTTGAGGTAAAGTCAAAAGGACTTACTGATAAATTAGACATGGAAAATGAAAGCAAGAGAAAAATCAGGAATAATTATACATTTCTGACTGGGTGGGTGGTGGTGCCATTCATTAGGATGATGAAACTGCCCCTGGCTTCTTCTGTTCTAGTGTGAGGCCTCCCTGTGGTATACATGTGGGGCCCTCTAGAGTTTTCATTTTCTTTCAATAGAACTTCCTATGGGGAGAGCTTTCTTGACCCTCTTGTACTTCTTGGGAGCTAAACCCACACACACAGCCACATGTGTTAGCCAACACAGTCCAAAGGAAGCCTGGGACCTGTTTCAACTCCTAACATCAGGTTTCCCAGCCTCAACTAATGCACAACGTTAGCAGGCAAGGCCAACTGTAGGTTAGTGATGCTCAAGAGAACAAGAAAACAACTGCATGATAACATAAAATCACATTTTTCCAGGGAATTAGGACTTGTGTATCAAAACTTTGGCCTGAGCTATATTATTGGACAGACTGAACAGCATTTACACATCCACTGGCCACTGACATCAAGTTCTTTAAAGAAAACCTAAATCAAAGATGGGCAGTTGTTCATTGGACAGAGGAAATTGACTTCCTTGGGAAAAGGCACTGAGAGATGAATTTAGGGTCTGCTCTCTGAGATGGGCTTCTCCATTGAAATTTGTTGTCAGAGACTCTTCCAGCCCATTAACTCAAAGCCAATCGCTTAAAGCCAATGGTTCCGAGACATTCTCACCTCTGTGGAGTATGAGAACCACTTGAAGGCCATCAGTTTAAGGGAGATTATAAAGCTGAGGTCTAACCAATTAAAAAACTTTGGGGACAGATACCATGTATGCTTTACTATTCCATAAGATTCTAGAAACCTCTTTTACTGTTTGTGTGGCATGGAGCCATTGGCCATATGTTTTCTCTTCACCAGCTTACATCATCAGTATTTCTATGCCGCAAAAAAAGGTACTCATGAGAATTATTAAGGGAAATCTTGTAAAGATAAAGACATTGCAAAAGAATAACTCAGCACCTAAAGGAGGAATGAGAAGGATCAAAGAATTCATTCCACTGCTCTGGATCCAAATCCCAGCTCTCCTGTTACTAATTAACAGAATGTACCATCAAGACAAGACTTAGGAGAAATGGGAAGCACTTCGATAAGAGACACCTAAAAGGGGCAGGCTTTGCTTCACCATCTCCTAACCAGTGTACCCCTATGTTTTCAATTCTGCTTATTCTGCTTTGGGTTTTGTTTTGTTTTGGTTTGGTTTGGTTTGGTTTGGTTTGGTTTAATGAGATTTTTATCTCTTCATTGATTTTATGCTCCCTCGTCATTTATTTTTTACCAAGTTCTACCAATTTGTTTTTTTTTCACTTTCTTCTATTGTCCTATCATCTCCTTTTCAATCATTTTGTGTGTGTGTGTGTGTGCACTTCCTCCTCCCCAAGAGATGATGCTGCCTATAGTGTCTTTAAGATTCCCTGTCAGATTCATAGAACAATCTCTCTTCTGATTTATGTATGTTGTCTGACTTTTGCTTACTCCTTCCTCTTTTATCCCTATGCATATGGCCTAATGTGTTCCTTTCTGGTTGGTTATTTACATTTCTTGGGGTAGCTTTATCTGAGGCCATCATTTGCTTGAAGACTACTGTGAAGAAAGGCAGCCCAGAGCTTTCAATGGAGTGTATTATCTCAAAAACCTTCTCACCAAATTTGTCCTCGGCCTTTGAATGCACATTTCTCCTCCTCTCTCAGCTAGGATGTTGATTTGTGTTGTGATCTGGCAAGCACAGTGTCGTCTCTCCTCCACCCTCCCCACTGTACAGCCATTAGCTGGGGGCTAGGATGTAGAGCAGACAATATCCCTGGTTCCCGCAGCTCCGCCCCACCCATTCTTCTATGCTTGATGACTGAGTCTGCATAGGGACACGTCCACTTCTTCCCTGGTCACATTTCTCTAGATCCCAGGAAACTGAATGAAGGATCTTTTGGATCTGAAGACTGTAACATGTACTTTTAGAGAAATCTGACTCTGCTCAAATCTGAGGAGGTTTCTGGGTTCTCAGTCTCCACTCTTAGTTTTAGTCTCCATTTCTCAGAACTGGCCAGATTTTGTTCATAATGAAGTTTCTAGATTTCATTTAAGATGGAGTTTTCTTCTTCTTCTTCTTCTTTTTTTTATTTTTATTTTTTTTTGCATTTTTTTCAAGTGGATGTTTTTCATTTTTTCCAGAAAAAATATTTTCCAAAACTTTTTTCAAGGTTTCAAGGAGGATTGGTAAATCAAAATGCTTTTACCTTGACTTCTGTATCTGAAGGCCCTTTCATTCACTCCTTGATCCATGGCAAGCTGGCCTCTGCTTCAAGTTGCTCAAACTGCTCTCTCAAAGATTATTATTGACTTCCTAATTGCTAAAAGTCTTTTTTTTCCCCCATTATCAAAATTTCTTTTTTTATGACTGAAGTATAACTAACCTACAGGGTACCTTAGTTTCAGGTGTACAATTTCATTCAACAATTCTATACATTACACAGTGCTCATTGTGGTAAGTGTGCTCTTCATCAATCCCTTTAATCGATTTCATCCATCCCCCCACCACTTCCCCTCTGTTAACCATCTTCTGTATCCATTCACCTATGGATGGACATCTGAGCTGCTTCTATAATTTGGCTATTGTAAATCATGCTGCAATAAACATAGGGGTGCATATATCTTTTCACTTTCTATTTCTTCTTTTATGGCTCCTAAATGCCCATTCTCTTGCTCCTTTCTCATTTTCCTTCAATTACAGCTATCCTCCCAGGGTTTTTGTTTAAATGCTCTTCCTGGCCAAAGTCATGCCTTCCCCAGGCTGAAACTGCCCCCCCTGCATGCTTTACTCCCAAAGGTCTCACATCTATCCTGACCCTCTCTTGAAAGTTATACCCAGTTTCTAAAGCCTGTTTGACAGCTGCACATGCGCATACCCCAGACATCTCCATGTCTGTTCTAAACGAGTATTTTCTAATCTAGTGACTCTCAGAATGTTAGTTAGTGTTGTTATTTGTCTTAGAGATTCACACATTATTAGTTTCCTAGTGTTGCAATAATAAGTTACTACAAACTGGATGGCTTAAAACCATTTATTCTTTCACAGTTCTAGGGGCTAGAAGTCCAAAATTAAGGTGTTGGCAAGACCACGCTCCCTCTGAATGCTCGGGAAAGAATCCTTCCTTTCCTCTTCCTAGCTTCTGGAGGTTACCAGTAATTTTTAGCTTCTCTAGGCTTGTAGCTGTGTCACTACAATCTCTGCCTCTGTCATCACACAGCCTTCTTTGCTGTGTGTGTCTTTCTAGAAGCCTCCCTCTTCTAACTCTTATAAAGACACCATTCATTGGCTACAGCACCCACCCAAATATGGTAAAGCCTCATCTTAACTTGATTACATCCACAAAACCTTATTTCCAAATAAGGTCATGTTCATATGTCCTGGAGGTCAGAACTTCAACATATCTTTCGGAGGAACACAATTAATCCACTACCTCATGACAAAATACATTTTTTAAATGTTGGTTTAAGCAAAATCAGACAGATTTCATTGCTAAAGAACTCTTCAGAGCTTTAACAGACTAATGCAAATTGTAGGAGTTTTGTTTTGTTAAAATTATAGTAGATTCAGGGATGCAACATGACTCACTATTTGCATACACTGCCAAACAATCACAAGGAAGTCAACATCCATCATGACACATAGTTACACTTTTTTTTCTTTGTGATAAGAACTTTTAAGATTTACTCTCTTAGGAATTTCCAAATATCCAATACAGTAGTATTCACTATAGTTAACATGCTGTACATTACATCCCCAGGACTTATTTCTTTTATAACTAAAAGTTTGTACCTTTTCACTCCTTTCACCCACCTTGCCTACCAGACACCCCCCACCTTTGGAAACCATCAATCTGTTCTCTATATTTATGAGCTTAGATTTGTGCTTGGTTTTGGCATTTTTTTAGATTCTACATATAACTGAGATCATATAGTATTTGTCTTTCTCTTATTTCACTTAGCATAATGCCCTCAAGTTCCATCCATGTTGTCACAAATGGCAAGATTTCATGCTTATTTATAGCTGAATACTATTCCATCATGTATATATGCTGCATTTTCTTTATCCTTTCATCCATCAATAGACACATAGGTTGTCTCCATGTTTTGGCTATTATAAATATGCTTCAAAGCACATGCAGGTGTAGCAACTGTATTCCAAAACAGCTAAATATGCAGGTCCAAAAAAGGAAGGTACTTTTTCAACTTCCACATTCACTCCAAAGCCCATTCATCTCCTTCAGCATGCCAAAGATCAAACACATGTTCCACCTAGCTATAAAATAAGGTGGCAAAGATGCTGCACCACTGACATCGCAGGAGAGTGGCCTATAAAACCAGACTTCTGGTTGGGTTGCAACCAAGAAGGGGCCTCCAGCTGCACTTTCTCACAAGTCATCATTCTCATCTGGAAGCACAGTTGTCTAAATGGCCTCTGGATCACGCTCATACTGTGCTGCCAAAGCTCGGGCCACGACAACCTCTGGTGGGGCAAGAGTAAGCATGGCAACAAACTCCAAGTGAGCATCTCTAATTAGCTTTCTAGCAAGCCAGGAAGGGCTTTTCTTTTTTTTCTTTTTTCTTTTAAGATTTTATTTATTTATTCATGAGAGACACAGAGAGAGAGAGGCAGAGACACAGGCAGAGGGAGAAGCAGGCTCCATGCAGGGAGCCCAACGTGGGACTTGATCCCGGGGTCTCCAGGATCACAACCTGGGCTGAAGGTGGTGCTAAACCTCTGAGCCACCCAGGCTGCCCCAGGAAGAGCTATTCAAAGTTGTAGTTACTTTTGGCAGAAATATCATAGTGCTGAAAGTTCTTCTTTCAGTGGAAGACAAGAGATTTTGCTTTACGTTTCCTGTCCTTAATGTCCACTTTGTTGCTACACAGCACAATGAGGATGTTTTCACATATGCGAACCAGATTCTCTATGCCAATTAGGCACGTTCTTGCGATGAACCCTTGATGTTACTACAAACATTGTAATGGCACACTGGGCCTCGATGTAATAGCTGTCTCTCACCCACCAAATTTCTCCTGGATAGCTGTCCCCCATACATTGAACTTAATAGGTCCTCTATTGGTATGAAACACAAGGGGTGGACCTCAACAACCAAGGTGGCTATGTACTTCCCAAGTTCACCAGTCAGATGGCATTTCACAAACATTGTTTTTCCAATAGCTCCATCACCAAGCAATACAAGTTTGAACTGGACTTGGGGTTCTCCTTGGGCAGCCATTGTGCTGTTGCTTCCAGAAGCATGTCTGGCCCCTCTGATAGAGCCGTATTTCATTCTCTTTGATGTAATCGTAAATGGCATCATTTCCCTACATTGTCTTTCTGATAGTTTATTATTAGTATGTAGAAATGCAAATTAGTGTGTATTGTGGGCTTTGTATCTTGCAACTTAACCAAATTCATTGATTAGTTTTCACCATTTTGGGAGCAAAGTCTTTAGGGTTTCCTATATATAGTATCAGGTCATCTGCAAATAGTGACAGTTTTACTTCTTCCTTTCCAGTTGGGATACTCTTATTTCTTTTTCTTGCCTAACTGGTCTGGCTAGGACTACCAATACTATATTAAATGAAAGTGGCAAAAGTGGTAATCCTTGTATTGTTTCTGATCTTCGAGGAAAAGCTTTCAACTTTTCCCCATTGAGAATGATGTTAGGTGTGGGCTGGTCATATATGGCCTTTATTATATTGAGGTATATTTCCTCAATACCCACTTTGTCGAGAGTTTTAATCATAAATGAATGTTCATCACATATCTTTCCTGCATCTACTGAAGTGGTTTTATATGATTCCTCTTATCTTACCTTCATTTTATTAATGTTGTGCATCACATTGATTGATTTGCAGATGTTGAGCCATTTTTGAATCCTTAGAATACATCCTACTTCATCATGGTGTTTGATCCTTTTGAAATATTGTTGAATTTGGCTTGCTAATATTTTGTTGAGGATTGTCTGCATATATACTCATCAGAGATACTGTCCTGTAATTTTCTTCCCTCCTGATACCTTTGTCTGGTTTTGGTATCAGGATAATGCTGGTCTCATAAAAGGAGTTTGGAATCGTTCCTTCCTTCTATTATTTTTTTTAAGAGTTTGAGAAGATGGGTACTAATTCACCTTTGAATGTTAAGTAAAATTCACTAGAAAAGCTGTCTGGTCTTGGGCATTTTTTTGTTTGTTTGTTTGTTTGTAGGGAGTTCTTAAATTACTGATTCAATCTCCTTACTATTAATTGACCTGTTCAGATTTTCTAGTTCTTCATGATTCAGACTTGGAAGGTAATATGTTTCTAGGAATTTATCCATTTCTTCTAGGTTGTCCAATTTGGTGGCATATAATTGTTCATAATAGTCTCTTATGATCCTTCGTATTTCTGTGATATCAGTTGTAGCATTTTCTCCTTCATTTCTGATCTTATTTTCACTCTTTCTTGGTGAGTCTAGCTAAAGGTTTGTTAACTTTGTTTATATTTTTAAAGAACCAGCTCTTAGTTTCATTGACATTTTCTACTATCTTTTTAAGTCTCTATTTCATTTATTTCTGCTCTGATCTTTGTTAATTCCTTCTTTCCACTAACATTGGACTGCATTTGTTCTTTGAATTATAGTTTTTGAATCTCCAAGAATAGTACCATGTAGGTCATCACATAAAGCTTTTCCCAAACTTATATAACCACAAAGCCCTTCTTGGTAGAGTCCTTCAAAATGATAGTGTCACAACAACAGACTTTGTATGTTCTTTTACCAGTGTTTGTCAGATTTTCTTGTGTGTATAAGTCACTTGGGAATGTTGTACAAGTATAGATTCTGATTCAGTAGATCTAGGATGGAGGTCTGAGATCCTGCCTTTCTTACAAGCTTCCTAGAGCTGCCACTGCTACTGGTTCAAACACATTTTCTAAGCAAGCTTCTAAGTCAAAATCTTTATTTCCATCAATAACGTTTCTGTTCCCACATTTCCTGTCTTGGTTAATGATGTCACTATCCACACAGTTCCTCAACTGGAAACTTGGATGTCAGATTCCCTTCCCTTCACACCTCCTTCTAGCCTCACCTCAAATCCAACTGATTGCTGAATTGTCTCTTGAATCCAGTCCACCATCTTCAACTCCATTGTCTTTGTTCAGGACTTTAGTATCTTTCTAGGGACTATGAGTGGCATCTTAATGTCTTTGATCTTTCCTGTCCAAACTGTTGCCAGACACAGCCTTAATCAGGTCAATCCCTCACTTTAAAATTGACACTGGTGTCCCACTGCCCAACAAATAAAACCCCAACTGCTCAGCACTGAGACATTCCAGGTCCTGCAAAATCTGATCTCAGGAAATTTTGAAATTTTACTCCTACTACCAATTTATGACACAACAAGTGCTGTGCTGTGATCACATTATGTCGCTCACCTTCCCCTGAACACACCATGCATGTTCCCATCTCTGGACATTTGTTCAAGCTCTTTGATAGCCAGTATTGTCTTTCTCCTACTTTCCCCATCTAGAGGAATACTCTCATTCTTCTTAGTCTAAATATAATCTCCTTTGCTAAATGTCCCCCAATTATAATTAATTTTTACTTCCTTTATGTTCTCAACGATATTTTTTAAAATTTTGCTTATACTTTTTTTAATGTTGCCCCATCACCATTTATACATGTGTTTTTCTGGCTAGCTCCTTAAGGGTATTGATCATGCATGGCACATAATAGATGTTTCTTTATTCCTTTATTTTTTAAAATTGCCATATATATGTGATGAATAACCAACTAAACAAATGAGCATATTGGGTGGAGGAGAGTCAAATTGCTATGAATTATTTTAAAAGTAAGGTTGACCCTTAAATAATGTGGGTGTCAGTGGTACCAACACAGTCAAAATCCATATGAGTTTTGACTCCCCCAAAAATGAATTACTAACAGTATACTGTTGAAGCCTTACCAATAACATAATCAACTAACATATTTTTTCATTATATGTATTATATGTGGTATTCTTATAACAAAAAAGGTTAGAGAAAAGAAAATGCTAAAAAAAATCATAAGGAGGAGAAAATACATTTATATTACTATGCTGTATTTGTTTTTTAAAAATTATAATATACATACATTTCAAACCCATCTTGTTCAAGGGTTACCTGTCTAGACAACAAACCACCTGAATAAAATACAGATTACTAGAAGCCAACCCCAGACCTACTGAACCAGAATTGGTTAATGTCTTGGTTAATGGTGTCACTAACCACCATAGAATGGGACCATAGAATCTAAATTTTAGCAAGATGGGACCATAGAATCTAAATTTTAGCAAGAAATCCAAGTGATTTTTATTCAGACTAATGTGTAAGAACTACTGCCTATGGGATGCCTGAGCAGCTCAGTGGTTGAGTGCCTGCCTTTGGCTCAGGGAGTGATCCTGGAATCCCAGGATCAAGTCCTACATCAGGCTTCCTGCATGACGTCTGCTCCTCCTTCTGCCTATGTCTCTGTCTCTCTCTCTCTCTGTCTCTCACGAATAAATAAATCTTTTAAAAAGAGAGAGAGAGAGAACCACTGCCTATAATTTAAAGGTAAACAGTTCATTGGTACCAACTTGTGCTCCTAAGGATTTAAAAATATTTGAGGTAAAATTCTCCTATCAGGGTGCCTGGATGGCTCGGTTGGTTGAGCATCACACTCTTGGTTTCAGCCTGGATCGAAACATCAGGTTGGTGGGATCCAGCCCTCGCCCAGGGCTTCATGATCAACAGGAGTCTGCTTGAGATTCTTGCTCTCCGTCTCCTTCTATCCCTCCCCCCTTCAAATAAATAAATAAATCTTAAAAAAAAATCATCTTGGTCAAAGTTGAAAGCTCTGTAAAGCAATGAAAAAAGTTAAAGTATATTTAGTATCAATAAAGAACAAAATAATATAAAGATTTGGTAAGTCTTTTGAACAAAAAACTTGCTATTGAGATCATGATAGTTCTTTTTAACATTTTCTGGCCTATGACAATTTAAAGTATTTACGTGCTAATTATCTCAGTAAAGCTAGGCTATTCCAGTTGCCACATTTTTCTGAGGCACAAGAATTGTTTTTAAGTTCTCTTTTTTCTCTGCAGTATTTAAAACCAACTGATTTCCAAATCACAATTGAGATCACCTACTCTTTGTTACTGGGGATCCGCACAAAACTGAAGGCCATCCTTATGATTATAAGAGCTAAATGAAAGTTAAATTTGTCACATTCTTTACCATGCTGCACACTTTCAGAGTTTCATTTAAAAAAAAAAATCCACATAATTAGTTTAGCTTTACCAGGAAAAAAATTTTGAATGACAAGGTCAGGCTCCTGACCTTTTAGTAAATTAGAGAAGATTGCCATAAATTGCACAATATAATGAAACACCAATTTGCATATTTGCTGCTATATTAAAAGGGATCAGTTTTAGCTCACAAAGCAGAACAAACAAAAACATGCATTTTAATAACTCAAATTACTCCCAGGAAGTGACCCTCAGCAGAAAGCCTGATTATCACTACTTAATTAGAAGCCTTGGAAATCTAAATCCTCCTTTAAATCCTATTCTGGGTACAGTGAAAGATGAAGCCATGAGTTTTGTCTAAGATTCAATATTTACTCTTTACTAATATGTTTGCTGGAGAGACTTCCCAAGCATTATAAAGACATGCGAGAAAAAATTTAATATTCAAAGAAAGAGTGCACAAAACCTGTGTTGGCTTGCAGGTGCAAAGCAATTAACAAGCTGGCATTTACAGTACTTTTAATTAATTAATTAAAAATGCAAAGCTGACTTTCATTTCTTTAAATGTTTGAACATTTTATCCATCAATAATAAAGCACTACATGCTGCTGGGTGACAACAGCTGGTAAATGAAAAAAGTTAGTCCAGTGTTAAGGTAAGTGAAGAGAGAGTTGTAATTTGCTAGAGCATCATCTCTTCGTTCCCCACCCGCCCCCAGCCTGCCCTCTGTAAGGATATTATGAAACCTAGTGTCAAATGAGAGGGGAAATGGCCTTTTGGCTACTCTGAGTCATGAACTGACAGTGACAATATTTGATGTGACATGGTAACCTTGAATGGGAATGAAAACAACAAAGCTTATTACAATTATGCTCACCATTAAGGACCTGCCGCTCTGTTTCCTTAGGGGAGCAGAGTTGTTTGGAATTGAGGCTACGTACCTCTATCTTATTTATAAAGGTTAAAAACATAATTAACAGAGGGAATTTCAATAATTTGCAAAAGAAGTGGGTAATGGCTTCTAATGTAATACTGCTGTGACTAATTTTACAGCTGGACGCTGCTCGAACAACGACTTTACTGGTCCCCGTGAACACATTTTTGGTCAGTACATATTTAAAAACAACACCATTAATGTACTTTAATTAAAACATAAATACTACAGTGCTACCTCGGTAGGCATTCACTCAGCTGGAACTAACTGTATTTGCTTAATCTACAATTTTAGATGTATTAGCAAAAATAAATGTTGGTGAATGTAAGAGCCTGATTACATATCTTGGGTAAATTGGTGATAATGAGTCAAGAGACTTTGTGTTCATTCACATATATTAGAATAAGAATCATTATGAAATTAAAGCTAAGATTAATCCTGCTAATGACACCACAGAGCATCTGGGAATAAGATAACCCAGATGTCAGATTCACTGTGCTACTGTGCTGCTATTTGATAGAGTAACCCTTGAAGTGTTCTTCTAAGGCAGATAGCTGCTACCCCCCCAGTCCCAGCACTTGAAATGCAAATGAGTGACAAGATAGTCTAATAATGAGAGCAGATTCTAGCAGTAAAGAAAATGAATAAATTAAAAAAAAAAACCCTCTGCACCACTGATAAGAACAAGCAGCAGGCACCCTGATGTCCTCAATTAGGGTGGATGACATCTGCTGAGCATTTCTCTCTAATAAAGCCCTCACTCGGTATTCCAAAGCACACGATTCTAACACTGTTAACATTTTAATGTCCTGGGCGTGCGTGGTAACATTAATTACAAGATGATTTGGATGACTTCTGAATCTCTTTTATGTCTTCCGCAGAAGAGAACACAGCATCGCAGCTTTGATATCATAAATAAAATGGGGACGCCTGCCAAGCATGAAAGGTATCCTGAAGTCACTTGTGTCTGCTGTGTTGTCCTGAACCGCTGTAGCCAGGCAAAGAGAATCCTCTGGGCATTTACAGAGGGTCAGTAGCTATGCATTTTAGGGGGAGGCTATGTGGCTCTCAAGGATTTTCTTCCTTTATGCTAAAGGTGAACATTTTTGTTGCTGTTTCTAATTCCTAATGAGCTTAAAGTCCAATTAATATTTTTCTAAGCACAGTTTGCCTTCCTAATAGCTATTTTCATGAGCTTTGGCAAATGTCACCAGGGCTTCCTTGTTTGCTGGCTGGAAGATGGGGGCAGTTTTTCCCCTTATTCAACAGACTAACACAAAGCACTGGCACTACAGGGGACCCCCAGGGGAGAGTGAGGTGGGGGGACAAGAGAAAAGACATTTGTTGGTTATCCTACTACACAACTGGCACTGTACCACCGTCATTCCTAAGAAAATACAATTATTAACTCTATTATACCAGGGAGGAAACTGGGGACAGAGAAAATGTGACGTGTTTGCAAGTTATTAAACATGAAATAAGAAGCGGACCTAGGATTCAAACCCATGTCTGAGCTCAAAGTCCATGACCTCTTCACAACACCCATGGCAGTCATTAGGGCTGTTCCCGGGTGCTCCGGGTCTCATCCTTTAGGGCATATGAGAAGGTTAGGTGTCCTTGCCCTCCTTTCATAGCTGTGTAGACTTCTTTGACCAATGATATGCAAACAGATGCTTTAAAAATCACTGTGTGGTTCACCCTGTCCCCTTTTCCCTGTGAGGAAAAATGGATGTCTCTCAGCCTGGATCTGAGGATGACTTGGAGCAGAGCCCACAGCCAACATGTAACGGATGTGAAGAATGAGGGAGAAATAAATCCTTGTTATTGGAGCCTCTGAAATTGTGAGATTTTTGGTTACTGCAGCATAACCTAGCCTATCCTGACAAACGTAATACTAAACATGTACAAATCTGTGAAACCCCCAATCTGTGAAACCCTCAGGAAAGGAGGAAGAAGGATAGAAAAAAATAAAAGTGAGGGGAGATGCAACTGAAAAGGTGGCCCAAGAACTGTTAAGACCTGGGAGAAAAAGATGGCAATGTCATTGATCTATCTAATCTCTTATATCATATGTGTGAAGGGCTCCCCCTAGAGTTTTGCAGCGCCCATCATGAGCTGCTACTTGGAGAACATGGCTCCCCCCATTTTTCACAGGTTAAGCCAGATTTGCAGGGTGTGCTGGGTATAGAATTCATATTCAGTCAACAAACACATGCCCGGCCCAAAAAGGAGCTTGCTCACTTGAAACTTCAGGAACAATTCACCAGCCTATTTACTAGGGCCCTTGTCCACGGATCAATATTAATCTTGATGGCCCATTACTGTCACCAGTTACATATAATAAAATAAAATCAAGTTCTTCAGTCACAGAGATATCTCACCCAAATGTGAAGAGGAGAAGAGAAAAGACCCTTTTGGCTTTTCATAATTAACCCAGTGTGGTGATTTACTGCCACAGCGAAAGGGTTGTCTGAGGGGAAGAGAGAAAATGAGACACAGCAATGAGGCAATACCTGAGAATCCAGCCCCTTTTCTCTCTTGTACCTCTTTCCTACCTCAGTTTGGACCGCTCCTGTGAAATCTCCTTAATTCTCTACGCCAACTCAACCCTACTCAAAAGGCCTGCCATTTGCCAAAATGACAACTGAGCAGTACGTTCAAAGTCCCCAGGCACCAATCAAAAGTTCTCCAGGCTATCACCCAAGGTTCCAGAGCTAGTGAGGTGGGTAGTGCACTTAGAGAACTTAATCAAGTAATAGAACTTTCTGGAACAGAGGCAGAATGGATCTCAAGCAGACAAACCACACACAGTTGCAGGTGCCCTCCCTCACTATCTGTGGCACCATCCTGGGGAGCATTAGAGAGCACTGGAGAAGAGTCAATCAGCGCCCTGTATTTGGTCTCCACTTCTACTTGTCCACTTCCACTTACAAGAATGCTCATTGGTAAGAGTGAGAATGTCTAGGGAAGTCCTTTCCTTGATTAGGACTCTAAAACCAGGTGTGGAGAGCACCTCGACTTCTTCTAAAGACGTAGAACTAAAAAAAAAAAAATAAATAAAAATAAATAAAGACGTAGGACTAAAGTCCACTTCGATCCACATTCACAGCTCAACTCAGCAACTCCTCAATGAAGGGATTCAGTTCCAGAGTTCATGTTCTAGAAGATGAGGTAACACGATACAAATACCCATGAAGCCTACTCGCTACATCACCAGGAGCTTTCACTGCATTGTGCCTTAGCCCGGGCCAAGAATGCCTTCCACTGGGACTCGGTGAACACCTACTCATCCTTCAAGATATAACTCAAGTGGCCTCTGAGACCCACTCAATCAGAGGTGCGCACCCCCTCCTCTGCCCCGCACCTCTCTTCTATCACGGAACCCATGCTCCTGGTGTAGTAATGTCACCCGTCTCCTGCTCTACTGGACTCCAGGGCCCCGGGGGGAGATGTGGGGTGGTTTCCCCAGCCCCCCGCAGGACGACTGCCACACAGGAGGCACTCAGTGCCTACTGACTGAATATTGACAGTAGGAGGCAGATTTAGGATGCTGTGCCATCTTGGAAGATAAATAATACCCTCCATCCTCTTATTGGGTGCTTAAGGACTGGCTCGACTATTGCTTCTGACAGAGATATAGCACTTTCCATCTCCCTTCCTAAGGCCTTGGTGTCACCTTTATACCTTCCCAGATACTTTTGCAGTTTTTTAATAAGGTGTCCTTAGATGAGCCTCATCCAATTAGCATTATTTCGTGCCCGGCTGTGACAAGATAACTGGAAAATCAATGAAAACAAAGGCTGAACGGCCTGAGTTCTCATGACTGAGTGGGCTCATAGGTGTCTTTTACGCAGAATAATTTATGGAAGCATCCTTTAAGTACAGGCATTTCCATCTGTTTCACCTTCACTCTTGAGGGGAAATGAAATCGGAAGATATTTAGTCTGTTTCCAACCTAATATTTTTAACCTCTGCTTCTCAGCATTTGGAACTCTTGGTACCACACCTTTGAAGACGCTCTCAGGGGCAGGAGATGAAAACCAGTGTCTCGTCGACTAGGTGCCAGGCAGCGTGCTGGCGATTCCAAGGCTCATCTGACTTAGTCCGCTTGGGGAGAAGACACAGGAGGCGTATTAAAAACAAATGCTAAATGGAGACACCATCAGTCCCTGGGTGAAAATACCAAAGGGCAGAGTTGAGGTGGCATTTCCACTCAGCCACAAGGAGGACAGAGGAAAAGAGACCAGGCAGATGAGAAAGGAAGAAGAAGAATGAGCGAGAAGAGAGGGATTCCAGAGGGCACGGCCCAGGTGGAACGGTGGTAGCAGAGGAGGTGGTGTGAGGTGAGGCACCAAGGCAGGTGGGCGCCCTGTCAGAGGGATCTTGCGTGTCATACTGAAGACTTTGACTTTGGGGTGACATAACCTGCATTTTAAAAGGATATTTTTGGGTGTCTGGGTGGCTCAGCAGTTGAGCACCTGCTTCGGCCCAGGGCCTGATCCTGGAGTCCCAGGATCAAGTCCCACATTGGCTCCCTGCATGGAGCCTGCTTCTCCCTCTGCCTGTGTCTCTGCCTCTGCCTCTCCCTCTCCCTCTCCCTCTCTCTCTCATAAATAAAATCTTTTTAAAAATTTAAATAAAAATAAAAGGATATTTTTGAAGGATTTGGGAAGGGGAGGTCATTGGAGGTGTCATTAGGAAGCTTTTGCAGAAACTCTAAATAAGTAAATCACTGAGGGTTTTGGGTTTTTTTTTTTTTCTGATGAGAATAAGGACAGATTGATTGTCTGGGTAATGATTTCATTCGAGAGAAAAGATAAGTGCTGAACTGGATCTAAAATGGCTATAGAAATTAAATCTGGAAAGAGAATTTTAGCCCTTTAGCTTAAAAATGTTGTGAACACTGGGCTTCTCTTTTCGAATGTGCTCCATGTCAGCGGCAGATGGGGCCCCACAGTAAAGCAAGGTAGAGAGAAGTAAACAGAAGACCAAGGTGCGGTAAATACATGCCTTCATAGAGGTTTGTACATGAAAAGTAGTTGAGAAAATGAAGGATTGGACCACGATATAGGAAATAGGAAGAGCCAGATCATTTTCCAAAGGCAACCTGGGATGGGTTCTGAAGTGTGGATAGGAGCTCCTCACCCAGATAAAGGGAGAAGACAATCATTCCTAGTTTGGAGGAGGGGGACACTATGGCAGAAATGTCTAACTCAGAGAGGAGAAGGCTATCCTTCCTGACATCAGTCCTCAGGTTTTGAAAAATCTCCATAAAAAAATCAGTATTTCATGAACCTGCCATCCATGAATTTATCTTTACCTCTTTATTTATTTATTTTTTTATCTTTACCTCTTTAAAATCTCATTTCTATTTTCACCTCTTAGGAGTATAAGCTCAATGCTTATCATTAACCGCTGCTTATGCAACTGAAATTTTTCATTTCAGTTTCAAGGAATCTGTTGGCAAGTCCTGCTTTCCCAGGAACCGGTGTCAAGTTTATATCACCTGTATGGTACTCCTCTTCCTTCAGTATCAGAGAACCTTAATTTTGGGCGTCATATTTATTTACATCCGTATTTCTTTTCTCATCCCAGATCCAGGTTCATTTGGACTAATATAGGCTCTCTCCACTCACTCTAGCCATCTGGAAACTCATTTTAATGAAATACGAACATCTATCCACACTTTACCCCCCATCTCTCTGCCATTTCACCCCAGTCACTAGATATTATTCCTTGTTATAATGCCTGATGGTGTATCCGGACATTTTCTTCTGTATGCTAGCTTTACCATGTTCCTGAGATGACATATCATGTACAGATTCAATCCAAGAATTCTAGAGACAAAGGGCCCCAAGGATTATATTATATGGGGCATCATAAACTTTTAATTACTTGACCTGCTCCCCAAAATTATTTCCCAGTGTTTCTCTATCTATTCTTGACAAGCACACTGCACAGTATCTCTTATTTAACCACAGTTGGTTCTTTACTGTCTCTCTTCTTTCTTTCCTTGGGTAAGAGAGTTCCTTTAATAAAAGTGATTGTCTCAAAGGAAACTTAAATCCCACTGCCTCCCTCCAGTGCTGCACTTAATGCTGTATGTTTAACAACACCTTGGGGATTACACTTAAATCCTGGAAAATCTTTAAGCAGCAACACACCGGCAACGGGAAACTCTCTGTCCCCCGAGATCTCAGGGACAGGGGAGAGCTAGAGAGGTGGGCTGAGAGAGGGGGACGTCCAGAGGATGAGAAGCTACTTGCAGAATGGAGCAGAGCTGTGTGCAGGCTGCCCCTCCACACCGGACAGATGGACCAGGCACCTAGGGTCCTCTAAAGGTCTGGGGTTTCAGAATGAAAAGAACAGATATAGTGTCAGGAAGATCCAAGTGGTCCACACAACCATCTACTTTCATCCCCGCCTGCAATCAAGATCTGATTTATACCCTCCCAAAGAAGACATTTTGCCAATTTTAAAATAGCCTCGCTCTGGGGCGCCTGGGTGGCTCAGTGGTTGAGCGTCTGCCTTCGGTTCAGGTCATGATCCCAGGACCCAGGATCGAGTCTCCCATCAGACTCCCCGCAGGGAGCCTGCTTCTCCCTCTGCGTATGTCTCTGCCTCTCTCTGTGTGTCTCTCATGAATAAATAAATAAAATCCTTAAGAAAATAAAATATCCTCTCTCTAAATGAGATTCACCAGCACTCACGCACTTGCACACCCACACCCACATGCACGCATGCACACATGCACACCATTACGCAGCCCAGGATCATTACGCAGCCCAGGATTTGATAAACTTCCCTACAGCTTTCTTCATTGCCTCTGACCAAATTATCCCTGGCTAAAGCTTACCCACTTCAGTCTTGCTCTCCTTCATGGTAGAAGGAAACAACTGGTCATTCTTTAGGGAAAAGAAAATTGTATACCATCCTCTTTAAATAAAATATGTGTATGTTTTTAAAAAATAAGCCAAGAAGCAAGCCCAGAAAGCATCATCATAATTACCTCTTAGATTGCATCTCAAAATCAAGGTGCTTTCTTTATCCTACAGACATCTGTTGGGCACTAACTCTGCACATAAACTGTGCTGTACAGGGCATTATTAGCATTGCTTGTTAAATGACCAGGCTTTTATTAAGGCTTTAAAAACATCCACAACTCTTACTAACTCCTATTACAACTAGGTCATTGACTCTTGACAGTGATTCGTTGGACTACAAATATTAAAAAATAAATTAAAAGAAAAGTCTTTGTTTTTATTATATTTTTCATAAAATCTTAGTGGGCACTGTCTTCAACGCTTGATCATACCAAATAAGGAGAACTTTTGTGATGTGATGAAAGAAAAGAGTCATCTTCTTCCTTCCTCCAAGACAGAAAACCACCTGGTAGTTTGTGTATATTCAGACTCTGCTCTGGCAAGAAAGTTCAAGGATATAAACAGGGAAGAAACCAAATAAGCATTTTGCCTTCAAAAATCTGTTTCATGTTTTACCACCTGAAGTACCAAGGCTCAAGAAAAAGCGGTTTTGATGTGAAAGAACAAAAGAACAGATGTGTTGGACAGTGTGGGATGAATTCAGTCTGCTTACCTACGGTGGCACTTGTGAAATGCACGGTCCCACTGCAACATCCCTGGATTGCCGCACATGCTGGAACAGTAGCTCAGCACATCTCCGTATTATTCTGTGACGCTTAAGAAATTTCTAATTTCCTACTCCATGTCAGAGTTTTTGACTTCCTTCAGAGTTCCCTCTTGAGGGGCACCTGGGTGGCTCAGTGATTGAGCATCTGCCTTCGATTCAGGTCGTGATCCCGGGGTCCTGGAATTAAGTTCCACATCAGGTTCCCCACAGGAAGCCTACTTCTCCCTCTGACTATATTTTGGCCTCTCTCTATCTCTCTCTCTGGGTCTGTCATGAATAAATAAATAAAATCCTTATTTTAAAAAAAAGTTCCCTTTGAAATTAGGCCTAGCTAGGTCTCTGGGTTTTCTGTCAAATGCATGGAGAAACTCTTTGTGAACTAATATTTAACATACTTAGGTGTTTAATAAATATGAAAAGTTGTCCAACTGGAAAAAATCTTTGAAAATTCTATTTCTAGAGACACGCGGCTGGCTCAGTTGGTTGAGCCGCCAACTTTTATTTGGGCTTGGGTCATGACCTTGGGATCCTGGTGTGGAGCCCTGCATGGGACTCCACAGTCAGCATGGAATCTGCTTGAGATTCTTTCTCTCCTTCTTCCTCTCCCTCTGCCCCTCCCCTGACTCACACTTGCTCCTTCCCTCTCAATAAATAAATAAATAAATAAAATATTTTTAAAATTATATTTCTACATTAAAGAAACTGATTCAATGACGTTTAATATTACAAAATGTTTGCTTTGGTTTGGGACACTTTATAGGGGTTTCCTCACTCTCTTTAAAGCCATGAACATGGAATACAGCCAGCCTTGCTACCAACCCAAGAGGTTTTGTCGTGTTTGATCTCACAGATAGAACTTTGGTAGAATCTGGCTACTGTTCCATCATAAAGTAAATTAATTATATTGCTGTCACCTTTTTCATTTTTAAAATATTTATTTATTTATTTATTTATTTATTTATTTATTTAGACAAGGAGAGAGAAGGGAGGAGGGACAGAGAGAGAAAAAAATCCTAGCAGGCACCATACCTAGTACAGAGCCCAGCTCGGGGCTCATCTCACGACCCTGAGATCATAACCTGAGCTGAAATGCAGAGTCATATGCTTAACCCATTGAGCCACCCAGGTGCCCCTAGCTTTTTAATTTTAAATGAAGAATTTTCAGAAGAAACTGCACCTCCCTTGTAGAGGTTCTCAAGCCCATCTGTTCATCAGTGATTTCCATGCTGGCGCTGATTGCAAAACCATCTTACTGTCCTGCCATCTAGTCTCCAAAAGATCACAGAGCACCAAGTCTCTGTCTCGTTGATGAGGGACACAACAGAACACAGATAAGTAAGTTGAGTACCTGTCCTCAAGTCAGTTACAGCTTAATACCAAATGCCAAAGAGCCTGGGTGGCTTCCTAGGGTACGCATGTACACAGTAACAAGCCCCACTGACTCAGTCTCCTCAAAAGAAACATCATCTTTCCATCTTTTTGATCCCCGTGTTCTCAGTGACTAAGGCAATGAGTTTCCAGATGCAAGCCTGTCACTTACACTCATAAAGCTATCGTTAAATCCTAAGAACCCAAGAACCCAAGGGCTATAAAAAGATGCAAAAAAAAAAAAAAAAAGGCTAATAAGTTCTCTGCTGACTTCAGGATCTTCAGTTCCTATCTCATCCCATCCCAGCTTTACCATTCTAGGTCATGTAATTTTTAAAACAAAAAGCTATTCAGAACCAAATATAGAAATCTCTGGAGAATAATGAGGACCAGATGGCTCTGATCCTTGGCTTTCCTCGAAAATCTGTTTTCATGATAACTTATCAGCACACTTTCCATTTCTTTGATATAGGGAAGTATCAGTGTTCTTTTCCAATACCTGTTTTTCAGATGAAAAAAAATAAAATGTAGGGCATTTAGAGAGAATGAATGAAGACTTATCCTGCCATCACTAGCACCACTGTGTGCTGCTATTTAGAGAAGACAGACAAGCAATTTTTTCTACTTAGATGTTGCCTCAGAAGGCAATTAGTACCAGTCGTTCTATATTGCTAAAATGGATAGCTACAAAATATTGATTCCAACCTTATGGTTATTATATTTAGCAGCACTTACTGGCCCAGCTCCTCCTAGATTAGTAAATACTAATCTCAAGCAACAGGTAGCCTTGTTCATTCATTCATCTTGGGGCACATTAAACCATAGTCTGTCTTGGGGATAATAATAGACCAGGACAGGAGATTGCTAAAGCTGAGTATGCTGCGGCTGTCTGGGTTTTGATTTTCTCTTGTAAAGTTGGGCATCTACTTAAATCTACTTCAACATGGCCCAGGCTAGCCTTATGAAATGGACTAAAACTCTGGGCCCTGATCACACATTTGTTTTGACATTAGAACAGATTTGAAACTAACATTCTGAGTTGAAATCCAGACCTTTCTAGAGAGAGATACTCCCTTGGCCCATCTTAAAGCAAAGACAGATTCCTTCCCTCCAGGCCACCTTCCTTACTCAACTGCCGTAAGTTGTCCTTTCTTAATTGTCCGTTAAAGTAGACATAGATGTTTACATAGGACTGTATACCGCCTGTGCTAAAGCTATTTTTCAAGGAGTACATCCTATCCAAATCCCAGTAGAGAGGAATGATATTTAGAAGGATTTCCTGGAGGAGAGCGTCAATACATTCCTCCAGAATCTCCACGTTCCACTCCTGGGTTAAGCCAGGTCACAGAGAGTGGGGCTCTTGGATGCATTGTTTTGACCAGCTATAGCGAAATGTTTTTACTGAAATTACAATTTGGCAGGGTGTAACTGACCTATTCTCAGGGACTGGATTAAGTAGTATGGATGCCCTTGAAAGTAAAAATTTGAGAAATATTTATGTAACAAAATTTCTTGGTCTTGGTGACTGATTAGATGTGAAGACAGAGAGAAAGGAGAATCAAATTTCTCACATGGATTTCTAATGAATGATGGTGCATTTAATAGTAATGGATTGAGGTTCAAATGAGGACGCTCAGAGTGTGAGGTGCATGTGAGACATTTAAGGACTGGGTCCAGAGTTTTAGTCCATTTCATAAGGCTAGCCTGGGCCATGTTGAAGTAGATTTAAGTAGATGCCCAACTTAAGGACATTTGAATAAACGGGTCAGACGTCAGTACTACAGCAGGTGGAGAAAATCTGTACACCACCAATGGTCAAAGAGACCAGCAAACGAAGAAGATACAAGAAGGCCATTTAAAAAAGAAACTTGATGACACATATACCAGAGCATCAACATCCCCAAATATGAAATTGTTTGACACCAAATGGCATGAAACTGATAATGTGCCCAGTAAACTTGGGGGAAAAAAAAGGAGAACCCGGCAATTTCATTGAGTGTTGGAATAAACAAAGACTCATGCATGACAGGTTAGTTCTCACCAAATATAGATATTTTTATTGACTTTTACCTCGATGGGAATATTTCAATGGAGAAGAGAAAATAGCCAGATTGTTTGATCAAAAGAAAACCATGATTTCAAAGTGAATACCCACTATTCACAGAAAAGTATCTGTACAAATGCATAACAAATGGTTAATAGTGATTATCTCTTAGGCTCCTGTGTTAAAAGAGACTTCCATTTTCTTGTATATTTCTGTAGTATTAGAAGTCTTCTAACAATCATTTTTAAGCAGAAAGAAGGGTTAAAGGAAAGCCAAGTGGACACTTCAATATCTTTCCAATAAATTTTTATTCTATCTCTGCTGTCTTCTTCAATTCTTAGTACCAATTTGAGGAAAGCTGCTTTCATTTTACCTACCTGTGTCTGCGGGACCAGGAGATGCCAAAGGACTCCGGTTTAAGGGGAAAACTGTGACCTCCAGTATAAGAACTAGAACACAGCCTGTCCTCTGGTGAGCCTGCTGCTTCTCTACAGGGGATTGATTACTCAACAGAAATGGAAAGCAGGCTCCTGGTGAATCCACTATCTGTCACCCACAAGCAACCCTGGCCCCCAAAGCCAGGTAGCCAAGTAGGAATGAAGCTTTTTTGTCCATTTCAGCACCCGCTTCCTCTCCACCCTCTCTCTGGAGGTGCATGCCATGCTCTCTATCTGCAGCTCCACAGAGATCAGATCTGGGACTGAAAGGTCAGCCCACCTGGATCAAGAGGGCATCTGCCTTGGCCTTGCAAGGGCTGTTAGTTCCACATTTGCAGATAGAAACTCACCCCCCATTGCTCACACTGATGAACCTAATGGTTTCCTGGCATGCCAAGGTTCACAGCCATCTGCTCTGCTGGCAGCATGCCCATGTTGAAGGTGGTGTGCTCTGTTCAGACGGTGTGGGCCATGGATAGCAATCAAAGAGAGGGCTGGAAAGTAAACGCAGTGAATGCAGTCAGTGATGCCTTATTCACAAGAAGACTTCCCCGTAGCTAATAAAGCCTCATGAAGAGCACATGACACGCTGCACTATGAGGCCGCAACTCTACTGACACTGTTGAAATAAGGGTTTTTTTTTCCATATCCCTTTTTCTAAGTGATCATCAAATATGGAATTGTGAGCTTAGAGGAGGTCAAACCTGGATGCCTGAACTTTTTCTGAGTGACCAAGGACCAGACAAAAGTTAGAGCCCCAAGTGTGGGGGAACCTTCCCTGAGATATTCCCTCCGTTTATTTATTAAACTGAGATGCAGTTTATTAAATTGTCACCAGAGCTGGATCCTGGCCTCCAGTGAGGCACCACAGGTGGGAAATGGGCGGGTTTTTTTTTTAAGATTTTATTTATTTATTCATGAGAGACACAGAGAGAGGGGCCGAGACACAGGCAGAGGGAGGAGAAGCAAGCTCCCTGCAAGGAGCCCAATGTGGGACTCGATCCCAGGAATCCGGGATCACACCCTGAGCCAAAGGCAGACACTCAACCTGCTGAGCCACCCAGGCGTCCCAGAAATGGGCCTTTCTATAGGCCTTTCAGATATGGTTGCCATATGTAAAGATAGATAAATAGATGATAGATAGATGATAGATAGATGATAGATGATAGATAGATAGATAGATAGATAGATAGATAGATGATAGATATCTCACATATGATATACTGACCCTAAAATCTTATTGTTTATCAAAAATTCTAATTAAGCTGGTGGCCTATATTTCTATCTGCTAGCTCTCATAACCCTACTCTTAGATCAAGCTTAAAAAGGGCAAGGGATCAAACCTACAGAGATTTGGAACAAGCCTAGGACAGTTGGCAGAAGGAATATCTCAGAATCAGAGCAGCTTAGAGAAATCCTCTCTCATCTGCAAATACTCCCTTACCTATGACTGAAGTGCCTTTGATTGTTGGAGGATTTCTATAGTTAATCTTGTTTTAAATGACAATAACATCTCTCAAGCGTTGTCTTCTACACATTTGCACCTCCAGCCACACTGTTGTCCCTACTGGTCATCTCAATACCACACACAGCCCCGTCCCTGCGGCCACCTGGAACGGTCTAACTTCTTCATTGGTACTTTAGGTCAGAGAAGCATAGAGCAAAAAAGAACATTGACAGAGGAGCCAGTGTTACCTGGATTTGAATCCCAGATTTGCTAGTTAATAACAGCAAGTCCTTGGGCATGTTTCTTCATCATCTAAGGAAATATGATAATATACTAAAAGGAGTTACCTGAAGCAGAGCAGTTACTTAAAAGCGATAGTTACTATCACTCCCATTGTTGTCAGTTTTTCATTCCAGGCTCAGCCCACAAGCACAGGAACCTAACAATTTACCGCGCCTGGGTCTGAACCCTGACTTTCTCTTGCTCTTTTTGTCACTGTCTCTCATAAGCTTAGGCAGGTTATTCTGCAGATCTGTGTCTTAGTTTACTCATACGTAAAATGAGCACACAGGTCATGCCTAGAAAATAGGACGTGTCATGTAAGCATTGGCCATTATTATTGGCTTTCACAATGCATTCTGCAATCAGGATGGCACAACCCTGCTGCGATGAAGGTAAATAGACATGTAGGGCACTATCTAAGCACACAAATGAGTACTCCAGATGATGCGTAGCCAGAAACAGATTACCTCCATTTATTGTGCCTACTGTGTGCCAGGCACCATAGAAGGTACTATACATGCTCTCTTTCATTCCGTGCCTTTTCAACCTTATGAATCGGGCCACTGTTTTTCTCTTTTACAGATGGGGAAACTCAGTTTAGAGAGTTTCAGTAACTTGCCTTAGCTTGTACAGCCCATAAGGTATTTCAAGACTCATCCTCAGATAACAGGGAAGACAAGGAACCCTTATGTACTGGTCGTGGGAATGCAAACTGGTACGGCAACAGTGGAAGACAGTACGGAGTTTCATCCAAAACTTGAAAAATAGAATTATCATTTGATCAAGTAACTCCCCTCCTGGGTATTTGCCCAAAGAATATGAAAACACTAACTCAAAAAGATATATGCACCCCTGTTTATTGCATCATTGTTTACAACGGCCAAAATATGGAAGCAGCCCATGTGTCCAATGATAGATGAACGGATAAAGATAAAGAAGAGGTGATGGTGTGTGTGTGTGTGTGTGTGTGTGTGTGTATATACACACACACACACATCACCCCCCACCACCACCACCACGAAATATTACTAAGCCATAAAAAAGAATGAAATGTTGCCATTTGCAATGACATGGATGGCACTAGAGAGTATCATGCTAAGTGAAATAAGTCAGTCAAAGAAAGACAAATACCATATGATTTCATTCATATGTGGAATTTAAGAAACAAAACAAATGAACAAAGAAAAAAAGAGACAAACAGGACAACTCTTAACTATAGAGAACAGATGATAACCAGAGTGGAGGTGGGTGGGGAGATGGGTGAAATAGATGAAGAAGATTAAGGGTACACTTGTGGTGAGCACTGAGTAATGTACAGAATTGTTGGATCACTTTATTGTACACCTGAAAGTGCTCTAACACCATGTTAAGTATACTAGAATTTTAAAAATAAAATTTAAATAAAAAATAATTATAAAATTTTAATAATCAAAAGTATTTTTTAAGTAGGTTCTACACCCAGTGTGGAGCCCAGCATAGGACTTGAACTCAGGACCCTGAGATCAAAGTCACTTGACTGACTGAGCCACCTGGCGCCCCTTAAAGTTTTAAGATTTATCCTCAGGCAACCTGACAGTGGAGCCAATACTCTAACCTATCCTGCTATTCGGCTTTGGAAAAATCACCCAAGTTAGCTGAGCCTTAGTCTCCTTAGCTGTGAAATAAGAGTAGTAATAGTAACTCCATATTGCAGTGAGGTTGAAATGAGGTGTTTCACATGAAGTGCTTAGCCCAGTGCCTGGTCCACACTTGCTACATACTCAGCAAGTATAAGGCGTTAATAACATTCAACATCCTAGTTGGGAATTTAGTTTTCAGTCTCTCTCCAGTGGCCTTACTCTTAACTCCTGCCAGTTGAACACAGATCTGAAAAACACATAAGGAAAACCAATCATTCCTCCAATGCCAGGAATGATTCAATAATAGTAACTTTTAGGTCTTCCCTGGCATTTCCTAAAGGAGACTTCCTTCCACTGTGTAAAGTTTTCATTTTTAAGTTTTTATTTAAATTCCAGTTAGTCAACATACAGTGCATTAGTTTCAGGTGTACAATATGGTGATTCAGCACTTCCACACATCACCCTGTGCTCATCATGACACATCTGATGCTCCTTAATCCCCATCACCTGTTTAACCAATCCCCCACCTCCCCTCCCCTCTGGGAACCATCAGTTTGTTCTCTAGTTAAGAGTCTGTTTCTTGGTTTGCCTCTCTTTTTCTCCTTTGCTTCTTTGTCTCTTAAACACCACATATGACAGAAATCACATGGTATTTGTCCTTTTCTGACTTACTTCGCTTAGCAACATACTTTCCAGCTCCATCCTTATCATTGCAAAGGGCAACATTTCATTCCTTTTTATACCTGAGTAATATTCCATTATATATATAATTATATATATTCCATTCCATTATATATATAATTATTTATATATATTCCCTCTTCTTTATCCTTTTGTTAATCACTGGACACATACACCCCAATTATGGAAACAGTCCAAGAAGGCTTCATTCTTAACCTTTTGCAATGTAGCACACTGCCTCGCAGGGAAGGGGGTTTCCCTGAAAGAGGGGCCCAGAGCTCCTGGGTGGAGGGGGGCCTGTACTCAATGACCAGCAGGACCAGGACCAAGTCCCAGGTTCACAATACTCAGGTCTCCTTCCACACAGGGTGGGCTCTTGCCCTACAAGAGGTCTGGCCAAACCCTGGGCTGGCTCCTATAACACTGCTTATTATTCATAGTGTAGAGCAGAGTCACTCTGTTTGAAGCAATGCTTACCTAGCCCTCCCCCCAGGTGACAGCTCAGAGTTCCCTACCCCTCTCCCATCTCCCCTGTCCTCCGGGGCCATTTACCAACTTTTTTTTTTTTTAATTTCAGTTTGTTTTTTCAATCTGTGAGAACAGGTTAATAACAGTGACTCACAAAGCTAGATTAAAGATCAAAATGAAGTGACATCTATGAAAATGCCAGGTTCACAGAAGGCATTCAATATTTTATTTATAAACACGTTTATTAATATGTTAATTAAGAAAGCACAGTTCTAATAGCTTTACAAGCATAAGCTATTTGATCCTCATAATAACCCTACTGAGGTAGGGATTATTTTCATCCCCCTTTTAAAGATAAGGACACTGGGGTATGGAGAGGCTAAATAACCTTCCCAAGGTGACACAATGAGTGAATGACAGAGGCGAGTTTAGAACCCAAGCAGATTTCATACTTTTAACCACTACTCTAAGTGCTAATCTTTCTTCCCCTCCATTACTGACTTTTCTCTTAGATCCCTTAGGCCAAATATTTCCCAACAGTGTTTCCCAGAAGTGCCATGTTGGGAAACCAAACCTCTACTCCCCCTGGTGATAACCAGGGCAGCTAGGGATGTTAGTCTTGAACAAGGCCCTTCACAATGCTTCTGATCTTCACGGGCCTTCCTTAGGAAAGTATCTATTCCTAAATTACCTCACCCAACAATTACAGTATTCAAGAAATTTTGTTTCTACTAACATAATTATCAGAAAGTTATCATCCAGAAAAACAGGAATTTATATCAAGATTCGAAAATACAATTTCAATGGCACAATATACATATGTGTATATGTGCCTATGTATGTTTATGTATGCAAATTTTTGTTGAGACCGTTTGAACAGTTTTTTTGGGCAATAATTCAACATATTAAAAAATAACTGACGACTATTAAGATAATGCCATTTTCTCCAACATTGGCTTCCATGGCAATGCTCCTATTAACAAATGGCAGCTTGTAGTTTGGTAATTGGCTGTCATATCTCATCTCCTTAAAGAGCTGTATATCCCAGATGTCTCCACTGTACATTCAGCTCTATGCTGCAAAATAAGAGGTTTTGTCCCAACACTGACAGAATTATGATGAGGAACAAGCAATGGCGTACTCTCTTGTGCTTGAAAATCAAGGATGAGGCCACCTTTTTGGATCTTAAACCTCACCCAATAGATCAGCCTCCGGGCATGCTCTTTGGGATGTGAAAAGCATTGTTCTTCAAGCATCATTGAACATTACATTGGTTATCCTTGAGGCCCAGATCAAAGGAAGACCATCTTCCATAAGAGAGATCCTCCACACGCAGTTCTTGCAGCCATCCACAACACTTCTGTAGTGCTCACTCTTACAAAAATAAAAAATATAGGTGAAAAAAAGATAATATAGATAAGACCAACTGGGAAATAGATGTGATTGGAAAGGTTTTTTTTTTTTTTTTTTGAGAGCTGACAAATCAATAACTCCATTTGTATTTTATTCGGTTACAATAATAAATAGTTTAATATAATAATTTATGTGCATTTAAAAGGCTAGGCAATAGAAGCTCTAGGGTAAGCATGACTTCCACAAAGTTATAATATCTATTATCTGTTCTAATACCTGTCTAAAAACAATTCGTATTTATTAGTGGAATAAATCCCTAAAATTCCTTTCTAAAGGCTTATCAAACCAGATTGGGTCCCAGCCCAACAAATCGAATTAGAAAGCCATGTAAGGCTGCTAACTGAGTTATTAAAGTGATCTGCATGGATATTCCCAGTTCCCCAGGAAACGATCTGTTTGGACATTTAATCAAATGCTGCCCTCTAGTGAGAAAACTCTTTAAAAGCCTCCAAAAGGCCCTGGGATTATCAAGCACTCGGCTTCAAATAAGAGACTCAAATAATATAATAAAGTAGAATCTTCAACTAGAGCCACATTTATTCTAGGCAAAAAAAAAGCCACTTTGTTTTTACTTTGTTGATAATGCCTAGTTTTCTTTCTAAAGTTACACTGACAAAACATTAAAATTACAGCCGGATACTTTTACCACTGTGATCTTCAAATGTTTTAGGCTGGTTCAGAGTTCATTTTATAATCTAATAGGATTTTCATGTGTGTTTCATGTGTTTCCATTATCTTGTGGTGCAGCTAAAAAATTAACATAAAACTAAATGAGTGATAATACGGTTTCCCACTCTGTCAATAAAAAAGCACAGAAGAAGTAATAGATATTCCACAGAATGTTTGTAGTAATAAGCATTTCCTTGCTTCTAGGTGATTATTTTGCCATAGAAACCAAGAATTACAAAATTCTTCAATACAGGAAAATTGCTATATACTCAAACAGACAACTAATCACTTCTAATTCAGTAGAGGGGTAGGAAAAAAACCTCTACTCTCAAACTTTTTCATACAATGTCATACATTTTATTTATTTAGCATTAATAGGCATTTAGCATTTTTTAAATTGTATGCTACACTTTGTGTAGGGAGCAAATTTCTTCCTAAGACATAATACTCATTCATTTATTCATTTTTTGTGTCTGTTAGTAAACTGCTGTGATTGCCTACTTCGTACCCACACTCCAGGAGTCACATGGGATCTAATGATTAAAAGGATGACTGTGGTCCTAAAGCATATGGTTCCCACAGCCAAGTGAGGGTAACAAACAGGTAATCAGGTCATTATGAAAAATGCTGTCATAAATGCTTTTAAGATGGGGGTAGACACAGGGCTCTCTGGGAGCATGCAGGAGAGGAGGGACACCTGACCCAATATTGGGAAGCTAGGAAAGCTCTGCTCCCCAAGGAAGTAAGGTTTGAGCTTTGACAAGGTTCCAATCACAATCGAAAGCCCTCTGAAGGTAGTACTAGAAAGACGGCCAATTTCTTTCTGCAAAAGTAACTCCAAGACTGTGACTCTGTGACAGCTTCATGTTTCATCAATATGTCCCAATTAGATATGCAGTGATGATAGCCCCACACTTAGCACCAGCCCCACAAATATTTGAATTCAATCTCTCCATAATGGAAATATTCCTATTTAACAGAAAATTTTGTTCCACTTTCTTAGTTCTGAACACATCCACAGAATGTTATGCCTCTCTTTTTCTGGAAAAGCAAGAAAACTAAATTATTTGGAAGTTATGGAATCCTCATGTACTCTGGTATAACTGTTAGCACCCTCTGTGATCTTGGGCAAGTCCTACATCTATGATCTAACATCCCTCCGGTTCAAACATTCTGTAAGTTCACAAGGAACACTATATATAAACATTATTCTCCATCCCAAAGTGTTGTATTCATTGTTGAGTGTTGTTGACTTTCAGGTCCTCATCCTCCAATTAACCAAGGTCATTTTGGTAAGTAGGAGAAAATTTCTTGCTTGAGAAAGACAATCCTGTCCTTTCTACTCAAATGCTTTACTCACCGAAAAAGAAAATGGAAATTGCAATTTGGGGGAAAAGCTTATAAAGCCCTGGTCCTGGATGAAAAAAATGTCAGCAATATGTCAAGAACACATCTCTAGAAAAAGAATTAAGCTAGGGAGGCTTGCCATGTGAGAGACCTTTAATGTTTTCTCTGAACTTGAATCCACACGAGGAAAAATGGATTTGGATCTTTGGCATCTATTAAAATATGTGGTTTTTAGACATCCGTTTTGGATTTATGTCTTAAAATTAACTGAATGTATTAAAAACTTTTAAAAAGAGCTAAAATTGATATATTGATGTGGATACAGATATGAATATATATCAGTGAGGGAAACAAGGTTTTCTCAACCCAAGCTGTGAGCACAATTTTTAAATGATACTCCATGTTTTGAGGAATGAAAAGCTGAATAAAGTAGGGGCAAGTTTCACATAAGAATTAAGAAGCCTGGGGAAGCCCGGGTGGCTCAGCGGTTTAGCGCCACCTTCAGCCCAGGCCGTGATCCTGGAGACCCGGGATCGAGACCCGAGTCAGGCTCCCTGCATGGAGCCTGCTTCTCCCTCTGCCTGTGTCTCTGCCTCTCTGTGTCTCTCATGAATAAATAAAATCTTAAAAAAAAAAAAAAAAGAAAGAAAGAAACCTAGATTCTATCTGAGAATATAACCAACTCTGGCCAAGTCATCTAACCTGTGTTTGAATCTCCTCACTTGTCCCGTCTTATATGTGTCCCTGGGTTCATGTAAGGATCCCATGAGTTAGTCTTTGTGAATGTACACTGAAAATTACAACAATAATCTAAATATACACCAATAGGGGAAGGATAAACATATTGTGTTAAACTCATACAATGAAACACCATACAAAAAAATTAAAAGAATAATCTGGACATATGTATATTAATAAATGTATATATTCATAGATCACAAATAAATCTCCAAAAAGCTATAATGTTAAGTAAAAAGAGCAAGATATAGAATGATATATCATTTTACTGCTTACATCTTTAAAAAGCACTCAGAACTACACTATACATTGTTTATGGATTATAGATACATATGCAAATATATCTATATATGCACATGCTTTTTCTTTTAAAATCTACAGTGGTTGTCCCTCAACAAGAGGAAAAGAAACAAAACTCAAGGTTAGGAGCACCTGGATGGCTCAGTCGGTTAAGTGTCCAACCCTTGTGTTCAGCTCAGGTCATGATCTCAGGGTTGTGAGACTGAGTGAGCCTTGTGTAGGGCTCTGTGCTAAGCACAGGAGTCTGATTCAGATTCCCTGTCTCTCTCTCCCTCTGCCCCTCCAATTCACGCTCTCTCCCTCTAAAATAAATAAATATATCTTTAAAAAGAAACTCAAGGTTAGAAGGGACTATAGCCAATCATGTAATTATTTTAAGAGGCTGGAAGCAAATATGACAGAGTTAATCATTAGCTCTGAGCTCTGGGAATAAAGCTACATTCTCCTTATTCTCTGGAACTCCCCTATACCTTTGAGGTTTCTTTAAAAAGTTATTTTAAGCTGGGGTACCTGGGTGACTCAGTCAGTCAAGCGACCAACTCCCAGGTTCAGCTCAGGTCATGATCTCAAAGTCCTGAGATCAAGACCCTCACTGGCCTCCCCACTCGGTGCAGTCTGCTTCAGATTCTCTCTCCCTCCTCCTCTGCCCTCCCCCTCACCCATGCATTCTCATGCTCTCTACACTCTCTAAAATAAATAAATAAAATCTTTTAAAAATTTTTCCTAACAAAATAAATAGCAAGAGTAAAGCACCTTGATAAATAGGTTAAATGGGACTGGTGCAATGACCCACAGATCCTTCCAATCTTTGTTTTATGGTCTTCACTGCCAGAACGACATATGAGCCATCTGACTATAAGGTCAACCTACATTTAATAGGGAATTCAAACAAGTATCCGCATGAACAGATCCCAGAGGCGGATGGGGAGTGCAGAGATGCATTCTGCTAAAAGAACAATTTTGAAATACACAATTTCAATGCCAGGCAACCTGAAGCTTTTCACTTCCTATTCTCTGTTTTCAAACCTTGAAATACAATCAGGACTTCCATAATTTAAAAAAAGGGGGGGGGGTGTCAACCAAATCCCATCATGTTCTTCATATTCATAGCAGCTTCAAGGGTTTTTCCCAGTACTCTTGTCTAAACTTAAAAGAATGGACTGAAATCTCTAATTTCAGATTCCAGATCCATAATTCTGTAGAACAAGCTGGAAAATAAGTGATTAGACTTGTTCAGTAGCAGTAACTTCAGACATGAACAGATTGTTCACAAAAAATGAAACCCAGATAGCTGTTAAATATATTTTCAAAGCTTACCTCAACTCATAGTGGGAGGAATGGGATTTTAAAGTTATACCGAAGTATCTTCTTTTTTTTTAACTTATCAGATTAACATAGACGAATAAGTTTGCTAAGGCACTGAATGCATAGTCTGGTGGTAGGAAATCAGGCGCTCTCATCCAACACTATAAATCAGTACAAGCTCTACAGAATTTAGCAACGTCCATCAAAATCACAAATGTACATTTCCTTTGACTAGCAATTACATGTCTAGGAATTGATACTAAGATATTCTTCGCATATGTATGATATGCCATGTATATGCGACTACTCTTGCTGCAGTGTTTTTAACTGCAAAACACGGGAAATATCTTAAATTTTTGCCAGTTGAGAACTCTAACTTAATTTTGTTATAAACATAATGGAATATATTATTCCATATATAATGGAATGGAATATAATATAGTGCTATCTAAAAAGAAAAAAAAAGGAGGAACTGTTTATGATTTGTTATAGAAAATCTCCAAGATCAATTCTTAGAAAAGAAACCAAAGTGCAGAACTATACTACCACTTGTATAAAGGGGGAAAGATAACAAGGGGCAGGATGTTTCTGAAAGAATAAGTGAGAAAAATGCTAATACTGGCCACTTCTGGGGAGAACCAAAGTGGACATCTGTATCACAGTGCTGAAAGGCAGACTTTTTGCTACATACTATATTTTGAATTTTGAACCACGTGAACAACGTGAGTGTGCTACTTTTTAAAAAATATAAAATTTTAAAGTGATAATTTTAGCTATAACGGTGGGAGACCTTCAGGTGGCTCTAATAAAGGTTAAAAGCACCCACCCTCCGGCCCCCAAGAAAAACATGAAAAGAATTACATTCCAAGGAAGAGCCAGATAGGAAAATTTCCTTAGAGGACAGACTCACTGTGTCAATTCTAGCAAATTATCTCACCTGAAGCTGCCACACACAAATCAATCTAGATTTCCTTAAAACCAGACCCACTTCAAGATGCTCAGCCAGCCTCTGCTAAATGAAGCCCCTATTCAAATTTGTAACAAAGCTTAAAAATCCAATAGTATCTTTCCCTACCTGGCTTTCCATTTGATTATGAAACTCAGCAGGTGTAACACAAAATACAGAAGTTATTTTCTCTTTTGGCGAAGCAAAAATTCATCTTCTTCACTCAAAAATACATCAACATGTGTTATGTAGAACCAACAGCTAAATCTAAACAATGTGAGCCACACATTTCAAATAGATGAAACCCAGCATACACAAAGCATAAGCCACATAACTGGTCGTGGTGGAGCAACAGGGATTGGCATTTTTACCTTAAGTAGCCCTGAGGGGACCTGTTCATCTTAGCAGGTAGTTACCGCTAATCTGCATCTGCTTATTAGCTTGTGCTTTATTTTAGCCCGTTAACAGGAAGGCTATTATGAAGTTAGGAAGTTTGCAAAAAGACACAGGTGTCTCCTTAAACCGGAAACCTCAAAGTGGATGCTTCTGTTTTCTGGTATTTTATTTGACTACATTTTTATACAGGGGGGGGGTCCACTGCTTTGGAAATGTATTACTTTGCCTTGTTATTTTCGCTTGCTGCAGATGCACCCCCGCCCGGCCCTGGGAATCCGAAAATGATGAGCGCGGCCCCCTGGTTCCACCTGCTGCCAGGGCCTCCCGGGGCGCGCTGGGCAGGGGTGCTCACCGCCGCTGCTGGGCTCGGGGAAGCCTCTGCCCAGGCCGGGCTGCAGCAGGCCGGGGAGCTCCCCTTCTGCTCCGAAGAGCAGTCACCTCCCATTTCCCTTAGGAAGAAATTTCTCTTTCTTTGTGAAATTCCAGGCAGAAAAACCCTTCCCAGCGGCTCCCTGAGAAGAGCTTGGTACAGAAAGGGAAGGTTCTATGAATTAATCAGCATTGACCTGATGGAATGAACAGGGAAAAAAAAGGGAGAAGAATTTTATGAACTCACTGTCACAGAATTCCATATATAGATATATGAATTCCATATATATATATATATACACACACACACACACCTATATGGAATATATATATGTGGAAATTTTTCAATTCCTAATAAATGACATTTTTCTACAAGTCACAAAATATAATGTCCTAGCAATACAATGACAATTTCCCACACGGGGTTCTCTTTTGAAAGCTATAAAAAGGCTTTTTAAAAACACCCGCCCAAAGGACACCCACATACCGAGAGAGATACCCATGGAGCTGGTTTTGCAGTGGGCTTTTAGTGAGGATGAAAACCCTGCTTCATTCCGGCTGGGCTCTCTGTCCCACAGGACCTCAGAAACGAGTTTCACAACCAGCCTTTGCCAGAACTCCCACACCACCGCCCCCTCCCTGCGTGGACCTCACAGTTTCCCAGATTGATGCACCTGGCAGCCTGGAGCCGCCTAGGATAATAACTGTGACACTCGCTTTTCTTCTCCTGAAGTTGTAGATTCATTAAAAAGCAAGCGCTGCCTCTTGCTAGAGAACTGGGTAGATCCCACATTGAATGTTTCTATCACTTCGTTACAAATGACAAATATAAACTACATTTACACACACACACACACACACACACACGGGCGCATAGGTACACCCTGTGCAAATTCTAGGAACGGGCTGTCTACCCATGGGTGGCGACCCTAACCAATGCCCGGAGGCAGGCCGCTACTCCAGGTGTACACGACCAAGGTACAATCTGCATTTAAGGGGGAAAAAAAAGGTCTTCATCACGTTTATTGATGGCACTTGGAGCTTTTCTGTCTTGTTTTGTTTTTATAACATTCTCCCCAGGAGTCATTTATAGTTTTCTTTTCTCGGGGTTCACTTTTCCAGAGAAGCTGGAGCTCCGTATACAAAAATCGTATCCCAAATCCGTGCTCCTCCTCTGCCATTTGCCTGGGTTAAAGATGGCCAAACTGACTTTTAATTTGGCTAAATAGAAAAAAATAAATAAATAAAATGCCCCCAGGTTAAGACCCTGCATTCCAAGTCCCGGCCCAGAGTGAATTTGTCTGGCCAAGTTATAAACCCCTGAAAATAGGAAACTAATGCCGCGAGGATTTAAAATAATAGAAAATGTTTCACATAATATAAATCCATAAGCAGTGTATTATATTTAAGTCTTAATATCTACATACTTGGATTATCTTATATCTTGACAATCACACAAAGTAATCTCACTCCCTCGCCCCCTTCCTTTGACTCTGGGTTTCATTCCTATGTATTAACAATGCTCTGGGCCATAAAATACTGTATTAATATTAGTTTGTCACAGCAGACTAAATTTAGAACAACTCATTAATATGAGAGAGTTAAAGGCAGTCAGCCAAGAGGACCAGGGACTGTAAGCTCTTAAGGCTGTAAGTTATGCAGATATGCCACTTGAACTGGAGAGGCAGCCATTCTTTTTGTGACTAATAAGAGATTCTATTAGTTCTAAGCTGATTCTAATTCTAATTAAGAAATGTGGGAAAAGGCAATTTTGCCGCCGTAGGTATAGTTGATGTGCAACCGGAGTAAGTCCTCTATCATCTCGCCTGGCTTTCAGGGCATGTAAGATTGGTGGCACACGCGCGGAATGAATAGTCTTCCTGCCATCCACATAAACAACAACAACAACAACAACAACAACAACAACAACTTTGCCACCCTTTTTGCGATGGTGTTAACCATAACCGATGTTCCTGGAAGAAGTCTGGTAATCAGTGTTCTTTCAAAGCAAACCTTTTGTGGCTCAGAATCATCCCAGTTGTACAAAAAGTTTTGACTTTTTACAAATAAAAAAACCTTTCAAATGGATACTTCTGGACCTGTTATGCCTTTCTTTGGGCTTGTCAAATATTAATTTTTTTTTTAAATTTAGTCCCTTGCTAAGCTACAAATATTCATGTTTAACACCAAGTAGCAGTTCAGGGGCTGACAACTTGGTATGTACCTTTTGAATGATGCATAGAAAGCAGCAGTTAGCACAAAGAAAAAGCCACCAGATTGGTCTCAGGGAAACCCAGTGTCTGAATATTTCATGACTCCTCTAGCACTTAAAGAATAAAAAAACTGGCTACTAGTGTTGGGAGACCAACATCAGGAAGGTCAGAGCCTGGAAACGTGCAAGAGATCCCAGTCTTGCCTGGGGAAAGTGAAAGGGGATTTAAGCTGCTTAGGAGAATTAGAAAAAGGAAAAAGAAAGAAAGAAAGAAATTTCTTTTGCTTTGTTTTGGTATTTTATAAACACCAGAGTGGCAAGACAAAAGCTATAAAAGGGTGTGCAGTCATACCTCTGTTGGGGTCCTGATTTCCACGTCTCTAAGGACACCAACAACTTATCTTCTCTTTGGGGTTAGGAGGCTTAGCGATAAACTTCCCCCAAATCACCCCTTTCCTGGCGCACTTGCTCACTCTCATGGGTTCTCTCTCCCAAGGAAACCCAGGAAGAGGGAAAGGAGAAGCGATTCAATTATTTGTTTCCCTGGATGCGCTTGCAAACATCTCCCATGGAGGTGAGGGGCAAGTGGGGAAGATGATATCTTAATTACGCAGATGCCCAGTGACTTGGGACAGAAAAATGTTCCCCCCTTGGTGAACTTCTCTGCATTTTACGATGGCGTATAGGAAATCTAAACCGAATCCAGGAAAACAAACCAGTGACTCTTATGGAAGGGGGGGGGGGGGGGGGAGCTGTACAGTGTTTAAGCAACTGATGACTTCACCTGTCACTGTCTCATTAAGCTCTTAATGAGTTCTTTTCTATTCTTGGTCACATCTGATTTTTTTTTAATACAAGTCCCTTTGAACAGCTGGGAGTAAGAATCGCCTTTGATCACTGAATTCTTCTGAATTTTCCGTCAAAACGAGGCCATTTTCATCCTGACTTGGGGTATTTTTATGAGTTTATTTCCCCCAAGTACATTCCTGGGCATCGCTTTCCAGGCTGAGAAGAGCCTGAACAATTAATGTATACATTTTTACATAAATGTTTATAAATTTAACAAAGGGAGAGAGCTTTGCCACAAGAAGCCTCAGCTCTTTTGAAGGCGGTTTTCTAATGATGACCCTTGGCGTGTTGGACCACATGGGATTCCTCGGAGAAGAGTCAGATGAAAATTAGTCTATTCTCATTTCAAACAGAATTTTGCTGAAGTCCTGATCAGAGCATCAGCATGGAGTCCGGGGAGACAACACTCGCTACTTGATTCACTCCGCAGCCTCCCTCTCCTGGTAATTGTTGCAGGAACACATAGTGACAAGGCTCTAGGATGTGAGCGGTCTGGATGTACTCCGGCTGTTACGCTCTGTTTAAAGATTTAAACCATCAGGGTATGATAAGGCTTTTTGATGTTCATTGAACACGGAGCTTGGGTACAGAAGAAGGGGAAAGGGCTTCACCAGAAGGCAATCATCTTTCAGAGCCACAGTAAGACAGCGAGAGGTGGGGAGATCTCAGCCTCCGCGTAGACGCGGAACAAAGGCAGATGAAAGGGGCCGGGGGAGCGCGGGGCGCGGGCTGCAGGGGGCCGCCCCGCAGAGGCCGCCCCGAAAACGCGGGGGCAGCGTTTAGGGCTCCCCTTTCATTAAAACACACTCCTCCTGGCGGGGGAGGGGATGATGCCTGCTGCAAATTTGGGTGGCTTCGGGTGACCCCGGATTTAAAAGAGCCTCCCCGTGGCTGCCTTCGAAATTATTTAATGAGCATTTATTTGGAGTCCGGTGGATGGCACTTCCAGGGCTCGGCATCCCCCCCACCCACCACCCCCCAACCTGGAAGGAGATCTTCCTTAAAGTACCGTTTTTAAGATCCTCCTCACCGTGTTTTCTTCCCCCAAAGGTAAAACCTGAATATTTGTCTTGAAGAACAAAAAGATCAGGAATGCAAAGGGGGCGAAGGTGACCTCTCCAGAACCCAACCCAATCCTCTTCTTCTTCTTCTTTTTCTTTTCTTTTTCTTTCTTCCTTTTTTTTTTTTTTTTTTTTTTTTTTTTTTTGTCTTCTTTGGCAAAATACCAGCTTCTCCACCCTGTTCGCAGCCATACCCTGCCATGATAACCGGGCCTGCACCTTGAGTGTATTAATTAGACAAGAAGCAACACTTCCCTCCAGCTTGGGCCCCCCAGCCCCTAGCGCAGGGTGCACAGTACCCAAGTCTGAACAAACGTGTGCGCGATGAATGAATGAATGAATGAATGCATGCATGCAAGACCCTGGAAAATGACAGGATAGATTTAGATTTCTTTTCTGTGCCTCCATTTCAGGTTTCAGAAAACTTCTGTAGAAAGCAAGCAAAAAAAAGTCATGTTTTCCTCTGTTGCATCCCGCACCAGCACACAGTCTGGCAAGGGACGGCTGTTAAGAGCTGGTGCTGTGGATTCAGACACACCGGGCACCGAAGGCTGCTTGGCTACTCATCACAGGACACTGGGGAGCTTCTTTCACTTTTCTAAGCTCTATTTTTCCCATCCCAACTTCTTTAATAAGAAGTATTAAAAAGAGCTCCCCCTCTAGAGCGAGAAAAATCCTTGTAAAATACCTAGCACAGTGCTTGGCACACAGGAAAACTCTCAAAAAAGTTAATTATTCTTATATGATTGCTATTAGCAGCAGCGTTGCTCTCCCAAACATTTTCAGACATGGTGGCATTGGAAGGGGATTTTTAGAAATACATAGTTATCGACACAACTTGAATTGTGGAAGTTATAATCGCATGCTCTACTGAAGAGTTGTTTCCACCCTTGCCTCTATAGCGACATGAATAAAACGTGCTGTAATCCACTGTCCTCCTCTGGTCTGACGATGTGCTCCTGTCCTCACCTCGTATAAATGTTCTGTAATTAGAGACAAGACCCTCTTCTCTTAGGGGTCTTAGCGATGGAATTAGAAGCGGGTTTGAGCAGCCAACACCAGGAAACCAAAGTGAATCCTGTCTTGCTTGAACCTGGAAAGCAAAAAGCCAGGCGAAATGACACGTACCATGCAGAACCCACCTTCTCACGAATGTCAGCTCAGCATGACATAGAAATCACTGCCTCTGAGCCCACAGAAGGAGATGAGGCCCCAAACTCAATCCCATCCCATCATGGCCTCACCCCACCCAAGCCAAGGGCCCATCCCCAGTGAGCTGTTCCTAGGAGAAGGTCCGAACACCATCACAGCTCTGGGAAACCAGTTCTCTCACATGATCCTCTCAACTACCATATGAAGAAGCTTTACCTTATAAGTGAGAAAATTGAGATGCAGCATAATAGTATCAAGAAAATCACACTTACTGCCATTTTAATTTTATTTCTCTTTTAACATTTTGTTCAGCAACCTACTGGAGTGGACTAGGGCCCTCATTCTCTCCGAGACTCTGTGTGAATCCTCCAATTCTTCTGGATCTCAGTGTCTTCCTAGGCATCACGAGGTGGGGGGCAAGGCGGGGAGTAGAGGGACTGGTCCATACCGGCCCTACAGTCTATGATGCGTGCCAGGAGGGCTAAGCTCCTCTAGTGACCCTGGAATCTCCGTGGAAACTGCACACCTCACATCGTGATCTTCCTCTCCAATTCCCCCCTGGCTCTCCAGCCTCCAACACTGAGAATGGGAGCATGTCAGCCATCACCATTACGGAAAGAGTCCGTTTTAGCAGAGCTCAAATCTAGGGGAGCATTATGGCCAAATAACCTGTCCCCTGATTGAGCCGTATGGGAATTACTGTTTCCTTTGCCTTAGCCTGCTAACACAGAGAAAGTCAATCCTCTAAAAACAAATTGATTGATGATATAATCTAATATCTTCATATACTTTCTCGCGGCAGAATCAATCTGCTGCCAGCACAACCATCCAAGGCAAAGGAAAAGAAAAATTGCACCAGTTGCTTTTCTTTTATTGCACTTCTGGGTGCTCTAAGAAAAAAACTCTCTCCAGAAAATCAATAAGGCAGATTTTGATTTCAATAAGGGGACTGTGCCCAGCAGTCCCCCATTACAGAATTAAATCCATATGACAACACAAAACAATGAAGAGACCCAACTAGCAAGGGATCCATTTGCTTTGTTTGACTTTGGCTGCCAGGGAATGAGACCACAAGACTGGCTGTAATTTAATGCAAACCTTGGCCTATCCTGGTTGTGCATATGACTGACCCTTAGGGCACGACCATCAATTTTCTATTAAAGATCAGAGATTTGACATATCAAAGTCAACATCTAGCTGAATAACTGCAGTAACTTGATAATAATTCTTTTGTGGATTTCACAGTGGCTTTTCAGTAAAGTATCAGAAAGGTAGCCGATTTCAATCCTGACCTGGCAAGATCTGAATATGAAATAAAGGATTTCAGCTTGATCTCCCCATGATGTGAGGATGAATGTTCTGGTAAATGTTAACTTAGTGCTCTGAGTAGCTCAGTAATAGATGGGTTTAGGCAGTAATAGGTTTAAAATGTCAACTTATTGAATAATAATTTCATGTTGTACAAATACTATGTGTAAGAAGGGATTTGTTTTGCAAATTTTGAAATAAATGAATGGATTTATGATGTCCTTGACTGTTTCATTGTTCCGGTCAGAATTTTACAGAAGAATCGAAATTAGTTTTTGCTTTCTCCGATCTTGTTGTTTTCCTGCATTTGTCTCTCGATGAGGTTTTCATAATTACTGGGCCTCCCTGAATTCTGGTCATTAGTGGAGTTCTTCCCTGTTTGGGTCCCCAAAGCCAGGCTGATAGCATTATTTTCTAGTAAAAATAAAAACTCAATTATCCCTCCCTATAAAATGTTCCATGACACCAATAGCATAAAAACCTTTCACCAACTCAGCTGTAAAATGCTCAACTGTTCAAAACATAAGAACCGAATAAAATTCTGTTTCCGTAACTGAACTCAGCCCTTCAGTCCAATTATAAACTGACAGCTCTATAAATCCAGGTGGAACGCAAGTGTGGGCAAAGCCGAATTATGATTGGGACCACTGAGGACCTGGGCCGAACACCTCCACCACAGCCTGTGGAAGAGGTCCCCAGATTCTATGACTAGCCCCCGCCCTCCAAACACACACACACACACACACACACACACACACACACACTTCCGACCATTCCATATAGAGTCAACATCTTTGCTCAGGGAAACTACCCAGGTAAGTTCCCTGAATACTTCAACTCCAACTCTTTGGATCCTCAGTTTATCTCAGCTTCCCAGAAAACTCAGGAAGAGAAACCAAAAGGAACCCACTCTTGCAGCCCATTGGCCTGGCAGCCTAAGGAACTCTGTCTAATGCATAAGGGATATCTTGATTTCCATAAACCCAAACACAATCAGTAGCTTACTGATGCTCATGCTTGGGTGATACCTACGGGAAAGAACTGCTTAACCATTCAGCTCAGGGGTTGAACACATCACTCTCTGCCCTGCAGCCATGGAGAGACCCTAGAAGCTGGCTGTAAAACAAAGATGTGGGTATTTGTAGATTATTTAGAATGTAAAGAAAACATTGATAAGGAAGTAAGACAGGGAAGCAAAAGCAGCCAATTAAGGGTGCACCATCTAACCAGCTACCACCTTGCACACCCGGAGCTTAGTCCCACTGGGGACCCTCTGACATAGCGTGGGAACTGAAGTATTTATTCACCAATTCCCCTGTCAGTCATTGGTTGAGGCTGCACCCAAGGAGCACTCATTTCCTTGGCTTCAGGGACCAGTAAAAGCCCTCAGGAAAAAATGCAGTCACTGGAAGATTGAAGCCAGGCACTGGGCACCAAAGTGGAAAGCGAGAGGGATGTGAGCAGGCTACTAAATCTCTGCCATAGACACAGGCCTTCTATTAACTTTTGAAACTTCCTAACTTATTTTAAGTTAATATGGCTCACGTAAAACAACAACATATTTAAAGATTATGGAAAGGTGCAACTATTTAAAAAAAAAAAAAAAACTGGTTTCCTCCCAGCCTCTCAGTCCTATTCTCAGGGCTAACCATTTTTTACAGATTCTTTTTTTCTGTATATAGAACCTAGGTATTTAAACACATACGCACCCACAAAAGTTGGATATCCTTTTTTGCTACACAAATAAGGTCATAGTGACATAATTTCCTGTGGTTTGCTTTCTTCAGATAATAATATACCTGGGACATCCTTGAATATTAATACCTCTATATTTATATTTGCCTCAAACTTTTTTAATGGATACTAATATGAACATATCACTTAGCCTATTCCCTCTTGGCAAATATTTAGGTATTTGTTCCAATTTTTTTTGCTATCAAAGACCATGCTGCAACTTTGTTTGTAATATATACATATGTATACATACATATATATGTAAATATAAGATTATACAATGAACACGATATATACATGATAAATTCCTAGAAGTGAAATTTCTCAAAGAATACACATATTTTAAAATCTGACAAATCAGGGCACCTGAGTGGCTCAGTGGCTGAGCATCTGTCTTTGGCTCAAGTTGTGATCCCAGGGTCCCGGGATCAAGTCCCACATCAGGATCCCCTAAGGGAGCCTGCTTCTTCCTCTGCCTGTGTCTCTGCCTCTCTCTCTGTGTGTGTGTCATGAATAAATAAATAAAATCTTTAAAAACATAAAATCTTTAAAAACAAAATAAAATCTTTAAAAAACAAAAAAAATAAAATCTTTAAAAACATAAAATAAAATTTGACAAATCATGCCAAAGTAACCCCTAAACAACATTTCAGCAATTTACACTTCTACCAACAGTGCACAAATACATGTGCATTTCCTTTATAACCCACACTGGAAATGGTCACATTTTTTAATCTTTAGCAAATTAATAGGTTAAAATAGTATATCACTGTCTTACTTTGTGCCATCTTTTATTATAAGTGAGGTTACTCGATTATGTTCCTTTGCAACTTCACATACATCTTTCTAATATCCTGTTAGCCTTTTCCCTAATGTTTTGTAAGTACTGTTTATAAGAAAATACTTTCCACATTTGTATTTTGTTTTTATTGTTGATTATGGCTTTTTTTGCTGTATGAAAGTATAATATATCTGTGTTTTCAAATTCAATATTTTTATGTTCTGGGTTTTTGTTTCACAGTGTTATCTTCCTCAAAATTATTAAAAACAAATTCGACCATTAGTTCTCTAGAACATTTACAGTGTGATTTTTATATTTAAGTTTTTTTATATTTAAGTTTTTAATCTTTTCGGTGTAAGATGTAAAGTAGAAATATGGTTGCAAACATTTTTTTCCAATGACTATCTAGTGGTGTCTAATCAGATCTTTTGCTAAATATCTTTTATTCATAATCAATTACCAAATGGATTTAATTCTATTTTCTAGAGTATCCATTCTGTTTTAAATATTATAGGTCTATAATACAGTTTATTATCTGATAAGACTTGTCCTTTCTCTAATTACTAGCACTTCCCCATTTTTTTCCAAATGAACTGTAGTATTTTGTCAAGATCACAAAAAAGTTGGTATTTTATTGGAACTACTTGAATATCTCGATTAACTTAGAGAAAATTGTCATATAATATTCAGTCTCCTTATAGGATAATAAAATTTATTTTTCCATTTATTAGTGTTCTTCATGTCCCTAGCAAAGTTTGTTTTGTTGAATCATGCTTTTGTACCTCAGAGGCAGAAAGTTAAAAGACAATAATTATTCTCAATTATAGCAAACTATCATGTTCTGCTCATGAGAAAACTTAAGGCTTTCTTCATGTATTTCTGGCACCTTCCTTGCTGAATTTATTTCTAGGTAGTTAATTTAAATACATTCATAGCCTTGGTAAATGAGTTTTTTTATCCCATTATATTTATATAATTGTTCTAATTGTTTCTATGTTAACGATGTATTTTTCTGTATTAACTACATACATAACTACCTATCGGATTCTTTTATTGTACCTAAGACGTTTGTCCCCTAATTTATTCTTTTGGATTTCCAAAAAAATTATATCAGCTATAAATAATGACTTTTGAAGTCTACTATTTACACATTAATTCTTTTTCTTGTCTAATTGCATTTTCTAGTCCTTTTAAAATGTTAAGCAAAAATAATGATTATTGGCAATTTGTCTTGTTCCTGACTTCAATAAAAATGCTTCTAATATTTAAAGAGCCAAATTCCAATAAAATGAAATTTCTCAAAGAATATACACACATATATAGCCAAATTCATTACTAAGAATGATGCTATTTTAGGGTATCCCCAGGTGGCTCAGCGGTTTAGCGCCACCTTCAGCCCAGGGCCTGATCCTGAAAACCGAGGATCGAGTCCCACATCGGGCTCCCTGCATGGAGCCTGCTTCTCCCTCTGCCTGTGTCTCTGCCTATCTCTTTCTCTCTCTCTCTCTTTCTGTGTCTCTCATGAATAAATAAATAAAATCTTTAAAAAAAAGAATGATGGGGATCCCTGGGTGGCGCAGCGGTTTGGCGCCTGCCTTTGGCCCAGGGCGCGATCCTGGAGACCCGGGATCGAATCCCACATCGGGCTCCCGGTGCATGGAGCCTGCTTCTCCCTCCGCCTGTGTCTCTGCCTCTCTCTCTCTCTCTGTGACTATCATAAAAAAAAAAAAAAAAAAAAAAAAAAAAAAAGAATGATGGATGCTATTTTAAACTAAAATATATATTTGTATCACATTAAGGGAAAATTCATCTATTTCAACCATAAAAAGATGTTGAATCGGAAAAGTTTAGTTTTTCAAATTTCTTTTCATTGTTTTTAAATGTCTTTTCTCTTTTACCTATTTATATGGCAAATTATATTAACAGACTTCCTAATAATAAATTATCCTGGCATTTCCTGGATTGAAACAATTTAATCATATTCTTTTACCATTACTTGGATTCCATGTGTTGTATTTTATTTAAGAGAATGTTTTTAATTCACTAATAAAGCTTAAGGATTTCTTCCCTTTTTATGCTTTCCTTGAAAAATCTTAGGATCAGTGTTACACTTTTTCTGAAAGCTAGCAGAAGTGATAGTTTCCATTTTAAGAGTTAATCTTACACCAGCAAAGGAGTCTCTACAGGCCACATGATTCCTCTTGACATGACCTCAAGTATGAATATGGTCATAGTTCAACTTCAAAATATGTACTAAGCACCTATGTCTATGTAAAACTGTGCAAGTGGGAATTTGGCTCTTGAAATTAGTATTCAAAGAAAAAAATCTCACATGCTACTATATCAAAGTGTTGAAAGCGATTTTCCAGTTGTCTTGAAATTTAAACTAAAGCCCAAAGTAGAAAAAAAACAATTATGCATATAGTAGATACACAAACAATATACACCCTTGAAATACTTACTACAAGATAGAAAAAGTGGGGTTGTGACCCAAAGCCAGGCTTATAAGAGAACTCAAGATGTTTGAAATGAATACTGAGGCACTGAAATAAAAAACTGTCAACTGAGTCAGCAGTTTGGTGGCATTCCCCCAGCTTTCCTCATAGGTGACCTCTCCCAGGCTAAGTGAGAAAGGAGCTTCAAGAAAATCTTTTGTAGAGAATGGGTGTTGTTTTCCAAAGAAGGCACTGACACATTAACCTCCAACAGAGATGCTGAGCTGCGGGGACTCTCCAGTGTCCCTGGATAAGAGCTGAGCCTGGGGTAATTCCCAGGAGATACTAACAACATCCCCAAGGTGAAGATAAAAACTTGTGTAGACCATAGTGACAAGAAAAGGCAATAGAGTGGTTTATCCTTCCAGAATTTGGTCAAACAAGGATGTTATCCTCTCCTCTGAACTAAGGGTCACCTCATTAGCTACTATCTTGAAAGGTTTCTGCTGAAGGAGACTACCTGCCAGAGCAGAACAACACCAGCAGAATGAGGCTGGCAATATACAATCTTAAACAGGAGCTAAGATTTCTTAAGAGCTCAGCTAGAGAATGGATTTCCAACACTGAGCATCAGTGAGGTGCTAGAAATCTCCAAAGAACCCCTCCAAAACTTCCCAGAATGAGGGAGCCAACTTTCAGCTATCTGTCACTTGCAAGACACCACAACCAGATTTCATCTCCACCCATCAAGTCCAGCGTTGCCCTTTTAATTCTCATCTCATCCTTGCCCTAGCTCAAGAGGAACTAGGAGATAAACAGGAGATAAACAGGAGTAGATGATGAGTAAGGCAGAGTAATAGTAAAAGAACAAAACACCATATATCGTGCCCTGTTGGTCCACAGATTTTTGCATAGGGCTGAGGCTTGGTGGGAAGTGGAGGAAGGGAGAAATCTGGAACTGGAGGAAAGAATGAAATTGTGGTTTGAACTGGACTGGCCATTTTAATGCCTTAACAGGAGACAGCTCTAAAGCCAAAGGTGCCTGGAAAAGCTATGTGGTACAGCCAAAGTACTGCCAAGTTGTGAAGGAGACCCAACAGTTCATATCTGAAGGCAAAGGCACATGGCACAGTCAAAGGAATCCTTGAACATCTCTCTGGAGGGTTGACATCAGAGATTGACCCTTAGCTTTCACTAATTCCAACAGAACAAGCATTTCTTCCAGCACTGGAACAGATTGCAGCAATTTTCCTGAGCACGTGTGAAGTAGTTGGCAAAGTTTAGCAGCCCTGTTGTAGGAAAAATATGTACCCTTGAACACAAGAATCATACTTAGCGAGCAGGTTGCTCACACTATAAGAGGCATAGAGACACCCAGTCTGTGTGAGAGAACGAAAGATAAAAGATGATGGTCTCCCAAATGCTGTATACTCAGGACTAATTAAATGCAATGGTGAAAAAAAATAAAAAAATAAAAATATAAAAAATAAAAAATAATAAAAAATAATAAATGCAATGGTGAGCAGCATCACTTATTTGCCCTAGTTCAATCAATCACTCAGTCTCTCCCCACCCCACCCCACCCTACTCCCCCACCTCTGCATCTGGGTAGGTAAGAGTCATATGTGATTCAATTCCACTTACCTCTCTTTGAAAAGACCCAAAGGTTAGTAGCACAGGCCTCTCAATGAGTTCCCAGATAAGTGAGCGAAAAAACTATGTAAACAAACGTGTAGCAGGTCTTCTAGCAAAAGTCAGCTTAAGATCCAGAGGAGATACAAAGGATACATTCTGGCCTTCACCTTGAGGAAGACAGACTTCCTCAAAGAAATAAAGTGGTCTAGCCCAGCCCCACCACACTCAACAGGCAGTGCCAACCGCCCGGAGCAACATCTCTTCTTTCTGTTTACTTGGGTAACTATCACTTAAAATTGGTAGTAGCAAAAATAATACCTTTTATTTACAAAAAAAAAAAAAAAAAAAAAAAAAAACTTCTATGGCCCTTTCAAGGGGTTGGATGAGAAAATCCCCAAAGAGGTTGAGTCTTGCACCAAGGTATTAAAGTTGACACGTTTGGCAACCCAGTCTAGACCCAAGTGTGCTGATTCCACGCTCCACACCTCACTGCCTCTGAAGTAGAGAACCATTAATAAAAATTTGTAAAGCTTATTTCTTCTGGAATAATATTGTATTGACAGTAACTATAAGCAGGTACTGACATAACTATAAATAGGTTTTTGAAAGGAACTTGCAAAAATTCAAGGATTAGAAGTCCATAAACGGATGCTTATAGAAGCATAAGCCTGACATCAAAGACAACCACGTCTATGGGAATTTCAGGTCTTTTCTGGTTTCACCTTTATAATCGACAAATAAAAGTGTTAAGATATTTAAAGTATACACGAAAAAAAATAATAAAATAAAGTATACAGCATAATGATTTGACATACATGGGCATTGTGAAAGGTTCCTCTCATATAGTTAATTAACACATATTTATCTCTGTATGTGTGTGTGAAAACATTTAAGTTCTACCCTCTTAGCAAATTTCAATTACATAATACAGTGTTTTCAACCACAGCCACAATGTTGTACATTAGATCCTCAGACTTTATTCTACTTACGGCTGAAAATGTGTACCCCTTTATGAATCTCTCCTTATTTCCCTCATCCCCCCCCCCCCCCAGCCTTTGGCAACCATTAAATTTATGTGTAACTTAATTCTCAGCTCCAGAAACCTAGTTCAGAAGCACTATGGCAATTCCTTTCGTCTCTTGGAGTTGTTCCTCCAACCACATCAGATACGACGCCTGCCCTCTGACCTCCTGGATGCTTTACAGGACGCTTGAATGACTGACGTGATCCTGAGCTAGGATTCTCTCCTTAGTACGGACGTAGTGTAGTGTGACAAGGCTCTCACCTGGAAGTCAGGAAACTTTGATTCTAGCACAGACTCAGCCTTAGACTCTGCAAGTGATTCATGCAACTTCTTTGGGCCTTGGTTTTGCCACTTTTAAAACTGAATTAATAAGCCCCAACTAATGGGGGGAACTGGGTGGCTCAACTGGTTAAGTATCTGACTTGTTTTCCACTTGGGTCCTGATCTTATGGGTCATGGGATCGAGCCCTATATCGAGCCCAGCATGGGGCCCCACACTGGGCTCCACACTTGGGAGTGGGGGGTGCTGAGGGGAGTCTGCTTGAGATTCTCCCCTTTACCCCTCCCCCCCAGTTGCATACAAACACACACACAGACACACACACATTCTCTCTCTCTCAAATAAAAGAATCTTTTTAGAAATTGAATTATTGGGGCAGCTCAGGTGCCTCAGCGGTTTAGCACTGCCTTTGGCCTAGGGCGTGATCCTGGAGACCCAGGATCGAGTCCCACATCAGGCTCCCTGCATGGAGCCTGCTCCTCCCTCTGCCTGTGTCTCTGCCTCTCTCTCTCTCTCTCTCTCTCTCTCTCATTAATGAATAAATAGAATCTTTAAAAAAAATTGAATTATTTAAAAATAAATAAATAAGCCCCAACTAAGTTTTATCATGAGGATCTCAAAATCCAGATATCCCGCTGATATCTTCAAGGTATTGTCTTGCTTTCTTCAGGAACACAATGGGGAATCTGAGCAGGACTGTGCCAGCCTGGGAGCAGCATTTCATTCAAGGCCCAGGCAGGAGCACCATAGACAGACACACCCTTTGCCTCTTCAGCTGGCAATTGGCAGAAAGAGCCCTAGAAACCAGATTGTCTGACCCTACACCAACTACTCTGCCCACTCTCCTTCAAGCCCTTTGACAGGGCATATAAGGGTCCCCACTGATTGACCTTGATTTTCTTGTCTTGCTTTCAATCTGCATAATTTTAAGTTACACTTTTTAGCCTCCATACCCTGTCATATTCTTTTCTTACCACTCATATGCCTTTTCTAGCTCATTGCTTAAGATTGCCTAACAAAACCCTGATTGTTCTTTATAGCTCAGCTCAAATGACAGTTCTTTCACGAAATCATTCCTGATAGTCTCGAGGGTTGGCTCTCTTTCTTCATTATTTACTTATCTCAAAGCACTTACCACGTCTTGCTTTGTGTCACAATTGAGTGCCAACAGATTATAGATTCCTTGAAGTCCTTGGTTGTACCCAAGTACCCAAAAGAAAGCCTTCCACAAATAGTTTCAGTTCCAAGAACACGGCAACAATCAAGATAGACTACGCCATGCCAGAATAAAAAACACAAACCTCAACATTTCACTAGTTTTATCCAACAGAGTTATCAAAATCTTTTTTTTAAGATTTTATTTATTTATTCATGAGAGACACACAGAGAGAGAGAGAAAGAGAGAGGCAGAGACACAGGCAGAGGGAGAAGCAGGCTCCATGCAGGGATCCCAATGTAGGTTTTGATCCTGGGACTCCAGGATCACGCCCTGGGCCAAACGCAGGCGCTAAACCTCTGGGTCACCCAGGGATCCCCTCAAAATCTGATACTATATGTCCAATGTCCAATCCAAATTATTAGGGGAGCTCTGTCATCAATCTCTCAGGAACCAAGGCAGATCGAGGTTCTATCTCAACAAGGCTTCTCTGATCCTTAAGGCAGGGGCATGAATATAGAGAATCGATTGAGCCCTGGCTCTCAAATCTCCCACCCGGAGGTAACCCATGCCATTTCTTCTGACATTTCACAGGTTAAACCAAGTCACATGGCCACACTTACCTTTAGGGCAGGATAGAGAAGCGTGACCCTTCATTGTGTTTGCAAGAAAGAGGAAAATCAGAATATGGAAGAACACCTTAATGACACCACCATACACACCATGCTGTATATGTATCTCACCCTTGACTTTGACTCGTCTTGTTGCCTATGCCTGGATCATTCTGCTCACCCAGTTTCTCCCTTAATCTGAATAATCTCTTCTCATCCAGATATTTCCACTTAGAGTTCCCCTAAAGAATTTGTTGACCATAATAACCTCAACTTACAACCACCACCACTACCACCACCACCATCACTACCACCAAAGCTGGATAGGGTCCTTCTAATGTGCCCCAGTAGCACCTATAATTTTAAGGGATCATGGTCAGATTATACTGTAGTTTGGCTTTTTCCTTGACTCTTTCCCACTAGGCCAGAAATTGGCAAACTGCAGCCCAAGAGTAAAAAATGAAACAAAACAAAACAAAACAAAACCAGCCTGCTGCCATTTTTTAAAAATAAAGTTTTATTGGAATACCATCATGCCCAATCACCTACATGTTGGCCGTGGCTACTTTCACCCTGCAACAGAGGCATTGTAACAGAGACCACCAGGCTTCAAAACCCAAGATATTTACTATCTGGCCCTTTAAGAAAAAAAATTTCAACCCCTGCACTGGGCCATAAGCCCCTTGAGAACAGGGTTATATTTTCGGCACCTTTTGTATCTCAGCACCTAGCAGAACAACTTGTTCATAGGCATCCAATAAATGTTGTTTAAATAAAGAATAGGCTCATGAGTGTTCACCAAATTAAAATCAAGAACAAAGGACAAAGAAACGGGGAACAGAAAGCATCAGAACTTTACCTTTGGCAAAACAGACTCTCCGGATTCTCTGTTCCAGTGACACATCCTATCACCTTTTAGAAAATGAGTAAACACTGGGAACCAACATTAATCTTCTCAGTGCCGAGGCAACTAGAATTTTCCACAGCCTAGTTAGAACAAATTAAGCAACTGTGACACTTACGAAATGCTTTAAAATTACAAAATCACTAAATCCACATCCATTTGCTCTGTAGAATATTTCATTCTCTTTGATTAACAAATCTGACTTAAATGAGGTGCAGACCTTTTCACACAGTATTGTACAGCCTTCAAAAGTACCACAACGGGTATGAAGGGCCTCCAAGCTGAGTATCTAGGAGGTAACGTCAGTACAGTGGCTCAGAGCTTCCAGAAGTAAACACACGGTATCTGGGCCATGGTGATTTTACAGCACATGAAAAAAAAAAATCTTAAAATACAAGCAAATCTGGAAAGTACAGCATCCCGGCTTGTTTATAACAGCAATTTCAGCGAGTACAGATCCACAATTTATTTGCAAACAGATTAATTAATGTTTCAGCAGCTGTTTGCAGCCAGTCTGTGATCTCGCTGAGCACAGATGACACTTTTCTCCTCTTCTATTCCATAGGGGCGATTTTAGCAATGCTTAGATTAGGTTTTTACTGTATCAGCCCACATGATAAAATAAGTTGAGTCCTAAAGCAGCCAAGCTGGCTTTACAAGATTCCCAGGCCGCCACGTCTCTGGTGGGTCCCCCATGCCACCTTCCCTGGGCTTCCTTTTAATTATGGCCCCAAAATGCCAGTTTGCAAACAGATCTGCAAGATCAAAACCTGACATTTTTTAAAATTGTTTTTTCCTTCTACTTTTAGGTCCCTCAGGGTTGGAATTCAGCAATGTGTACCACTGGGTGTAATAAAAGCAAATGCTTGAATATTTTTCAGTAACCTGACAGAGAATAAACAAATGGGAGAACAAATGTTGAAGAGCCTACAAGTAACGCGCTGCATAAGCTAGGTGGATCGCTCCTGACAGAGCAATGCAGCTCTTCTGATTCTATTTCTCTTCTTGAAGGAAAAAGAAACAGAGAAGACAAGACAAAATCCCCAAAGCCTCACTAGGCTAAATTTCCTTATTCTCCTTTGAACAGACTACACAGATTTTGTTGACTAATTGAGATCAATCCCAGTTGTAAATCGCCTAGCTATCCTACAGCTTTAATTAAGCTACCAGAGGGAGCTGTTTATCAATTAACACTTGTTACAAATTATTAGTAATTATATGGACTTTGTGTATGCACCATAGCCTGCAAGACCAAAACTGCTTCCCGGTTGTTAGGGAAGCAAATTGAATAGCTAATGGGCTATTTGGGTGAAGGCACCAGTCATCCCCATAATTACAGGCCTCCTTTTTTGGCAGCAAGATTTAAGGTAAGTTCCAGCATCATCAGCAGTACTTGAATAAACACTGTAAATGTGTCTCTCATCAAGGCTTTCCCAGATCGTATTCACTAGTGGACTTCCTAAGATGGACTTTAGGTCTGTATTTACTTTTTGAGTAACAAACCTAATGAAGATGGGAGCATTAGGTAAAAGTTGATAATGTATTCAAGCATTAAAGCTACCTATTGCGGTATGCACTGCATTCTGTGATAATTTTAATTGGCTTAATTGAGATGCGCAAGCCTGATTAATGTTTAATTCCTTTATATTAAAAAAAAAGAGTCAAGTAGTTCGACATTTCTTCAATTATGTTAGATCTTTCTAGACTTCAAAGGAATGTTACATTAGACAGCTAGATACGGGGCGAACTGATTAAAGAATAAAGACTGCTCATTATAATCTAAGAGTACAAAATTGGTTTGTGTAGCCTTTGAAAGTCAAAATTATGAGCTAAAACTTGAGCTACAGTAATTAACCCAATTTATAGTCATTCTTGCTTATCTATTTGCTTATGATTAGTAATTTAAAATGATCCATGGGATTGATTTACAGATCTAAAACCCATCCAGGGACCCAAAACGTGTTGTTCATCATTCTTAAAAATGTTGGAGGAATAGATTTAGTAGCATTAGTAAACATCTATCACGCAGTGGAAAACACCAGCAGGAAAAGACTAGATGGTCAACTTCATTATTCCAAATGCAAAAAAAAAAAAAAAAAAAAGGCTAAAATATTTGTAAAATGTAATCTACTTACAAAAACATTTAGCTTAACTTGCACTTTCTGTGGTTCTCCAGAAAAAAACAAAGACAATGTAAAAAACTGTGGATTTCTAAAGGTGATCAACTCTTAATTCCTCTGATAAACGCATTTTTAAAAAGGAATATAGATGAAATTTTAATACGCTGTGGCATGAGTTTAATGACGTGTACCACAACTGCTTCTATGGGAGCCAGCCCTCTCTTTCACGTGCATTTTCCAAAACGCACATGGAATTCTAAATTCACTTTAGGAGATGGGATTACAGCAAGATTTGGGAGAAGTTGGGGCAGGAACCATTAGGGAATCAGTAGATAAAGTATATGTATATCTATCAGAAGTAAACATTCAGAGTGATTAGCACACTTGTTAAATTTTAAACATCTCCACCACCTCACTGATGCAGGGATATGAAAAACCGAAAGCCTTCCATTTGATCAGGGACACATAGCAATTGGGGCAGAAAGGAAATAGAATGCACACATCTTTTTGGCTTCTTTTATCTGTAGAAAATATAAACCACTTCATTAGGACCGAGTCTAGGGACTCCGAGCAAATCACACTTTCTAGGACCTTTACAATATTATGACTCTATGTATAAGTGAATGAGTTTGTAAAAGCATTTCCCGAAGTAGATTTCATGGGACACACATTTACCAAGATGCGCCATGAAAAGAAGATTATGCAGACAAATAAGTTTAGGAAATCTTGCACTATATCCTTCTCTTGAAATTACAATGCCTATTAGCATATTAACAGTTCTACATATTTCGCTAAAGAACATTTTTAATTGAATATCAGTAAATATCAGCCAACATTCTTAGCCCACAGAGATATTCTTAGTGTAATAATATGTATCGAAATAGAATACTGGTGCTTGCTTTTCCCAGAGTAGTGTTGATCACATATGTCCAAATAAATAAACTTCTCCCATCCCACCTATTTCACTGAGGGAACAAAACCATGTGCCACAGTAGAAAGCAGTAAGGTTTTATTCTCCAGTTGTTTCTGGCCCCTTACATTGACCTATATTTGGTATTCTATGTGGTGCATGTGCTAGAGTTCATGTACCTTAAACAGAGGCAAGAAATGTGTCCAGGAATTGGGGAAGAAAGGGTGAGTCATTTTTAAACTTCGTGAAAATATGAGTCCTAGACATTTCTTTTTTTTTACATTTTTATTTATTTATTTATTCATGAGAGACAGAGAGAGAGAGAGAGAGGCAGAGACAAAGTCAGAGAGAGAGGCAGGTTCCATGCAGGGAAATCGATGTGGGACTCCACCCCAGGACTCTAGGATCACGCCCTGGGCGAAAGGCAGGTGCTCAACCGCTAAGCCACCCAGGCATCCCCCTAGACATTTCTTACGGGCTAACCACACGCAAAATTAATAATTCCTTTCCCATTGCCCTGGGAACTGAATAAGCAAAAGGTAAGGCCCTACAGATCGAAAGAGAAATGATATAGGCATTTCTGTGTGTGTACACTCCCTAGCCATATCTGTTGACAGAGACTACAAGAAATGGCATCTCAATGTTGATGAACACCTCTAGCACCCAGATATTGGTTTCTAAGTGCCATTCCTCACTAAAGGGAATTAGGGCTCTGTGAAGAAACAACTAGTTCCAGGGCTGGGATAGGATATGTATAAGGTAAGCCTAGAACATCTTGCTATACCAAAGAGTGAGGAGTATTCAAAGACTAGTAAGAACACATTGGAGGACACAGAAGCCAGCTTCAAAGGGTTCTCTGCTAGCTCAATCTGGGTCAATCTAAACATCAAAATAATTAGAGTAACAAATTATAACCCATAGAATATAAGAGTATGTGAAACCATACAAACATCTATCAATCAGAAGGGAATCTTTCTTCTTCTTTGTGAGGGGAAGGGGGAAAGCTTTTCTTTAAAGTAAAATGCCAACTAATAAACATAGAAGGAATAAAGGAATCAAAGTCACCACTTGACAACTACCTTTGTGATACTTGTTTCAGGAAAGAATCATTAATGAATCCTGAAAACAGTAGGTTCTACTTTTTTTTAAGATTTTATTTATTTATTCATGAGAGACACAGAGAGAGAGGTAGAGACACAGGCAGAGGGAGAAGCAGGCTCCATGCAGGGAGCCCAATGTGGGACTCGATCCCAGGACTCCAGGATCACACCCTGAGCCGAGGGTATGCTCAACTGCTGAGCCACCCAGCCATCCCTGGTGGGTTCTTACTTCAATGAGAAATAAGATATCATAGTCTCAAAGCATTTTCCCACAAGATACTTATTAACAAAGGAAGAATAGTAACTTTATGGTGTAGAAATATGACCAAGTGATCAAAATTGACATTACTATTAATGAGACATTACCATTAATGTATCTGACATCAAGTGCCACCCAATATGATGCTCTGAGAGGCACACATTACTTCAGCTGTTTTCCTGCCCAAAATGTCTTTCTAATCATGAGGAAATTTCAAACAAACTCAAACTGAGGGAATTTTCCAAAAAATGACTAGCTTGTACTCTTCAAAAATATCAAAGTCATGATAAACTATTCCAGGTTAAAGAAAACTAAAAAGTCATGACAACTAAATGCAAGAAGTAATCTTGGATTGGATCTTGAATCAGATTTTTTTTTTCTTTTTGCCATAAAGGACGTTAATAGGATAATTGACAGAACTTGAATAGGGTTTCTTGATTAGGTAATAATACTAAATCCATGTTAATTTCCCGATTTTGAATTAGAGGGTAGTTAAGCAAGATAGTACCATTGTTTTTAGGAAATACACACTGAAATACATAGGATTATGTCTGTGACTTACTTTCACATGATTCAGAAAAAAAATGTGTGTAAGTGTGCATGCACACTCACATCTGGAAAGAGAATGAAGAAACATGGTAAAAAAAATATTAACATTTGAAGAATCTGGATGAAGGATATGTAAGAATGTACTGTTTTATAATTTTTCTATAAATCTGAAATTATTTCAGAATTCAAAATGAAATGAAGGGGGGAAAAGTTATGGCCCTGACAAGGAGTGATGGGAAAGAAGCCCTAGATTTGGGTGCTTAGCCAGCTACATGCAAGGCTGTTCGGCTGGATTCTCCAGGGAGGTGTCCCCTGATACTTGAAGGTTGTCCTAGCTGCTGGCTTATAAGGCCATCTTCCCCTCTGCCCTCCCAAACTGGCCCCCACCAAGCCCAGGTCCAAGTGGCTGCTACAGGACTCAACCCTAAAAATAACTCTGCACTTTCTTCCAAAAATACTTAGTTATAGGTATGTGTACCCAGGGCCACATGGCAATCCCAACTGCTGCTTGTGAGGCAAGGGAAATGAGGGCAGTGTAAAACTGTGGGTAAGCAGAGAGCAAAAGTCTTAGACTAACGGCTAAAAGGAAGAAAAAGGAAAGTCTTTGAGACTGCCCCAAAAACAAAAATTATTCTCTCCCTTTCAAAAGGCCACTGTGTTTTATAATGTGTCCTCTCACAGCAACAGCAGGCTGGGAAAACAAGAAAACCAAAGGAACCTGTAAGAAGGAAACAAGATGGCAATTACATGGAGTAGCTAAAATAATGGCACCCGAAAGAAAATGGGCACCAAAAAAATTAGAAATGGAGAAGTTTTGCCACTAGGACGCTTGAGTGCTCAGCAAAACAAGCTAACAATATAGGGCATTTACAATAGAGACATCTGCTAGGAGCAAATTATGGCAATAGCACAGACTCCTGGGACTGAATAATCTCCAGCTCCCTCTCCTTCCCACTTGCATCTTCATAGACTGAGTTAACCACAAGCACGTACACACATCACACACGGAGAATACAGATTTTTTGAGATTTTAAGCCTTTATAAATACTCTGCGTATTTAAGTTTTATTGTCTATTTTCCTATCAGTGGAATCTCTTTCTCTAAGAATGGTTACTGAGTAAGGACAGGATGTTGCTTATTAAGCAGATATCCCCAGAACTTCAAGAAAGGAGTAACGGGATGATCCCTAAGATGTGTACCAAGACCTCCAGGAAAAGTGCAGCTGGAGTGAGAGTAACATTGCTCTGTTAAGAAACACGTATGAATCAGAATCAAATTGGATTTAACTAGGAGAGGTGCGGGGATATAGAGCAACTAAAGAAGAAAAATTTTCTTGTTATGGTTTTGCTACTAAACCTTGGGAAGGCCTTGAATGGGTCATCCAAACATTCTTGGCTTCAACTCCTCTGGCCACTGAATGGAGAACTGGATACAGAAAGACAAGAGGTGGGGAGGCCAGTTAGGAGTCCATGGCTGTCATACAGGAGAGGAGGAACAGTAGCATGGGCCAGAGCAGTGACGCACAGGTGTCCCTATGCACAGATCTGTAGCACCTTCCTCAACTAAAGGCAAGAGGGAAATCAAGCCTATGCCTTAGACTCACTAAGCTGTTAATATCTGATTCATTCCCTCAGCATCTGGCACTAGGATTTGCTGTACTAGAGGCCAAGACCTGTGGTTGCCGATAGGACCTGCACAGTGGTAAGATGTCATCTCTGTACCCAGGGTGCTCACAGTCTGGCTGTGCACAGAGACAAGCCAATCAGCAATCATGGCGTGGTGGGATAAAGCTGTGGCTGGGGAGTTTGGGACTCAGGATTACAAATGAAGTCCAAGCAAGTGATCTTGGGAGAATCAGAGAGGACGTGCTGGAAGGGGTGATATGCAGGCTGAGATCTAAAGCATGTAAGTGAATCCCTCATTAAAGAGAAGTGGGCAAGATAGAGGAAGGGGAGATACAGGCAGACAGAAGAGCGGGGTGAAGGCTCAGAGAAGGGACAGAGATGGCAAAGGGCAGGAGCTGAAGGCAGCCTGGGGTGGAGAGGAGGGTGTCAAGGAGGAGTGAGTAGGCGGGAGCCTGCTAACCCAAGCTTCCAAGTTTGTATCCTGAAGGCAATGAGGAGGCCTGGAAAAGTTTCAGCAGTAAGAGAACAGTTGCTTGTTCAGTTAACAAATAATGACTGGGCACCTACCATGTGCCAAAGAAAGTTCTAGGTGCTGGGGAATTAGCGACTATGCAGGACCCAGTGAATGTAGACAACAATTACTTTGACTACCAAATGGAGAACTGAGTATAGAAGGACCAGAAGAGGGAAAGAGTGTCGGGGGTGGGGCAGTTAGGAGCTTATTTCTGTTTATTGGATGAGGACCAACACAGGTGTACTTTGTTTCATGGCACTTCCCTTTATTGTGCTTCCCGGATACTTTTTTTTTTTTTTTAACAAGTTGAAGCTCTGTGGCAATTCTGTGTCAAGCCAAGTCTACCGTCACCATTTTTCCAACAGCATTTGCCCACTTCGTGTCTCTGTGTCCCATTTTCATAATCCCTGCAATATTTCCAACTTTTCATTATCATATTTGCTATGGCGATCTGTGATCCGTGATTATAACTTGCTGAAAGCTCAGGTGATGGTTAGCATTTTCTAGCAATAGAGTATATGTTTTGATTAAGGTACGAACTTTTTTTTTAGACACAACGCTATTGCACACTTAACAGACTATGATATAGTCTAACCATAGCTAATAGGCACTGGGGAACCCCCCAAAATGCGTTTGACTTGCTTTATCACGGTGTTGGCTCTAAGTGGTCTGGCCCACACCTGCAGTGTCTCTAAGGTCTGCCTGTAGTAGCCTGGGCTGGGGTGGTGACAGCGCTGGCAACAATGTGGAAAACTTAGACGTCAAGGGGCCTAGGCTCCCCTAGCCAGGAGTTATTACCCCTGTGCCTAAAATTGGATAAGAACATTTGGTGATAAACAGCATTTAGCAGGCTACACACTTCATCCTTGAGGAGAGCAGACCCTTCAAGCCTCCGAGGGAAGCGTTAAATTACTGCTTTGACATCGAGCCCTCCATCAGGCACTTCACTAGGTTCGCCCATCCTTACCCAGGCAGACCATTATTAAAAGTACAGGAAATCAGAAAGAAAATCAGTCTGCCCGCCTCACCAGCCTCCCTCGTTGTATAAAAAGTCAATACAACTCAGAAAATGTCTGCTAAACATAACCTTTTTCTAAGTCACCAGAAATATTGTTGGCAGCTGCTGGTGACAACTTATTTCATTACATTCTAATGATGTAAACTGCTCCCTCAGGATGATTTAGCTTGCTGCAGACAAAATGCTTATTGCTTCTTTACTCGTGTAGAACACAAACGATTGCTGAGAAGCTCGAGCCCAGTATTCGGGATTTCAAGCTAACCTAACGGACCAGCAGCGTTCTGCGGAGAATAGAGGCGGTTTCACAGGAAGGCCTTTCAAAGGCCAAATTACCGCCACGCTGCATTCTACACGTGCAGGCTATTAATCCGGGTTTCATTCTGAAGCCCGGGACTTCGGAAGCCAAGGGAATTTCTTGGCCTGGTGCCAACCCTTCTCCAGCCAGAACTGGGTAATCAATAGATTCATTAGCCGGGGCTGCTGTGGGTAGCTCGTGGGAGGAGCTGCCTGCCTGGAGCCTGCATGCCGCCTCCAGCTGGTGGGGAGCTTCAAGGTAGCGATTTCTGAAGCTCTGCCAGGGGGCCGGGTGCTTCAGGATTTTCTGAGATGATTGTTAAAAGCAGGGGTTTGTTGGCCCTACCTGAGACCCGCCGAGTCAGAACCCCTGGGAGTCTGACCCGGGCATCTGTGCGTTTAACAAGCTCCCGGGGGAATGTGATGTGCAGCCAGGTGTGTCAGCATCTTTAAGGGACCACCTGGGCGAGCCCGAGTACGTCGAGCCAGGCCGTGTAGCCCGCAGACACGAAAGCATCCTGCTCGGGGTGTTCACCCAACCCCGTGGCTGAGCATCTCTTGCTACTCGGGCTCCAGCGTGCGGCCTACACTCCAGACGTGCCTCCTCTTGCCTCCGCCTGTGAGACCCCGGGCGGCTCTCGTAGCGCTCCTTGGCCACCCTTTTCTCAACTACAAAATAGGGATACCATCACAACCGACGGGGTTGTCTCAGGAATTTCAAAAGTTAATACACACGAGTACCTGACACGTACTTAGCAATCAACAGCTACCAGCTAGTTTCTATTTTTTCTGCCTTTATTCAGGTCTCACCTCTCCCCTCTTACTGGACAACCCTGTCTTTGGTTTCTTCCCCATACATCTCCACCCCACCCTCACATTTGCAAATCTCTGGATTCTGAATGGAAGCTTGCCCACAGGATCCAACCCTACCCTGTGGGGCCTCCAGAGGGCCACAAAACGCTCCCTGACACCTGGGAGGCACGATTCCTCTCCTGAGCGTCACCCCACACTGGTGCCCTCCATGCTCAGGCACTCAAGACAAGAGGAAATGCAAGGCGACACTCTTGGCCTGCCCTAGACACGGGAGCCTCTGAGCCTGTCCTGTTGCCTGTCCAGCAGTGAGGGGACTGCTACCACGAGGCGACCGGCCACAGGATTAATAACCTCATGTGGGTTAATGACCACATCTGGGCCAGGCTGTATGTTAAGGGCTTCATGCAAAAGCACCTGTGAGATACATACTGCTCTTCCCGATTTATGTCTGAAAAAAACTGAGGCTTGGAGAGGTTATGAAACTTGCCCGAGGTCACAGAGGTAGCAGCCAGGACCCTCATATGTGAAGCCAGACTCCAGCACTTATTTTTTAACCATTACACTAGGAATCCCAGACAGCTTGGTATATGTATGTGTATATGTACACATATATATTTTTTAATCAAAAAGTATTTGGCATTCCACATGGAAAGCTTGCTGCCTCAGACCAGCATTAGCTCAAGTCACGTCTTCTTACCTGTGAGAGACAATGCACCGTGAGGAAAAATACCAGGAAGGTGAGATATAGGTGGATGATTTGGGGTGAAGGTAAACTCTCTGAACCCCATTTTTCTTCATCAGTAAAACAGGGAGCTACCTCTCATGGTTGTATATGAAGATTAGACAATAAATGCAGAAATGCCTTAACACGGTATATTGCAACTGTTAGCAGTTACAATGATTCATTCCACTCTTATTTATTCAATTTTATTCAACATATTCATAGAACTATGTTCTAACTGATGGAGATGTAACTGTGAAGTCGACACAGCCGTCCTATCCATGTGGAGTTTAGAGTCTAGTAAAAAGGCAATCAGAAAATAAGGTAGTGGGTCGCCTGGGTGGCGCAGTCAGTTAAGCATCCAACTGTTGATTTCAGCTCAGGTCAGGATCTCAGGGCCATGGGATCAAGCCCTGCCTCGGGCTCTGCCCTGGGTGTGGAGTCTGCTTAAGAGTCTCTCTCCCCCTCTGCCCCTCCCCCACCCCACTCTTTTTCTCTCTCTACTGTAAACCAAAAAAAAAAAAAAAAAAAAAGAACAAAAGAAAGCAGGAGGTGCTGCATACACGACTCAACAAGGACACTAGTAGAATGACTACTCCTGACCTGTAAGGCGAGAACCTGTTTTCCTTCTTGGAAAAGGGAAAACCCACTTCAGGACCTGGAATGCACCAGGAAAGAAAGTGGGAAGAGATGATGGGAAGGTAAAGGACGGTCGGAGATATCTACTAGCATTTTGGTTGGATGTTGGTGCCTTTTCCTGGTGGGAGAAACAGTGGAAGAAATCATATTTGGAAGAAATGATTAAGTCGTTTTAGATGTGATGAGCCTGAGGGGCCTGTGGCTAGAGCACGCTGTCCACGGGGCAGCTGGATAAAAGGATCTGGAGCTCAAGAGATTGATTTTGCATGAAGTTATAGATTTGAAAGTCACTAGCATGTACTTAATACTTGAAAGCATAAAAGTTATTCAGAGTAAGAACAAGATGGTCTAGTTCAGGTAGAAAAAGAGGCTGCGAAAGGCTTTGGATTCTACTCCTCCCTGCTCTCACACGGACCTTATTCCATCACGTGTCCTATCCTCTTTTAATTGTTTTGTTAACTTCTCCCTTGCTACTTATGCCTTCTGTGGGCAATTAAATAAGCTAAGTCTTTATTATAAAAAAACCAAATAGCTTTTTTCTGTCCTGTAGCTCTCCCCAGTTTCAATCTCATTTACCCCCTGTCCTTCAGAACTAAACTTCTCTACAGGTAAATCTACAGTGGGAATCTCCAGTTCCCCACTTACCATTCACTTCTCAACCTACTCCAGTCTGGCTACTGCCTCTAGTCTCGCTAGGGAAGGACTCTCGCCAGGATCCCTCAGAACCTGTCTGTTGCTAAATCCAAAAGATACATCTTTGCCTTTATTTATCTCACTTGACTTCTCCATGGTTTTAGAGATTGGAAATGTCCATTCTCCCTCTTGTTTGGAATGCACTGGTCCCCTGGCCCCTTTAACATGACACTTCCTTGCTTGTCCTCTCCCCTGACTCCGTCCCACTCTACCTCTGTGCTGGCCTCTTCTTCCTCCATCTCTCTCAGATAATGCCATTCCTCAGGATGCTTTCCTCAGCCCTTTTGTTATTGTGCAAACACATTCCATCGCTTTCCCCAACCAGATATTTGAATCCATTCCCATGTTACTAGCTAGGATAGTCAGAATCCCAACTTTTTAACAGATGAGAAGGAAAAAATGATGACAGAAGCCACGAGTAATTTTTTTTTTTACATTGGGTTACAAGAAGTTACACTTATGTGATGGTTTATATGTTCTCTGAAAAGTAGCAGGTATCTGCAGAACATGTGGTAGATGGTGGTAGGGTCCGAGAGTTATTAGGAAAGAAGTCTTGAAATGTTGTGGAGGACTAGAAAGAAGGTTAAGTCAGGAAACGTAAATGGATAATTGAGAAATGCTGAGGTTCTAGTGAAAGCTGGGAAGGATGCTTTTTAAAGGTCTCCAATCTGCTAACACTTTCTCTAGCAATCTCAATACAAGCATGGAGAAGGCCATGAGTAGTTTGACCCAAGGTGGAACTTTCCAGGAAGGTTCTATAGAACCTACAAAAGGCCAATAAAGGGGCAAAGCAGTTAAAGATAGCAGCCAGAGAGTGGCAAAGTATTGGTCTGCAGAGATGTAAGCTGGGAAAAGAGAAACGTTTAAATAGGAGGGATTAGAGAATGAAAGTCTTAGTAAGTGTGGGGGCGCCTGGCTGGCTCAGTCAGAAGGGCCTGTAACTCTTGATTGCGGGGTCATGACTCTGAGCTCCACATTGGGTGTAGAGATCACTTAAATTAATTAAACTTTAAAAAAGAAAAAAAGAAAACCTTGATAAGCTTGAAGGAACAGCTGTAACTAATCATAACTGAACAGGCAAACTGGGAAGATTAGTGGGTCTGGTCAGAAAATTAGATCATGAATTTTATTATATCAGAGTTGGGACAGTTCTAGATGGTGACAAAGCCCAGAATATGGCCAAGGTAGTGGTTGATGATGAATACAGAAAATGGTCATTGGAGATGAGAGGTAAATTTATATCTGTGTAGGGGCCCAATTAAAATGTTGCTTGTACAAATTCGTCATCCCCCCACTCAGTGTTGTAGGCTTCTTCTGTGCTCTTTCCCGAAGCAATTCTATTATTGCCCTTATTCCACCATGCTCTACTTAGTATGGTCTCTGTTTATCCTCTACTTGTCTATGAGCTCTTCAGGGAAAGGTGTCAGATTGTCATCTTCCCACCCACCACAGTACACAAGGTCAATTAGCAAACAATGTTGAATGAATGAATAATTAGTAAAAAATGGTTTCAATGTGACTTCATAGCATTGTCCTCTTTCTCTAATTCCTGGCGTATTTCATTGTTTCTATCAATAAATAAAGATAACTATGCATTTCTTTTGTATTCATTGCTTTTTTTCACCGATAACATTTTTTTAACTTATTTTCTAAAGCTTTAGAGATGGAACCACGATCATTATTTTACCCTCAAATAATATTCCGTTATCACTTTTCCTCACATCAGAACCATGGCGAGGGCTTGGCTACTGTGGAAATGCAATCTTCAGATAGATCCTTCCTTGATATAGAATCATTATTTCATTCCATGAATGATTTATTAGTTGCCTACCGTATGTCAGCCAGGCCTGTAACAAGGCTCTGGGGATAGAATAGTGAACAAGACGATTACTTCCCTCAGTAAGATGTATAGACAGGTGAGGAAGCAGGATGATGGCCCAGCAATGGTTGTATCAGTCAAGATATGTTGCAGTAACCAACAATCCCAAAAATCTCACTGGCTAAAAGGCTACAGAGGTATATTTCTCCCATAGGACTATCTATCGTGTGTCTTGACAGCTCTCCACGACAGATGTCCTCCACATAGTGATTCACCATTGTGCCTCCATTATCAACGTGTGCTTTCAGAATTGCCACGGCAGAGGAAAAGAGAGAAGGATGTGAGCACAGGATAACTGTCAATTCTGCTCACAAATCAACCAAATCAAACCACGTGGCCACATCTAACTTCAAGAAGGTGAGAAGGTGCAATTCTCTCAGATGCTCAGAAGCAAAGAAACAGCTACTATTAGACAGTGGAAGTACCACTGCCACAGTGGCAATGCAGAAAGACAGATGCTATGGTAGGGTACTAGGGTCTTATAAGAGTTCTCGCAAGTCTTGAGGAGTCACGGAAGGCTTAATGGGGGACATAACATTTAAGCAGACACAAAGAAAGATAAATAAGAATTTAATAAGCTGAACAGATGGCGAAGGGAGGCAAAAGGATCGTTTTACGTAAAGAAAGCTTGGGAAGTCTATCCCCTAGCCTGGTCCTGCTAGTGCTCTAAAAGTTGCAGCCAATAACACAGATGTAAATGGTGAGGTAAGAAGAATCAGGGCTGGATGTATGTATGTATGTAGGAGCCCTACACACACACATACACATACACACACTCATACAATCATATATATTTTTTTAAAAAAAGAGGTATAGAATGGCTAAAATAAAAAACACAAGAAACAACAAATATTGGTAAGGATGTGGAGAAAAAGGAACCCCCATGCACTGTTAGAGTGAAAACTGGTACAGCTGACTGTGGAAAACAGTATGGAGGTTCCTCAAAAGTTAAAAAATAGAACTGCCCCAGGGTGCCTGGCTGGCTTAGTCAGTAGGGCATGCAACTCTTGATCATGAGGTTATGAATTCAAGCACCATGTTGGGTGTAGAGCTTACTTAAAAAATAGAACTGCCCTATGATCTGGTAATCACACTACTGGGTACTTTCCCGAAGACTACAAAAACATTTATTCAAAGGGATACATGCACTCCAACATTTATAGCAGCATTCTTTACAAGGCCAACATAGGGAGGTAGCCAAGTATCTAGTGATTGACGAATGGATAGAGATAGATGGATATTCTATCTAGAGATAGAGTAATAGAAATATTATTCAGCCATCACAAAAGAATGAGATCTCACCATTTGCAATGACATGGGTAGATCTAGTGAAATTTCTAAGTGAAATGTCAACCAGAGAAAGACAAATACCACATGATTTCATTCATAAGTGGAATTTAAAAAACAAATGAACAAAGTTAAAAAGAGAGAGACAAACCAAAAATCAGACTCTTAACTACGGAGAGCAAACAGAGGGTCACCAGAAGGGAGGTGGGTGGCGGGATGGGTGAAATAGGTGAAGGGGATTAAGAGTACACTTATTGTGGGGAGCACTGGGTCATGTACAGAACTGCTAAATCATTTTATTGTACTTCTGAAACTAATATAACACTATGTTTACTAGAATGAAAATAAACATTTTTAATGGAGAGGTGGAGAGAGGTGCCACTGGAGTTTTGATGAGAAGGCCTTCACCTCTAGGGACAAAAACACCATGAAGTGCAAAGGAATTCCAAAGTTTCAGAACAAAGCTCTGTGGAATCCACTGACAGGGACAAAGCTACTTTCCTAGCAACTGAGTCCAAGAGAGAGAAGTAACACTCTGATTATATATCCCAACCTCTTTTTCCTGATATCCCGCACCCTCAGAGCATCCTCTCTCCTGTACTCTTGTGTCAACCTCAAGTGGTTACTCTGAGGATCCAACAGCTTGAAGCTCATAGTTGCTTAGCACATAGTAAGATCTCAGTTAAGTCAGCTCTTACTCCGTGGCTCACACCGACTTAGGCACACTTCTTAAGCTGTACACTTTCACACCTCTCCGGTTGGGAAGAACCATCACCTCCATTTCACAGATGAGAAAACCATGAACGATGGTGCAATATCCCCAAGGATACACCACTAGTAGTGACAGGAGCCAAGAATTAAAGCTAGGATGGTCTTAATTTAGACGCTGCTTAAATGGTGTTTAAGTTACTACCAACAAAAGAACTGCCAAGTTCATTTAGAACGAGCAGGATACTATATTTGACTGAAATTTTCTTTATACTGGTATACACAGATGAAGCATTACGCAAGTATAAACCGGGAGCCAATCATAAAGCCCAATCAACACCGTGCGCAGCGATGGTGACCCTCTGGCGTAGACATCAAAGAGACACAGCTAAAATCTTCCAGTTTAATTTTAAAGTGTCCTCCTCATAATTCTATGACCCCTCCAAATTTTCATAGTTGGCTGGAAGCAACTCAACTCTCAGAGTCACAGATCTCTTTCACTCATCTGAACACACTTGTTAGTGCAGATTAGAACTTGTTAAAGATTAATTCTTAAAGCATCCTCAAGCTTCTTTTCCAACAAAAGAAACATCAATTATAGGCTCACACATAAACTTTGCCCCTTTCTTGAATACTTGCTGCCCTTTATAAATCTTAGATTTCTTCCCCTTGAGTATTCGTTCAAAGGAGAGATTTTATTGCCTCCAGGGGTTGTTAAACTGATTGCAATACTGCCTATTTAGAGCAGTTCAGTGGGAATTACGCTGGTTCAATGCTGTCAGACCTAGAATATAGCTGTCAAATAGCATTACAAGTAAAACACCCTTGATAAGAAATAATGACCAAATGTCAATCTGCTTTTCACTACCCTTACTACAGATTTCTGCCACACACACAAAAAAAAGCTATGTTTTACACATTATAGTAATAGCACATTTCTGATATTTCAGTTAAAATTCTAGCCGTGTTTTCAAGGACAAAAAAAAAATAGTTCCAAATGCACTCTGAGCTCAAAAATTGATGGAGGCATTTTTTTCCTTTTAATGAAATATTTGGCAATCTGTTTCAAAACTAACAAACTTTATTAATGCAAGTTAATATGATGTGTCTTAAACCATTTTTATATGTCAACTATATTTCAATTAAAAAAATTTTGTTTCAGGGCAGCCCCGGTGGCGCAGCGGTTTGGCGCCGCCTGCAGCCCGGGGTGTGATCCTGGGGGCCCGGGATCGAGTCCCGCGTCGGGCTCCCTGCATGGAGCCTGCTTCTTCCTCTGCCTGTGTCTCTGCCTCTCTCTCTCTCTCTCTCTCTCTCTCTCTGTCTATGAATAAATAAATTAAATCTTTAAAAAAAATAAAAAATAAAATAAATTTAAAATTTTTGTTTTGGCATTCATTCATTCATCCCACTGACATTTGTTGAGCTTCTAGGAATATGGCATTGCGCTGGCTGGTTATCAGGGTACACACATAAGGTTCCTTGTAAACCACTTTAATGGGTCTAGATTTAATCCTGCCAGTCCTGTGAGTAAATGAAAATTTTTAAGCATGATCAGATTTGATCTTTAGAAAGACTAATTTGGTTATAATATCATTCTCTTCTCTGTTCTTTTTCTTCATAGCACACTGATTATAATTCATAATCACATATAGGGTTATACCCATCTTCCCACTAAATTATAAAGCTATGCAACCCAGGTCATGTCTACTCTATTATTTTAGACACAGATCCCAGTACAATTACTCGCATAGAAACCATTTGGTAATTACTTCCAAGATAAAGTAAAAAAAAAACAAATTTATTGCAAGGGTCTGACATAGTATTTTAAAAGATCAGTAATACTGTTGTAGTTTATGGGCAGTTCATGGGAACCTAAAATAAAGCAGTGATATTGTGGCAAAATAAGACCCGAATGTATTATATATATATATATATATATATATATATATATATATATATATATATGTAGATGACATAGAAAAGTGTCTAGAATAACTCAAATTTCCAACCTGACCTAATGAGTATGGCTATGTTCAAATCAAAAAAGAAATATTTAAGAGTAAATGACCATTTATCAGCTATGTCCTGATGAAGTGTTTCTAAATTTTAGGTATTATAGAAGATACAATAAATACAAATAAAATGTAGTATGTAATCCCATAAAATGTGTTTATTATATCATTTTTAAATAACTTGGGGGGCACCTGGGTGGCTCAGTCGGTTAAGCATCTGACTTTGGCTCAAGTCATGATCTCCGAGTCCTGGGATCAAACTCAGCAGGGAGTCTGCTTCTCTCTCTCCCTCTGCCTCTGCCCCTCTTCCTTCTGCTTGTGCTCTCAAATAAGTAAAATCTTTAAAAAATAAAATAAAATAAATGAATTTTAAAGTACAGATAACTTAGTGATTTAATTAGTGATTTAATCCTTTCATCAATTCATGATCCAGTATCATACTGATAAGCAATTAATCCTTCCCCCTTTGACCCCACCCCCACTTTTATCCTCTCCATCAAGGAAAATTATTTTTAATCTGAAAGAATAGAGGATCAGTTCACTAATAAATTATGTCAAATCATTTCCTTTACTGAAAAAAGTTATGTCAGTACAATTGAAGAATATCATAATGCCCTAGATCTCAGAAAGATACTTGATTTGGTTTCCCAAACATTATTCACTTCCCCTTCATCCATTCTTTACTATACTTGTCATTCCACTGCTCAGAAACCTTTAATGGATCCTCCGCTGAATTTAAAATTACATTCAAATTCAGTAGCTCTGCAATGCCCGCTTTGAATCCGACCTGCCTTTCCAAATTATTTCACATACATGACTAATGTCACCCTACGAGCCAGTTTTGGTTTTTTCCCATCACAAGAAAATTAGTCTCATTACACTGTGATCATGGGGTGTTTTTTTTGTCTTTGACCAAAAAATAGACTGGTGGTTGTTTCACCAGACCTATTTCTCAAGGGCCTTTGCTATTTCTAAAAACCAAATTTATTCCTCCAAGCCCCACCCAAGAGGAAGAATTTTCCATTACTGAAAAATGTTAGTGTAATGGTTAATTTTATGTGTCAACTAGAGTAATATAATTACCAACAATAGCAAAAAGTGCAATAGGCTCCAGAGGAAATTCTAAAAGAGGTGTTCTATAAATAACAAGGATAACCTCATTAGAAGAGAGGTCTACATTTCCGAGATGACCATTTTGAAGGGACTTACATGTACCTAAGATTCTTTGACAGCTGCTAAAACATTGGTTTCTTTTCTTCAGAGTTTCCACTGGATTCTTAAAGTCTTTATTTTCTTTTTTACAAAGCTTTTACTTAACACAGATGGTTGGCTCCAGTTTGACACATTCTTCTCTTTCTTATTTCAATATTTACATTAGTTAAGGAACTTTTCAAATAGTGAAACACAACAAAATCAATATAGTCAGAAAAAGATTTTAATGTGTTCAATCTTCTCTATAAACAAACCAGAACGGAACAAGAAAATTTATTATGAGTCTTACAGAGTTTTTTCACTAGGACATTAACAAATAAATTGTTTTTAACTCTGATGTCAGTGTTAATTTTTTTTCCAAAGTTAAAACTCTAACATAATTAAGCATTCCTAACTTTTTTTGTGTTTTATTACTTTTAATCTGAAGACAAGAACATTTTCAAATAAGAAAAATATTTTTAACTGCAAAATAAAGCATAAAATACAGGAGATTTTCCTGTTAATGGAAATGTTATTCTCTTGAAGAAAATGTAACATCAGGCTTCCACTGTTACCTAGCCTCTCTTGAACATTCTACATAACTGGGAATAAAAAGAACAAGTACAGAATGGAAATGAGGGCATGAAACATAAAAATCTCAAAAGCTTTTAAAAATAAAAGGTTTTAAACATAAGGCAGGAGAAGAATGCTATTGTTGATTAAAGCAAATTACTTTCCTCATCACAGGAAATGAAATGCACAGCTTAGAAAAAAATGTTCCAGGTCTCTTTAACCACACTCCTGAGTTCCACTCACAGTTGCTTCCAGCAGTATGTCTCTTTTCTCACTTTGAGTATGTTGGGTCCATTATGACTCAGTGGTTTGGGTTTATTTGTTTATGTAATCTCTACACCCAACATGGTTCATGACCCGGAGATCAAGAGTTGCATGCTCTACCAACTGAGCCAGCCAGGTGCCCCACAACTGCATGCTTTCTGCCACCAGATCCCCAAGATCTGTTCTCCAATCTTTTCCTAATCTCTGGTCAACAACCTTCCCAAGCTCCACACCTTTATACTTTTAAGCAGAAAGCCTGTAGATGACCCCTGCCCCAACATTCTTGGAAGATGAGAGAAGTGGGGGTAATGGTAGAGAAAGATACCTTCAGATATAGAAAGCCCTTGTTTCCTCTCTCTCCCCTAGTTTATATAAATTTGAGCCCATTCTCCCCATCAACTCTAGCCGATCCCTCCTTATTCTCCCATTCCATCCATCCCACCTTGTCTGGGACTTCATGGCCTCCATTACCCTCCTTCTCCTAACCTCTTCCCTAACCTTGCCCTTTCCACTAGATCTTTTGCCTTGGCCTATGCAGATGTTCTCGATCTTGTTACTCCCTTTACCTATCACTCCTTTCCTTTAACTCCCAGAGAAATAGTCTACAGAGCTGTTTTCATGTCCTCAACTGGATTCGCTTATCAGTTCATCACAGTTGAACTTTTGCCTCCACCTGCAGCCCCGATACAGCACCTCTCCAAGACCGCTACTGTAATGGAGCCAGATCTAGTGTCTCCTTTGCAGTCTCCATCTCGTCTGAACTTTCTTTAACATCTGACTCATAGAAGATTCCTTTTATCTCAGAATTTCTGAACCTTATTTTTGTGCCCCTCTCACAGTCTGCTGAAGCCTGTGGGCTACTTGGAATATTATCCTCAAAGACATAAAATGAAATCGCTGGAATAACAAAGGAAACCAATTTATTGAAATACAGCTATAAAGATGTTTTCATTTGTGACATAGTACTGTGTACTGCTTTTTTAAAGCATTACATGAAAAGTCACTGGATCTAGTAACAACCATAATTTCAAAGTAGTGATGTAATATTCTCAACACCTTAATGTAGCACAAAAGCATCTGTAATTCCTATCAGTGAAATTCACAGGTACTATAAATACTACTATATTTACAAATTTAAAATTTTAAAAATATTTATAGTAAGTTCTATTTGATTTAAAGCTCTACATTTCATATTTAGGTCTTTTTTTTTTTACTTTTTTTTTTAAGATTTTATTTCTTCATTCGTGAGAGACACACACACACACACACTCCCTGTCTCACCAACTTTATCTCTAAAACAGTTGAATCTCTATTTCACATCAAATACAAAATTGAACTCAAGATGGATTAAAGACCTAAATATATTGGGGATTCCTGAGTGGCTCAGTGGTTTGGCACCTGCCTTTGGCCCAGGGTGTGATCCTGGAGTCCCGGGATCAAGTCCCACATCAGGCTCCCTGCATGGAGCCTGCTTCTCTCTCTGCTTCTCTCTGTGTGTGTTTTTGCTCCTTTTTTCCATTGGTTTGTTCTTATGTGTGAACCACATGATTTATCATAAAATAGCTTTGTACATGTCCCTTCTCTTTGTTATTCTTTTTCAAAAATATTTTAATCAGAACTCCATACATTTATAAATTAATAGACGGGGAGTTTGGTAGCTTTATAACGTCATCCCAGCATGTATAATCGCTCCATACATTGTGATCTTTTTTTGTTCCTTAACAGAGTTTAATTTTTTCTCTTTAAAGGACCTATGTATTAATTCCTAGATACTTTATTGTTTTATTGCAATTGTGAATAATATCTTCTTTTCCATCATATTTCTAGTCAGTTATTATTGGTACAGAGGAGCACTTTTGATTTTTTTTAATTGATATTATATCCAATAACATTGCTGAACTCTCTTGTCAGTTCTTACATGACTACTAAAATGCTGCTAGATTTTCTCTGTTGACAATTATATAATCCACAAGTGGTGACTGGTAGGTCTTTTACCTTTCCATTTTTTTTGCCTCATTTCTTTTCCTTATCTTATTCTATTGGTTAGAATCCCCAGTACAGTGTTGAATATTATAGTAATAAGAGACATCTTGTATTGTCCTGAATTTTTAAAAAAATCATCTTTGTTAAGTATATTTGTTGAAGGTTTCTGAAATGTGGTCTTTATTGTATCATATACACTTCTGTTGTCAGTTTTCTGGGACTTTAAGATTTTATTTATTTATTTGAGATAGAAAGAGAGCATGAACTGTGGGGAAAGGTGGGGCAGAGGGAGAAGCAGATTCCCCAGTGAGCAGGGAGCCTGACCCAGGGCTCAATCCCAGGACCCTGGGATCAGAACCTGAGCCAAAGGCAGATGCTTAACCAACTGAGCTACCCAGGTGCCTCTAAACATCTATTCTTAAAAAAAGTCTCAGAAAACTGCAGGGGCCTGGGACTTTTTTTCTGGGGGAAAGATCTTTGACTATCATTTCCAATTCCTTAGTCGTCTTTGGCTTATTCAAATTTTCTATTTGACATTCTATATTCTGGAAAAGTCTGTTTAGTTTTTTCCTTGGTTTTTAACTTTTTGGTGAATATGGGTCATAATATTCTTTAACAGTTTTCTAGTATCTTTAGTTTCTGTAACAGCTTCACCTTTACACTCCGTATTTTGCAAACTTTATCCTTTTCTGTTTTATCACCTCATCTATAAAATGGAGATAATGGTACCTTCCTCATAGAGTTCTTAAGAGGATAAAATTCATTAATAGGTATAAAAAGTTTATAATAATATGCAAGCATTAACAAGTTTAACAATACACTAAGCACTGTTAGCATTAACAGTGTTAGCTAACAGTGTTAGCTATTATTGTCTAGTTTATTGATATTTTCAGAGAACAAATTATTGGATTTATTGTCTCCAATTGGTGAAATTCTATTGCTTATTAAATTTGACCCTCAGTTTTGTGTTTTTTAAATTTTCTGTCCTTTTGATTATTTTTTCTTAGTGTATTTGACTTCTTTTTTTTTCCAACTTCCTGAGTTGACTAGTTCATCTAATTGTATTTTCTCTTCCGTTCTATTATGGCTATACAGTTCTTTCAAATCCTGTCTTGGTTATGTCTGGTAAATTACACTATGTAGTCTTTACATTGTCTTTCACTTCTATGTATTTTCTGAATTCCTTCATGATTATCTCCTTCTCAATGGTTTTCTGTTTTAAAAAAAATGATTCCTTATTTTAGTGCATCTGATCAAAGAAGATGGTTTGAATGGCATTGATGATTTGAACTTTACTGAGACTTGTGTTTGGTATATAGTAAAGTTTTTAAATATCCTATCCTTGCTAAAAAATAATTCGTACTCTCTTGAGAGTTTACATGTGTATGTACATATTGTTTACATGTATATGTACATATATTAGTTAAAGACTATCAATTATATTATTTATACCAGCTATTTTTGTTTTTTCCTGCTCAGTCTATCAGTTCTTGAAAGGAGTACATCAATATCTCCAATTATACTTCTTTTTTTCCTTTTTTCTTAAGATTTTATTTAAATTCAACTTAAGTAACAGTGTATTATTAGTTTCAGGAGTGGAATTTAGTGATTCATCACTTGCTTATAACTCCTAGTGCTCAATACATCAAATGCCCATCACCCAGTTACCCCATCCTCCCACCCACCCCCCCAACAACCCTGTTTGTTCCTTATAGTTAAGAGTTCCTAATGTTTTGCCTCCCTCTCTGTTTTTATATTTTATTTTTCCTTCCCTTCCCCATGTTCATCTGTTTTGTTTCTTAAATTGTCCAATTGTGATTTTTAATTAATCCATTTTTTCCCTCCATTGTTTGTCAATTCTTATCATTTCAATTTATTGTTCTTTTTACCAGTATACAATGCCCCTCTCTGACTCTAATGACATTTTTCACCTTAAATTCTATTCTTTAAATAGTGCTTTCGGAAGGCCTGGGTGGCTCAGGGGTTGAGTGTCTGCCTTTGGCCGGGAGAGTGATCCTGGAGTCCTGGGATCGAGTCCCGCATCCGGCTCCCTGCATGGAGCCTGCTACTCCCACTGCCTGTGTCTCTGCCTCTCTCTCTCTCTCTGTGTCTCTCATGAATAAATAAATAAATAAATAAATAAATAAATAAATAAATAAATCTTTCACGGAGGTCTTTTAAAAATTCCAGCTTGTTGTATCTTGTTCCCTGTGAAGACCCTGACACACTAATCTAGAAATTTGTATGTCAATCTTCCTTCTTTCTTAAAATTTACTTTATACTTTCTTCTTTTTTAAGATTTTGTTTATTTTAGAGAGAGAAACAGCATGAGTGGGGGAGGGGTAGCGGGAGAAGGAGAAGCAGACTCCCCGCTGAGCAGGGAGCCTAGCTGACAGGGAGCTTGACACAGGACTTGATCCCAGGACCCCAAGATCATGCATGACCTGAGCCAAATGCAGACGCTTAACCGGCTGAACCATTCAGGTGCCTACTCCTTCAATATTTTCTTATGGTAGTTCATGTTCCCCTAGGGAGCCAACTTACTGGTCAGCACTGTGCACTTTAAAGAGAGGAGCTAAATAAAGCCCAAAACCCAACTCATTCCCTTCTGTAAGAATGGGAATGGGGAAACTCTTCCACTGCACAGTGTCTGGCATTAAAATGTAGGTTTGGTCACTTCCCACTGCTGTTTGTTGTATCAAAGAACCATGTCTCACAAGAACCTCCACCCTGGTCTTTCTTATTACCTAGACCCTTGGTTTGGGTGGGTATAGGGCAATATAGAGATTTCTGGCTTTTGTTATCTGCTCTCATGCCTTGCCTGGCTCAAGTACAACTCTGATATTACTTCCCTACTCCTATCAGTAGCTGATCTAGTGATGCAATTTTCTTTTGATGATAAGGATGGTCATGACCTACTCAAGGCAATAAGGAGGAGGTAAAAAACTGGCACTACTGAAAAATTTTCCTCTGCCTCTTCCCTGTCGGTGGTTTACAATCTTCTTCTGCTCTGGGCCACCATTGCTTTCCTATTAAGGGGCT